>NC_088853.1:59653645-60253645 GCF_963853765.1 Magallana gigas
TATAATGCATGTTGTATAATGTTTTTATTTTTTTCCAAGCTAGAAAAAAATGCTTAACCGCATGGCGCGTGTTTTTGAATTCACCACTAACGAACAGAGAATGCATGTAAAAATTGATCGATCTCTAACTTACATTAGTCTAATAATATCAAAGTATTGTTAGCCTTGAAAATGTCTTTAAGTTTTTAATGTTTTTTGTGGTGTTTTTATTTTTATTTTTCACCACTAACGTTAGTAATGTTATGTACGATAGTTCACACGTATCACGAATGACTCTTTGGACGAGTTAACTAAGAGAATTTCCGATTTACGTACAAGTTAACAGAAGAGTGAAACTATAAATAGAATTGGGATTTTATTGTTGTCGTTGATCTTTGGTCTCCAACATAACGATGCAAGTTTTAATACTCAATAAGTGTACCCAGGCAACTGATCGAAGCCGTTTTGTAATACAGTATATAGAAAGTAATAATCTTATCTTTTACCTTCGATGGTCTTTAAAGGAAAACAATAAATCCTTTAACACTAACAGTCCATATTCAATTCACAGTATTGAAGACAGTACTTTAGGCCTAGTATATAAGTATTTATATTTGTAATGATTATGATGTTAATATTAACTCAAAGTGATGATATTATTTATAATGGTTAATCAATAGAAACAAAAACTAGCTGCACGTGCATGTATTTTTTTGTTCTATTTAAGACATGGCCTATCTCAGAAACTGGAGACGGTACAATACATTTGTTCATGCGCTTGCACAATCAAGCAGCAGTGAAAATGATGTTGAAAATCAACTGCAGGCAGTTGGGGGCCAGCAGACAACTCCTGAAAGGTACACCTCCTCTGTGCAGTCAGATTCTGGGGAAGATCAGCAACAGCAGCACATTAATGAACCAGCAGATTATGACAGTGATTCTTCCATGTCCGTTGTTTTAACAAGTGATGAAGATAATGAAAATGAGCCTGAGGAATGTTTACCATCACAAATTGCAGAATGGGCTACAAAGTTTAAATGCACTAGATCATGCATTAATCATATACTTGAAATTTTTAGAAAGCAAGGCCACAGAGTACCAAAAGATGCACGTACTTTACTTCAGACACCTCAAAGTATTGATATCATTAGAAAATGTGGTGGCAATTATTATTATTTTGGGCTGCTATCAGGACTTACGAAAACTGTGTCATTACATCCAAATCATTTTGAAGATGAAAACTCAATTAAACTTTCATTTAACATCGATGGAGTACCATTATTTAAGTCTTCCTCGGTACAATTTTGGCCAATCCTATGCAGTGTCAATAGTTTTGAACCATTTATTGTTGCTTTGTTCTGTGGAACAAAGAAACCAGACTCAGTTGAGGAGTATTTGCTGGAATTTGTTGAAGAACTTTGTAATGTTGAAAATACTGGGTTTCAATTGAATGATAAACATTTTGCTGTGATCATTGACTCATTTATTTGTGATGCTCCTGCAAGGTCATTTTTGAAATGTACTAAAGGACACAATGCATACTTTAAATGCGATAGATGCACAATTAAAGGTGTATGGCGTGGACGTGTTGTTTTTGAACAACCAGACGGCATGAATATGCCGGAAAAGAGAACTAAAGAAGATTTCAATGAATTGCAGTATACTGATTATCAATTAAAGAGGTCACCTTTAGTTGATATTGGTATCGATTGTATCAAATCGTTTCCGCTTGATTATATGCATCTTGTGTGTCTTGGTGTGATGAAAAGAATTTTGATGTTTTTAAAATCAGGACCACGAGAGTGCAAGCTATCCCATCTGCAAATAGAATTACTTTCGGACAAACTTGTTGCTCTGAATGGGAAAATGCCTCGAGAATTCGCAAGACAGCCACGTTCGCTTGAGGTTCTCGATCGATGGAAGGCAACAGAGTACAGGCAATGCATTCTATACACTGGCCCACTTATTTTCCGCAAAATAATGCATGACCAAATGTATCAACATTTCCTAGCTCTAACGGTTGCCATGTCAATATTACTTGACTCCAGAGATGCTTCTAGGAATCACTACCTGAGTTATGCAAAAGAATTGCTTGAATACTTTGACAAGAAAGCACCCCAGATATACGGAGAGACATTTACTACCTACAACATTCACTCTCTTGTACACATAAGTGATGATGTTAAAAATTATGGTGTTTCACTAAATGAACTAAGTGCCTTTAGATTTGAAAACTATCTTCAAAAGTTAAAGAAATTTGTGAAGAAAGCACAAAATCCTATTGCTCAAGTTGCTAAACGGTTGTTTGAACTGGAAAGAACTACTGTCAAACCATGGATGAATGTTTCAACAACCTATCTTTCCACAAAAAGAAAAGACAGTTGTTTACTTTTAAAAGATCAGTCGTTTGCATTTTTGCAAGAAAAAAGAGAAAATGGAGAATTGATATGCAAAGTTGTTTCACAACAGAGACTGGAAAATTTATTAAATAATCCATGTGAATCGAAATTAATAAATGTTGCCGTTGTGAAAAACACAACATTGCAGAGGCATGGACGGGAAAAAATAATCAGAAAGCATGACATAGATAGAAAAGTTGCATGTTTGCCTTATGATGGGAAATATGTGCTGTTTCCTTTGCTGCATGGAATTGAAAGGCAATATTAGGATAAGGTTGGTTTTTAGCACTATCAAGTATTGTAAAGAGAGATATATATTGCTAAATTAGTTCTACCGGTAATTGTAATTTCTTTAATACTGAATTGGTGACTTTATAATAAAATATATGTCAGATAAAAATTTTTTTTTAAACATTACAACTCAAAGAACTCTTTTCTTGTGACATTGATGACAAAAAACAAACTATGTTATTTATTGAAAAACATAATATGTTTAAGCATTTTGCTTAATTTTGATTTTTTAAATTAAGATGGACAAGAAGTGGGTAAGAGCTGTGTGGAGAGAGGATGAAAAAGAGATGGAGCTTGCCATACCCAGTGTATGGGTTGAAGGAAATCGCATAAGATGGCCAAATACATCAAATGCAAAATCTGCACTCAAAGAATGCAAGAAACCTGCTGACAAATGGCTTTCATTTGATCTGATAAAGATCAAGTTTTCATCAGGTAACTTCTTAATTTATTGATAAGAAACCGAGTAATTTATGTTTGAAGATGTAAAAAATGTAGGGAAGTCAACAAAGTTAACAAAGAATTTTTTGTATACATTTCTCATCAAGTCAATTGTACCTTCTCTTCATGCATTGTTTTTCTTTTAAATAAAGACGACTATCGAGAATGTGAGGACTATGATGAGACGACAGCGGTGGAATCTGAGTGTGACTCAGAACCAGTAATGAAAAGGAAACCAAAAAAGAAGGTCATGAGTGACTTTATTATGGGTGAGCTTGCAATTTATCTACAAACTTGAAGATTCTTTTATTTGTTATTTACTTTGATATTTTGATTAATGAAATATATATAAATTTTGTTTAATTAGATTCTGCTGAAGACAATTCATCAATAAAAATGCAGAAGAAGTTACCTGTAGCAGGTTAGATATTGTTATGCAAATATATATCCAGATATAAAAGAGGACAATTTATTATGGTAATTCCTTTTTTTTTTGGAGCATTTTCCAACAATTTGATATATTATACTTCAGCACCAGTTATGCCGCCAAAACCACCCCAAAAAATATCTTCTAAAAAAAACCAAGACCAGTCATCACTTCAGTCGTACAGGTCTCGATCACCTTCGCTTTCTACTAGAGATGAAATGGAAACCAGACGTAGCAGGTCTATTACACCAAGCAAGTCCTGGGCTAGTTCAAACAGTCGGGAGAGCTCGATGAATAGGTCGATGTCACCAAGAAGTCCCATTCGCTCAACACAAAGGTCCAGAATTTCAACATCCAGAAGTCCAATTCGCTCAACACAAAGGTCCAGAATTTCAACATCCAGAAGTCCAATTCGCTCAACACAAAGGTCCAGAATTTCAACATCCAGAAGTCCAATTCGCTCAACACAAAGGCCCAGAATTTCAACATCCAGAAGTCCAATTCGCTCAACACAAAGGCCCAGAATTTCAACATCCAGAAGTCCAATTCGCTCAACACAAAGGCCCAGAATTTCAACATCCAGAAGTCCAATTCGCTCAACACAAAGGCCCAGAATTTCAACATCCAGAAGTCCAATTCGCTCAACACAAAGGCCCAGAATTTCAACATCCAGAAGTCCAATTCGCTCAACACAAAGGCCCAGAATTTCAACACCCAGAAGTCCAATTCGCTCAACACAAAGGCCAAGAATTTCAACATCCAGAAGTCCAATTCGCTAAACACAAAGGTCACGAATCTCAAGGTCCAGGAGTCCTGTTCACTCTTTGAACAGCTCAAGATTTTCAAGATCAAAAAGCAGAGACAGGCATCACAATAGGTCAAGGCACTCTATGTCACAAAGCAGTGAAAGGTCAACCCTGAGAAGAGAAAGCCCAAAAAGACTGAACAAAGGATCTGAACATTCCAGGAGCTATGATAGGCCTTGTAGCAGGTTAAGTGTAGAGAGCACCCCAACACTTCCATCTCTTTCTAAGCGAAAGCAGCATCAGTCCTCAACAGACTCCTTTCCCATGACCGAAGAAAGTGAGTACAGTTAGATGTGTTACAAATTTTCAATTCAAGGGACCTTTTATGAGACTAGAATTTTTGCTTATGATGCCTTGGGTGTTAAATGTTTAATACTTAGTTATATTCTGTTTCACAGGATTTCAGAGAAGAGTCCTCTACCTTCTTGTTGAAATAAGAGACCGTCTTAAGAGTCGAGTAACAACAGCTTCAAATACAGAAGACGTTGATCTTGTTACCATAGACTCAGAAGAAGGATTTGAAGCCTTAGACAGAAGACTTGAAAACAGGGACTTTAAAGCCAGCTTTGTAAGTAATTGAAAATAGATGTAAATTGTCATGTTTCGTGTAGAATTCCAACGGAAGACCCTCTTGTTATTCTACGGTTTCTTTTTCTTTATTATTCTTTTTTTTAAGGTCTTCCGTTTCCAACGGAAGACCTTGTACTGATTCTGTTGGAAATTCTTCATTATTATTTTTCTTCTTCTTTTTCTTCTAGACGTTTCTTTAAACTGTAATATCTCGCTTGTTTGTCATTAGATTTTATTCAAATTTTCAGGGTTTATTGGAAATGACAAAAGCGTACTATAGCACAAAAGATTGTGAAATCGCTACTTCCGGTTTTGAGTTATTCCCCTTTGAATATTTTTTTAGTGGGTCTCGTGTACCTGCAAAGGCTCCGAGTTGATCCGTAGCAAGTAGTTTTAATTTACAAATCTTTAATGTAGACATCTTGAACGTTGTCCTCCTAGTTTTACATGTTTGATTAACCCACGTTTACTTCTTAAAAAATTAGATCGAAATTTATGTTTCAAAAAATGTTAAATTTTGCTTATATCTTTGCTCAATAACTTTTTAGTTGTACATTTTTTCTAGTCACATATAGAACAAAAGTTGTGCAGAATATTAAGAGCTTTCATTTGATACCATAAAAAAGGGGCTAGCCCTTAAAATGAGGGGTCTAGATCCCTTAAAAGTCTTTGCCTCATAACTCTAAAACGGTAAATTTTTCGATATGGGCGTCGCTGCAAAAAATGTTGTTAGTGACTTTATTGATCTCATAAAACTGTTTTTGTGTTCGGGTATTGCATAATATGAGGGTAAAAAGTAATACGTGTTGACCAGTACCCGCGGCAATTTGGCCAAGTTAACGAAACTCTCCCTCGCCCGCGGCCGAGAAAATCGGTAACCATGGTCGCGGCTGGGCTACTTCGCTAGCGGTCAGCGGTTATTTAATACACGAGAGTTGCGTCTCTCAAATATGAGTTTATTTAGCCGCAAACTCAAGAATTGTTTTAGTTTTGATTACACATAAAAGCTTAGGGACTAAACGATTAGGTGTCATTTCAGAAATCGTTCAGTTAATTAATAAAAGCTATGTCATTTTTAATCTAAAGCAATATCAGACATAGATCAATTGTGGGTTTCAAGTTTAAAATAAAGAACTTCTATTTGATAGAATATGGTCATTATACTGCAAACTTTTCAAATCTTCCTGGGTTCTGAGCTGTGCGTGTCTGTGCGTTGTACCTTTACGCAATCTATCCTTCATCCACGGCTGAGGAGATCAGCCACGGCTGCACTACCTAGCGGTAAGCGGTTATCTAATACAGAAGTTTCGCACACCGCGACGCACACTTAGATGAATATGAACGTGTTTGAGTTTATATAGCCGTAAATACAAGAACTGTTTTAAATTTATGTTATAAAAGTTTGTCCATCTTGTATTTATTTTATTAAAAATTTGAGTGTAAGTGAATATTAATGAACGATATTACTCCAAATCGGAAACATCGTCAGACATAAATTAATGGTTGGTTTGTATATCTAAAAAAAATTACCCCCCCCCCCCCTTACACACACACAAATATTAAATGATGATAATCCCTCGCACATGGCCGAGGAGATCCAGCGCGAGTGCACAAGTGATCCGCGGTCGGCTCGTGTTCTTCTATACGTACCTTATCACGCGTTCATGTTTCATATTTTGCACGGACAGAACTATATTTTATTGTCTTTTCAACTATTATATCGGTTTAAGATGAAAAGATAAATTTATTTTACTTGTACAGTTGATTAAGCATTGATTTAATTATACGATAGCGTACAAGGTAGTTTAAAAATCAAATCAAATTATAATCAAAGTTCCATGTTACATGTTTGCGGTAGGTGCTAGCACGATAAAATAATGTCCTGAATTATCCTGAATTGAGGCATTTGATGATTATTTTAAAGAATATTAACATGAATTTTAAACAACTTAAGATTAGGTTCTATCGGTCACATATTAATCACTCTGTAGTCTTTTCTACATGGTTGTTCGTTTCAGTGTGGAAGCGAACTCATTGCTGCGTCCCTCCTCCTCCCGCCCCGCTGACAAGTGCTCGCGCTGGATTTTTTTTAAATTGCCGAAAAGATCCCCAGAACTGTCGAAAATCATTTTTGGTGACTTTTTCTTATGTGTAACATTTTCTCCTCAACGTGTTTCATTTTCCCACCCGTTTGTTAATTCGGTCAGTCTGTATTAATTCAATCGCCACGTGCGACCGAAGATTCTCAGAACATATGTAATTGAGTAACAGTTGGAAGGGTGCTTTTATAAACAATAAGACTATTATTCGAAGTCAATCATCTTCACATTGAAGATGTGAAATCGTAACCTGAGAATGTGGCTAATAAATAAACCTGTTAAACACGCTAAACTTCTATAGTTATGAGCATTCATAATGTATTATAATCAAAAGTTTGAAGTCAAAGGAAATTTTGTTCTTGGGAAATACGACTACATTATGCAATGCAGTCGATCGCCATAGAACTCATCAAAGTACTGCAAGTGTCGACAGATTTCTTATTTCTTTTAAAGACCATGATAATTCACTTGACTTGCAGACTATAATATAGCGACATATCTGCCTCCCAGATATATATGCGCTTCTCAAAGTTACACTTAAGTGAGATAGATGTGCGTTATTGGGAATTTTATTTATTGCTAATTGTATGAAAATTGATTTAAAAAAAACAACTTTTAATTGAAGTTGTGTATTATGAGGTTGTAATGCAACTTAATTTACTTACAAGGTTAGCTACAGCCAGTGGAATACTAATTTTAGCTGAACAATGAATACCCAATATATTAAAATACAAGATAAATAGTTTCCAGAACTATAATACTATGCATGTGTATATGAAGGTTGCAACCTAATTTGTATGGCTGTAGGTGGGGAGGTAAAGGTGTATCGATGTACATACAATGTATGACTGCACATACAGATTCCGGACCGCGGGTACAGACGATACCCATGATAGTCCTTTAATACATCAATGCGCTGTTTGATTTAGAAACTGACCAGTTTCATAACTTCTTCGAATTTCTCTTACACGAACTGTCTAATTCCATCCCAGAATTCCAATTAACGCAAGCGCAATTGAAGTTTTTTTTCAATTTATTTAGTCAACCCACTGACATAAAAATACCGATTTTGCATATTATTACATTGTCGAGAGAAGTAATATTCATTTCTGTTAATAAGGTTATTTAATTCACGTTACATAGCGGTGTCTCTATGAAACAGCACCATCTGGTGTAAAATTTAGATGCTTGCTTTTGCATAAATTCTCCCGCTGATCTTTTTCTTTAGCTGATTATATATTATTTTGAATGTCCAAGTCTACTCGTATCATTTAAAAATATCGGACGACACACATTTCCCTGTAGAAAAGTTCAGGGAAGCCATCAATCTTGACTAATTACTAAATTTTGTCAGCACGTAATAATTCTACAACTTGCACATAGTCTTCAAAAATTTAGAAAGATTTAAATAAAGAAGTTATCCAATAGAAAAGGTTACGTGTTTTGTAGGCGGGTTCGGTTTAAAAAAAATAAATCCTGATATGAATCATGAGTACATACTGTTTATAACAATGCTTGCTACCCTTTGAAAATTTAACTCGCCATTAAACATCTTATTTTTTAAAGAACTTTTGAAACGATTACAGAAACTGTGTTCGACAAATAGTTTTCCTAAAACATTTTCTTTCTTTCTTTTTTAAAACACGTCTTATATACAGGCTTTCAATCACAACACATTTTTATAACAAAAGCAGAACTGAAAGTTTAGTCATTATAATTGTTTGACACCATATCACACATATTTTCAACCCGCAGCAACAACGGAAGACCTACTCGTGGCTTTGCCACGAGCTCTGCTCTAGTTCTTTTTCTGACTTTTTTGGAGCGCTATTTCTCAAAAACTATCCAACCGATTCGCACAAAATTTTCAGGAAAAATAAAGCATGATCGGCGCTACATTTTAAAAAATTTTTTAAATGATGACGTCACTTCCGGTTTCAGATATTGACGATTTTGTAAATTTTTTAGGGTCATTTTGTCCACGCATCTCCTCCGAAACTAATCAAGATAGAAGCTTGAAATTTTCAGGGATTGTAGATGAATGTATGTAGATGTACCCCCATGCTTCCAATGATGAAAATTGCTAAAGGCCTCCAAGCTCGCCTGAACCTGAAAATTGGCACCAAATTTTTTCACGAGATTTTTGCACATTTTCTGTGATATCTTTTGATGTATAAATATTTTGTTATAAGATGTAATGCAAAAGTTGTTTAAAATTACACGGGCTTTCGTTTGATATCAAGAAATAGGGACTGGCCCCTCAAATTAGGGGCCAAGAGGGCTGTAAAGTCTTCTTACAATAACTCTTTACTGAATAATAATTTGTTATTAATTATAGAAGCAAAAATGTTCATTGTTCGGCAGTTTATCTATACAGTACCATACCTAAGTCATATGTTACGTAATAAGGGGTTTAAAGGGGCCAGAATTTCAAAATTTCGATCATTAATATCTGAAAAAGGAGAAATATTTTGAAAAGCATTGTAGAACAAAAATTGCTTAAAATAATGTTTTGTACAATATGTTACCTTAAATTTTTTTGTTTATGACCCCATTTAGGAGATAAAGGGCCGGCCCCTAAAACACATTTGTAAAGATATCCTAAGAAGGGTTAACATTTTGTGAACACTTGTTGAACAAAATATGTTTATATTTGCAAGACCTTTCATTTGATATCAAGAAAAAGGGGCTGGCCCCTCCAATTAGGGGTCAAGAGGGGTCTTAAATCTTCTTACAAGAACTGTTTACTGAACAATAATTTGTAATTAATTATAGAAGCAAAAATGTTCATTGTACAATTGTTTATCTATACAGTATCATACCTTAGTCATATATTACGTAATTAGGGGTTTCAAGGGGCCAGAAGTTCAAAACTTTGATCATTTTAAAATATCTGAAAAAGCAGAAATATTTTTTAAAAGCAATGTAGAACAAAATAATGTTCTGAACAATATGATACCATAAATGTTGTTATTAGTGGCCCCGGTAAAGAGCTAAAGGGTCGGCCCCTAAAATACAGTTGTTTAGATATCTCGGTAACGGTTAACCATTCGTTAACATTTGTAGAACAAAATATGTTTATATTAGCAAGACCTTTTATTTGATATAAAAAAAAGGGCTGACCCCTCAAATTAGGGACCAGAAGGGCTATTAAGTCTTTTTATAATAACTCTTTTCTGACCAACAATTTGATAAAAGTCATAAAGCAACAAAGGAGCTTTTATTAAGCTTAATTTAAAACTGAAATCCGTTTTAAAATGGGACGATCCATTACAAAAATATTGGGATTTAAAAATTGAGTTTTCCGGAAATTTTGTTTCCACGTTCTTGGTTAAGAAAATAGTGTTATTTTAAAAGTTAAATTAACTCATACCTAAAATAATTCGGAAATTGTTAATTCGTACTTGAAGACATTCGGGACTTTTTTTTATTAAGTCGTTCTAGAAATTGTAAAGGTTTTTGTTAATTCGTTCTTGAAATCATTCAGACATTGTTAAGTCGTACTAAGAATTATTCGATTTTTTTAAAAAAATTTTTTTTTATTTTCTTTGTAGTTGGTTTTAGAACTCTGCTTCTTACAGGAGCTTCTATCTTTACTCTCGACACCACCGGAAGACCCACTCGTTGCTTTGCAACGAGCTTTGCTCTAGTTATGTTGTATTTTTATATACATACTATACATAATGGGCCTGCCTTATGTGCCAGCGGGCAAGAAGTGGTTAGGTGAGGTGAGGTGAATATACATAAACTCTAAATTCTTGATCAAATGAGGGGAATTATTCTTCAAGTTAAATCACAAGAAGTAACCCTCAAAGATTTTCTCTAACAGTCAGGAATTATTACAAAAAAAATTAAACCTTTGGTGCTGGACTCAGGTTTTTTATTCTCTTGATATGACACAAAATGACTGAAATGCAGAATTAAAATTAGAAATTGTGTATAGAATGAATATAATGTTCTCCTTTATTATACATTTGAGCATTGAATCATTATTTTATGAAAGATATTGTATCATAACAATAGCGGTGTGTGCATACAAATTTTCATAAATAACTAATGCGCATTATAAAATTTGTATGCACACACCGCTGCAGTTATGAGACTATATCTTTCAAAAAATAATGATTTAAAGCTTATATTTACATTTTTCTAACTTCTTGCTTTGTCAGCAAATGTGATTTATATGTCAAAATTTCTATTTTATTCTAAGGATAAATTCAAATTAATGGAATAGCCATTGTAACAGCCACAAGCGTGAACTTTGATTCTCGCTTGTGACGTTGCATTTTACAGCGTTCAAAGTTTGTTATGTCACGGTTAAACTCGTCATTTTAACCTTTGAGCTCCGTTTGTGTGTTACGGTCTTATTACTTCAGTATCTTTTCACACACTTTACATGCAAAAAATATTTGGAATGTAAATTTATATATTGCAGTAACACTACAAAGTATGAATGAAAATGAACAATTGCATTTCAGAAATTCTTGCTTCAAAAGATTGGAGGTACAGATGGTACTGACCACATGAAGAAAGCAATGTTAAGGTAAATAAAGAATGATGTTACTGAATAATTAAAGATCATTTATTGAAAAAATCAATGTATGACATTGTATACAGAGTGATATGAAATACTAAATATTTGAAGTATGACATATTTCAATTTATTTTCAGAACTATGACAAACTCGTACATGGCTGGTCTAAACATGAAGGGAAAACGGGGAAAGAAAGCTTTTGGTTCCTCCCAACTCTACCTCCTTATAAAAGGTAAAATGTTTTCTGATTTTTACTACTGTCAAATTTCTCATTTGTAGTACATGTAGATTGAAACAATTAAAACATAATTTGATTAGTTGGTGCAGACGCAGAGTACTGTAGATTCCTCATTTTTCATGATTACTTCATTTTGCGATTCAATTATTTAATGCATCAAATTGCTAGAACACATAATTTTTATCATATATATTCATTAAATTTACACCTGCCAAAAATTAATAGGGAGATCATAAAATCCGCGAGATGTGCTTTTGGCAATTTTACATGGATATTAATTCCTTGTGTTTAATTAGGAATCTACAGTATACATCTATTTAAAAATGGTGTGTTATCTTTATGGCAATCTTATTGAAATTAGATCCCGTGATCTGCAAGGAAAAAGCCACTGGAGCAGATCAAAGGATCCAATTTTGGTTGAATTGTCTTTATGTAAAGAAAAAAATATATACAGAGGAACATATATTATAAAGCACCTTTATGTCTGTTTCAGAAACTGTATTGACATCTCATACACAGTATACAGAATCAAAATTCAATGAAGATTTGGCTAAATTCCTAAAATATGCCCCGGAGCGTGTGGGAGGAGGTGGAAGAAGGAGAAGAGATTGACTGTTTTTCACGTTCACTTGACCAGAACTAATGATTTTACTCTTTTTCATCTTCTTAAACTAATGTTTTTGTGAAAAGCTGGCTACAGATGTGAGCTAGGTTATCCATCAGTGATTTTAAGTGATACTTTCAATTTATTTAACTGTTTCTCTCTTGAATAAATTGATTAATGATATTTGTTCTGGTGTCATGTTGTTCATAAAATAATTTGAGGCAAAATGATTCACTGCAATTAGCGAAAAAAAATCAGTGTTCAAGGTCAAACAGTTGTAGCATTTCAACCAATTATCAACTAAATTTAAACGTTGTAACAACGTCAGAAGACGTTAAATCAACGTTGAAACAACGTCAGATATCAACGTTGAATCAACGTCAAAATTTCAACGTCCATTCAACTTTCATATTCAACCAAAATTCAACGTCATTTCAACGTTGAGGCATGACGTTGTTTCAACGTTGAATCAACGTTGAAATGCCTGCTGGGATACTTCTTTCACAGGTATGTGTAGGTTTCTTAAAGATTATCAAAAAGTGACGGAAGCAATAACTTGGGACATACTAAAACAATACAATTCCTGACATGAATTATGAGTACAAACTGTTTAAAACAATGCTTGCTACCCTTTGCAATTTTAACTCGCCATTAAACATCTCATTTTTTAAAGAATGTTTGAAACGATTACATAAACTGTTCGAAATATAGTTTTCTTAAAACATTTCCTTCCTTTCTCTTTCAAAACACGTTTTATATACAGGCTTTCAATCGCAACACGTTTTTATAACAAAAGCAGAACTGAAAGTTTAGTCATTATAATCGTTTGATACCATATCAGTCATATATTTTCAACTTGCAGCAACAACGGGAGACCTACTCGGGGCTTTGCCACGAGCTCTGCTCTAGTGTTCTTTTTTTTTCTGACATTTTTGGAGCGTTATTTCTAGAAAAGCATTCCAACGATTTGCACCAAATTATCAGGACTTATAGACCTTTGACGTCGCTACAGATTAGTTAAATTTTAAATGATGACGTGACATCCGGTGTTAGATATTGACGACTTTGTAAATTTTTAAGGGTCATTTTGTCCATGCATCTACTCCGAGAAGCTTGAAGATTTAAGTGATTGTGGATAATTGTTTGTTCATGTTCTTCCATGCTTCCAATTAGGAAAATTGTTAAAGGCCTCGAAGCTCGCCTGAACCTCAATATTAACACCAAATTTTGTCAGGAAAGTTTTGCACTTTTTCTGTAATATTTTTTCGATGTATAAATATTTTGTTAAGACATGTAATGCAAAAAATTGTTTTAAACTGCACAGGCTTTCATTTGATATCAAGAAAAAGAGGCTGGTCCCTCGAATTAGGGACCAAGAGCAAAAGTTGCTTAAAGTAATGTTCTGTGCAATATGCTACCTAAACATTTTTGTTGATGTAAGGAGTTTAAAGTTCGGCCCGTAAAACACAGTTCTGCAGGTATTTCGAGAACAGTTAACATTTTGTGAACAAAATATGAACAAATAACAAATATGTTTATATTTGCAAAACCTTTCATTTGATACCAAGAAAAAGAGTCTGGTCCCTCAAATTAGGGGCCAAGAGGGCTCTTAAGTCTTTTTAAAATTACTCCATACTGAACAACCCCCAAATTACGTAATATATCACTTAGGTATGGTACTGTAAAGATAAACAGCTGTACAGTGAATAATATTGCTTCTAAAATTGATAATAAATTAATTTTCCGTAAAGAGTCATTGTAAGAATACTAAAGATCCCTCTTGGCCTCTTTGTACATTTTCATTTCATAAAGGACTTTATTTTTGTTGTTTATTTCATAACTGTACGCCTTTCTATATCTAGATGCATTACGATACTCAGGTAACCGATCGATAGTAGAGTCGCTAGCTGTATTCAGGTCGTCGCTCAGACGACAGTGCATATGCTTGTAGAGCTGGACGTACACATGTTTAACGCCTCACTGATTTACTGTAATGAAGGCAACTTGAATTGTTTCAGTACTGGGAGATGTGTTAATAAAATGGTTCCAATGCATGGTAGTTAAACTCAACTTTTCTACAACACACGGCCGTCATATAAAGCACGTTTTCTGTCTGGGTTATTTTGAATCACATGTGTACGCTATGTGTACATTTTAGATTAGTAGCCATATAGATAAACACTTTAAGTGATTATTTTTTTTAAAGAAATTGTGTACATTCAAAGCATTGCAATGCTAGGGCAATTAAATTCGAACAATGTATATGGTGAGGGTCGGACTGATACTGGTTCTGCTTGTTCTACAAAAGCGAATGTAGGGCGAAGAATTGGGGTTTTATTTTTTAAACAAATATAAGTATTGCCTTCTTAAAAGCTTGCATTACTAAACAAAGTATTTCATTGGAAGTTATTAGTTTCCTTAGCTGCATACATGTAGCTCGCGGTCTGGATCCCTGAAAAATTGACTACCATCCGAAATTTTTCAAACAAAAGCTACAGACTTGCAGCTCACATAAACTTAAAAATTACATTTTAGAATTTGCCGCTGTTCGTAAATTCATTAAAAAACCCGTGCAGATTTAACTGGTAATATGTCGTTTGATATGAGATTTATGACGTCTATTTATATTGTTTTCAGTAAAATTATTTCATTTTTTCAGCTTGTGGGTGGAATGAAAACAGTTTCACATGTTATATGACATAAAGATTAACAACATTCATTGTTCTCCCTCGTTTTAAAGCAATGTTAAGAAGGACTCTCAAAATAAGAAAATGGACACAAACTAAACTGCATTCTCTGTACATGGTCACAATGTATGATGTGTCTCAAAAGTTCCTTTTTTGGACTCGTCTACTATAACTGCGACAAATTAATAAATGAGACATTCTGGCGCGGAGTCATGTAAATCAAGTTTCCATTGGTCAGAATTGATTCTTTCGTGAGGGTCGGGATAGGTATAAAAACCAATTTAATCGTTCAAAGTTTTGAGTTGTTAACAATGACATATCAGATCGAATGTTTTAAAACAATTTATAAATCCAAAGTACAGTCATTTGTAATCGGATGACGTGTGAGCATGATTGTGTATTTAGTAGGCGGACATCCTTAGACTGCATGTTATAATAATTTAATGACTTTGTTTGTTAATAATAATTCAACATCAATTGTAAATTAACAATGAATGTACATTCTAGTACGCTAGTACACAATCTTGTTGTGATGCCACCCCCCCCCCCCCCTCACCGCTCATGATACCTATTTCTGAATCAGGATTACACACGTGCTTGCATGTGGCAGAAAAGACAAGCTGGAACTTACATTGTAACTGTTAAATGAACTATAGGTGACCGATATCATCTCTTTTGAAATGTATTTCTTCTTAGTAAGTACCTGTAGAAACTGATACATGTAATTGTAAAAAACATAGAGGAATGCATGCATGATCTGCTCATAATAACTGGTTGAATCAATATCTCTTTTTTCCAACATGCTTCAAGTCTATGATAGTAAGAAAATATATGCTAGACTTCATATCGGAAAATATCCAATTTGGTAAATTCAAAATTCTTTTATTTTGCTTGTCAAGATTTGTTCGATGAGTTTGCCCTCCCCCCACTCACATACTCTCAAAATGATGCTACGTGCCTGGAAATTACTCATTTTCTTTATCCCTTTGCTGATTTACGTTTTCATTAACGCATATAAAGAAAAAATACAATTTGTATATCCTTTTGTAATTAAAGAAAATGCGATGTACATTTTTTTTCATGCAATATTTTGGATAAAGCAAAGAAGAGTTGTTTCTTGAAGTTTTGTTAGATCATAAAAATGTGAAATCCTAAAATTTAAAATTGTGCCAAATTTCTCTCTTTTTTAATGTAAAACTTTATTGATTTAAAAAACGATTCTTTGAGACAAAACAAATTGACATATTCAATAAGAATTTGACAATCTCTAACTGCAGGTCTGTAGCTCTTAGTCTGAAACAGAATCGGATGGACGACCTAGGACCCAGATCGTCATCCATTCTTGAATATTGCCATTTCTTTCGTACGCGGACGCAATACTCACCGAGACTAAATAGTTCCTATCTTAAGTTTTAACTGCTTTGAAAGGTAATATTGGCATTCCGATAATTTTGAAAATGAAGAATTTAATAAAAATGGTTAAAATTACAGTAAAATTATCGGCATCGGTCTTCTCTATGCGCGGATCTAGAAGGGAAGGGGAAGGGTTCTATACCCCCCCCCCCCCCGCAAAATTTCTTTCAATTACGTGTATATTATAAACTTACCAAACAATGCCTCGGACATCCCTTGGCAAACTCAAAAAACCACCAACCCCAACCCCGGAAAAATTTTCTGATCCGCGCATGCTCCCCTCCTCGAAAAACAAAATTATTACTATATACTAAAAGATTCATTGACGCTTGCGTTCAATAAAAATGCTTGTAAAATGTTTGCAAGTGGTCTTTTTACCTTCATACCGGGTATAACCACAGTCCCATTCTGTGAATAAAATGGGGCGAATCAAACTATAGACAACGTGTTAAGGTGGCTCTATACACCAACAGTTTATTCCAATTTTGCAATAGAAGACCACAAAGCATATACTTATCATATATTAAAATGATGATAGGGATATTATCGGTATTTAAAAAAAAAAAAAAAAAAAAATTCATGTTTTTTAAAGTATTTATTTTAAAACGTGAACTATTAATGAATTGAGAGAATTGTTTTTGTCATATGATGGATATTTCATTCGGGCAATAAATGTGAAAAAAATGTGAAAAAATATAACACTTCTTAACATTCAAAAATGTTATTAATGCAATGTTTTTTTAGTATTTCCCCAAAACATAATTTTTATATTTTTCTTACTCTGTTCACAAATCATTTGAAAAAGCTGCTTCATGTTTTAAGAAAATGTATTTTAATTAACGTGACTTTAAAAATTGAATAAAAATCATTGCAAATAAAAACAAAAAAATATTTTAAATTTTATTTGTGTGAAAGTTCCTCAGGAAAGACTTATCGTTCCTAAGACCAAAGGCCCAACCACCTTGGGGACTTTCCCGACATTTCTGAGTTCAAGAAAATTTCCTAAATATCATGTTGGAATAATAAATACATACATATTTCATTATAGGCCTATATAAGTGAATATATTCGCTTTAATGCAAAACTAGGTCAAATAAATTGAAATCAAGTGGAAAACTAGCTACATGTAATAGGATTTAAATATCCCAACCTGAGTGAGATTTAAAGCCACCCTCCCATCCTCTTAAGGTGGTAAGGAACATCGGTCGATATTAATGTGGATTAAAAATATTTTAATTGAAATACATTTACCGGTTTAGAATTTTCTTTAACGGTATTCAACAAAAAAAAAAATACGTTTTAAAAATCTTTGGAAATTTAAAATGTTTTCCGTCCTCAACGGGATCCCAACTCATGACCTACAGGTTTGTAGTGAACCCACTAACGTACTGCGCTACGCTGTAATATGTCGATGATGGGAAAGAAACTATTTTAAAAAAATATATACTTGATTTTTTTGTTTATTTTGATGACAATACTGCACGTGAAGATGTCAAATACCACATTACATGAAAGTAATGAATTTTCTAATTTTCTAATTATGAAAGTCAATCTGTTCATTTAACAAATTTTTCAAAAGAGCAGTCCCCACACAATTCGAACGTGTCAATGAAATCGCCCCGATTTGGTCCATTATTTATGCACAGTAATATACAAATATAAAGAAAATAAGCTGTTTAAGTAGCATTTTATATACCAGCAGAACATGTTCTGATATTTTAAAATATTGACACTTGATTGGGAAAAATTGATCTGGATTTGGGAAAATATCGAAAATTGTTGGATTGGGAATGGGTCCGGTAAACAGACCCAAAACTAAGCGAGGAAAACCCCTGATGCATAACATGGATATCGAAGTTTAAAAATTGATTTTTTCCGGACATTTTGATTCCACGTTCTCGGTTTTAAAAATAGTGAAGAATTCACACTGAAAGTAACTTAAACTGAAAACAACTCGTACTGATTATAAAACTATACAAGTAATAGCTTTCCAACAAGCGTGCATGACTAAACAAAATTATTTAATGGAAGAATGGATGAATCAATAAGGCTATCTTATTAGAAATGCATTTTTATTTTCGCTGCTGATCATAAATTTATAAACGGAACGTGAAAATTTAAGACGAAAACTCCGTCTTTTCTTCGACCTAGAACACACACACACACATATATATATATATATATATATATATATATATATATATATATATATATATATATATATATATATATATATATATATCACTTGAAATTAATTTATTTTATTAATTCAGTTTTTTTCAAGGAATGTACACATATTATAAAAGTTAATGTAAGTTTGAAAGCTGGAGAGTAAATAGTCGTTTTTTTTTTAAATTGTACATTTATTTGTTATACTAAGATGCAAAATTAACTGAAAGAAATTTGTTTAAAATTTCCAACCATATGAAAAGGTATACAAACATGTTTTGTTTTTGAATGTGTGTGGGTAGCTTCATCAAAATCATCTTGACAAGCAATTAAAAAAGGATAAATTATCAAACTCATGAAAAAGAAACCCTACCTGTAACTTAAATTTAGTTAAAATGCCTTATTTGCAGTTTCATTTATTGCATGCTCCTACAAAAGTGAAGGGAGGGGGGACCATGATATTTCCATGTATCATATAAAGTTAAGAAAAGTGCCAGCTGCCAAAAAAGTGGGGAGAAGGAAGCAGCCCCCCCCCCACACCTCAACCCCAGATGCTACGTTCCTGTGATGTAAACTGTAAACACATGGTGTGCTATCGGGTATTTGCATGATCCCAACGAACTCGTCAACTATAATCGGTGCGCAAAACATTGAATGAAACATTATGGCACGAAATCCTGCTATTACCGTTCACGCCACGAATGAAATCTGCCATTTGATTTTTTGACATTTGTTTTGTAACAGCTACATACATGTACATGTATATTATACTTTAGATCTGATGTTTTAGAAGAAATCTTACGAATTAATAGAAACACACTTGATTTTTAATTGTTAAATGTAGTAATGTACATTTGGTAAAACATACGAGTTTTGATCCATTTTCAAGATTAATGAAATCGCCCAACTGAGCGAAAATCGGGTCTCACCCCGCTACTTCTCCCAGGTAATACTATTTGTATTCAAAGATTTGTTGGTGTCATCTATGAAGTAGTATGCATGTTTGACAGCTTATTATTTGTATGTATTTTGTATGTTTATAATAGGAGTTGCTACAACCAAAATTCATTTTGTAAATGAGGCCCCTTGCGAGGTTATTTGACATATTTATGTCTGTTCATTTTGAAATTACCAAATTTGGTGAACCTTTAATAAATTATCGAGCAAGTGATGGTGAGTTCCTTTAACCCCGTTTACCATGATGACCGTAGTCGCGTGATTATCTGGTAGTTTTCAGCACGTGTCAATTACTGTCAATCAAAGTCCACGTGGTACAAATAAATGATATAAGGTTATTCCGCTTAGTATGACCCTTGAATTTCCGGAAGCTGATAATTACGTTAGGTCAATATAACATTTGATTTTCTCTACACTTGAATAAAAAAAATTAGCTTGATAACACTCATATTGATATGTATGTATCAATTCGTCACTGAATCATATAAAAAATGATTATTGCTTGTTTTTTTTCGATCCATATGATGATTAAGCTACCCTCAAATACAATATTCACTACCTTCTTGGGTTGCTTAATCATCGTATTGACCTCATAAACAACAATAATTGTTTGATGTTACAAACCTGGGAAAATTATTTAGCCGATCAATATAGATAGATAGATAGATAGATAGATAGATAGATAGATAGATAGAGATATATATTTATATATATATATATATATATATATATATATATATATATATATATATATATATATATTGATCGGCTATATAATTTTGCCAGGTTTGTAACATCAAACAATTATTGTTGTTTATGAGGTCAATACGACGTTATTTTTTCATTCAAAGGACGGTTGTATAAAGCATAATTCATCGCACTGACATTTTTTTAACAAGTAAGCAATGCCCTAAAATTGCAATTATATTAGGTTTTTTACAGCTTTATAATAAGCTTTCTTATTATAAAATTAGCTATTGTTCAAAGCTATTCTAATATTACAAAAATAAGAATATCTTTATATAAAGCTCAGAAAGAATTACCATATTAGAGCTCCTCCTTCGCTCCTGCCGAGGTTTGATTTCTAGACTTTCGGTGTTCTGAATTTGCAGTAACGCTTAAACCACTCAGTTAACAAGGTTTTGTTTCGACGATGATTTACTACATTGTCAGAGTTCGTGATGATATAGGTACAAAGGTCATTTTTTTAAACTTGTGAGCGACAAACATGAGATAAGGATATTGAGTACATAGTCGTATCACCGTTTGTAAACATACAATAGATAAAATGTCAGACCATCGATCAAAGATTATTTTATTAAGGTCAACATTAATTCATATAAATAATATGACTGCTATCTATCATATACGTACCAAAATTTGATCACATGATTTTTTTTCTGATGAATCATAATTTCCATACATGTGACGACTGGTAAGTTGATAATGCATGTTGTAAATTATATAAAAAATATCGTTTAAAATTAACATATAAGTTTTATGAGGGGACTTAAATGTAAATGCATTAGACAACGGTATCTTCAGAAATGCAAGATTATAAGTTTTAATACTTATAATTATATTATAGTGTTGTGTTGTGCATGTATTATGCCTAAATAGTAGTCAGTGTTTGATACATAGTGCACGAGCCTACTATTTAGGCATAGTACATGCACAACACAACACTATTGTTATTATTATGCCGACTGTTGAATATACTGACGTGCTTTGCTATAGTTAAGTAGCTGTGACGTTCGAGTGTTGACAAGTCCCTATAAATTATCACTGGAAAAGCAAGCTTTCGGTTTTATTTCAAATAATTCAATTGATTTGATTATTTATTTAATCACCAAGTTTCAACAAATTCAACAAAGGTTTATGTTCTGTTCAAGAAATGAGAGACGTTTGGCCTTCCCGAGAAAACTCGAAATGTTTAGCAGACGAAATCTCATTGAATTTTTTTCTTGTACATTCTTTATCAAGCGTCATTTATAAAAGCGTTTTTGTGATTCTCATGTAGAATTTCTTTGAAAAATGTTCAATTAATTTGTTCAAAAGTTTATAAGAAACTTTAACTTTAAAATTACCGTCAATAATGAAGTGTTTTTGGAAAAAATGAATAATTTTTATTGCTTGATGTCAGTCGTATATATCTACGTTATATATATATATATATAAATACTGTTAGTTTTAATAACGGCTAATTTAGCGTAGCGGTAACGCGTTGGGCTCTAAGGTTGAAAGATTTTAGCGTCGTGAGTTCGAATCCCGCTGTCGGCGTTTGAAAGATTTTCGTTGAAAACATTTGCCGTGCTCTATTTCGGCATAGTATGCTTACGCTATATAAATCCTTTAATACTATGCGAAAATAGATGAGTATTGAATATATAGTGACAAACTGATGTATGATATTCATATATATGAACAATGAAAGCGATTCAAATAGGAAAATATACTACAAATAAACATACTGAAAAGGTTTTTTAAAATGATGCATTATGTAACTAATATTCAATATGTACTTGTTATATAATTTTCACAAAGCGGACAAACTAGTAGATCTATATCGAATAATTCTCAGACACAGAAACTTCATACAGTAAGATTTGTATTATAAGAAATGAGCATCAGGGCATGTTTTAGTTCTTTGTATATAAAGGATAACATGGAAATCAATTCGAAATCTTTATAAAATTAGTTTTTAAATAAGTAGTAAGCAGTGATAAGAAAATTACAGGGTTGCTGGGTGAATTGTTAAATCTTAAATCCTTTATTCATACGAACATTTTGAGAGCTTCACACATAAACTTAAAGGGGTGTTTCAAAACAAAATCTGGACGTTTTCCAGTGTAGATTATGCGACACACACATATTCATGAATATACAGTTAGGAAAGATTATTTCAATCAGGAACTTGGGATAATCTTTAATACAAATATTTGTTTAGCAAAGATTTTGATCAATAGTTTGAATTAATCGAATCTAAAAAAGTTTAATACAAACCGATACCAGAAAGCATTTGGCCAAATGAAAATCATTCGACGAGAAAATTTGTTTCAAAATTGTATGATGTTTTTAATAAAACTGTCTAATATGTATGTGTATTGAAACCTAGTGTAACTAGATTATCCGATACTTATATCAAACACAATTAAATTTTGTCTTTAATTTGTTTTTACAGTGAAGAAATTGAAAAACCTGTACTGTAAAAACATGTCAGATCTAAATCCAAGTGAGTAGATATCTAATATTAAAATCTCCATAGCGATATTCAATTCTTCTTCTGAATCAATAATTTGGTAAAATGATGATTTTTTTAAAAATGCATTTAAACAACAACATGCAGTTGTAACCTATACATCAACATGTAACATATCAAACGTAATATATATATAAATATTTAGTGAACATGGCGTTATGAATAGCAATTGCTCTGTTGGACTTTTTTCATGATGCTCGCTAACGCATCATGGAAAATATTCCAGCAGAGCAGTTGCTATTTATAACGCCATGTTCACTAAATAATCGTTGTTTATTACTTATATTTACATTTTACGACTCACAAATACCATTTGTTTTCCCTTGGACTGAAATGTCACACTTTCATTGGTTTTAACATAGCACGTGATTGCCTCATATATCTCTATATGTGTTTCGTGAGAAATTATATAAGGCAAAATGGCCGTCATTGGCCGACGCTTCGCTTACTCATTTCGACATTTCATAGTATTTAATACATAAACCGCATGTCGTGAGTTCTTAAAGTATTTGCAGTAGTTGCCCTTTGAGATTTTTTAAAATTAGAGTAGTTACCACTATAGTTAGAATATTGACGTCACATTGTTTTGTCTAGCGCAGAACAAAATGACAGCGTCGAAATCCCTGCCAATGAAAGGGAGGAACCATTTAAAATTGAATAGCAACAAAACACTGTAAGCAAACATGAGTGAAGCAAAGATTTTTTAAGAGTATTTGAAAGGTGAAATTGAAAATGTTAAAGAGTTAAATTGGACGAGATGTTAGGCATCTTGTACATGGCTTTGCGAAGATAATCGCTATTTGTGAATAAATATGTCGCTTGATAGTCTTAAAAAACAAAATACTTATTAGGTTAGTTACTGACTCACTACGGAAATATATTGGGTTGATCAATCTCATAGATTGGGAGGCAAAATATATATATTTCAAAATATATATATTATATAAATAAAAATATTTCAAAATATATATATTTCAAAACTCCTGATGATTTAAAATGAAACAAGTTGAGTTTATTTCGGTGTTGTGATTTTTTTTCATATATATATACATATATATATATAGACCCGACTTACACCAGAGTAAATCCCAACTTAACTCCGGGTTTAGTTTTTTCGTTTACTTTTTGTATACTTTTTGAAAATTTGGGTCCACTGGTGGTTTACTTTAGTGTAATAGAATAAAATCGCTTATTCTTTTCAAGTTCTTTATTTCAATTAAATATTAAATTAATTGGCAATGAGCTACTATATAAACAAAATAACTCATATTACAAATAGACACACACAGAAACACTAAAAAATTAATAATACACAATTTGCATTTACTTCAAAATATGACATCAACGAACCTCCAATATAAGGCGGCGGTGCCACACACAGTCAATTAGTAGACTAGCGCACTCACTTGCAACAGGTATGACTGTATATAATAAAAAAACCACCATATATATATATGCTTAAATCTAAAAATACTACAGACTTATTAGAAGTTATCTCAAATCGCTATACATTTCTCTAAACAGTCTGAATATAAAACAATTTTATTATTCTCACATAAATGATTTTTAAATTACTGTGTATGGAATATAATACAAATGAATAGTTATTCCAAACATGAGAATAACTCTCTTACCGTAAATAATGTAAGGTACTAGTATCACTAGTATCACTCACACGTTTCACCCGTTTCACACCTGAACACTCTCAAGGGCGTCAGCGAAGTGAGACTCCGTATAAACTTGTTAGACTAGTTTAAATCTCAAATATTATAATAAGTAAATAAATAATTTCACAATTTAGTCTCACTTTTCTGATTATCATAATAGAATCGAAAACAACTAGATAAATGTTCAAAAGATATTTTTAATAAGTTTAAAGAAACATAATCTCTAAAAAAAGAATTTGCGCTGAACAGAAACTCTATAAATAGAAGAAACACAGGTAAAATATACGGTACGCGATTCGCGCAAATACCACGTATAATTTTAACCATTACATATCTCCCCCGCGCAATTATGTTGATGCCCTCATCAACAAACATATAAAACTGGATACCCATTCCAAAAAAATCTATGTACAATCATCTGAGTTTGACCTGTTTTTCATATGCAAGTATTCTGAAAACGTTTGACTTAAGCTTGCGCTTAGACTTGCACCTAATGCTGCTACAGCATTTCCGAAATCCTGAAACTCAGAACTAGAAGAATCTGTATTTACTGACATGTTTCTGGATAACACTGATTTAGGCAAATTGAAAGGGTTAGGATGCTTACCCGCCGTTGACCTATTAGAGCGTCTAAGAGGTATTTCTTGCCCATGTCCAGCAGAAACATTATTGTCAGTGGGACTCTGACCCGAGGTAAATTGCAATGGAGAATCTAAAATATCAGACTGCTTGTTCTCTGCAATATTATCTTCCGGAGGCATCGACTCTTGTTTATTATCGTTTTCGTCTAAACTTACCTGAGATTCTGGATCAGGGTTATCTCTTTCATTCTCTATTTCTGTAACTTCAAATGTCTTTATCTCCTCGTCTGAGTCAGGCTCTTCACAAGGGTAAATATCATGTTGGGCTTTTTCCTTAGTATCTAAGATCTCGTTCCTGTGTAGAACTTTTACATCATCATACCCATCCGCCGACTTAACCTTGTAAACATTTTCTTGCAATTTCTCAGTTATGATATAAGGATCTGGTTTCCACACATCTTGTATTTTGTTCCTACCTTGTACATGATTTCTCAAGAGAACCTTTGTTCCGACATCAATAGAGCAAGGAGTAGATTTCCTCTCATGGAACTCGCGTCGTTTTTCTGCACTTTTTTCTGTGTTTTTCTCAGCAGCAGCCCATGCGTATCGAAGGCGTTCTCTGTGTGTATGTAACCATTCATCTACTTCGAAGGACTCGCTGTCATTGTTGATCCCTAGTAAGAAATATACGGGTAATTTCTGTTCTCTTCAATAAAGGAGATAATAAGGGGAAAAACCTGTAGAAGAATGAGGAGTAACATTATACACATAAGCAAGTTCTGGTAAATACATTGTCCACTTTCTCTTTTGATCTGCGTCGACAGTTCTCAACCTGTCGTGCAGTGTCCTGTTAAATCTTTCGCATTGCGAATTTCCCTCAGGATGATATGGCGTGCTACGTGACTTCTTAATACCATATATTTTACATAGCTCCTTCACAGCCTCACCTTCAAAATTCCTACCTTGATCACTGTGCAATCGACTAGGGATACCAATCTTATGAAACCATTCATTGACCAAGTGTTTAGCAACTGTTGAAGCTTTCTGATTTTTTGTAGGAATAGCCATTGTGTATTTTGTAAACACGTCTGTAAGAACCAAAACGTTTTCAAACCCATCTGAAGTTTTCTCTAACAGAGTAAAATCCATTGCCAAAATCTCTAAAGGTCTCTTTGCTAATAAATTACCTAGTGATGGTCTGATGGTAGGGATCGGTGTCTTAGCGATCATGCATCTTTCACATCTTTCAATCCATCTTACAACATCCGCTATCATTCCTGGCCAGTAGTATCTTTTCTTTATAAGTGCCATTGTTCTCTCACGACCTTGGTGTCCGAAACTATCATGCAAAGACTCCATTATCTGTGGTCTAAGACATTCTGGTATAGCTAATTGCAAATACTCACCGTCCAAGCCTTTACTGGTCATGTACAACACACCATTTTTCAGTTGTAACAAATGAAACTTTCGAAGAAATTTCCTCACCTCTCTCTTTTCTCCTGAAATTTGTCTGGAAGTTGGTTTGTGACCAGTTTCCAACCATTGGAAAATTCTGTTGATATCTGGATCATCCGTTTGAAGTTTTCTGAGTTCCTCATTTGTATATCCTGGTAAAATGGGGGTTAATTCCTTTCTTTCAATGATTTCAAGATCTTTGTCCGTTTCAAGTCTCTGATAATCTGTAATAATTTCTCTTAAAGAAGTAGATTGTGAGAAATCTGCTAAAATCTCTTCTGAATTACTTTCGCGGTACATTCTGCTAAGACTATCTGCATTTCTGTTCGCTTTTCCCGATCTATATCTGATATCAAAATTAAACTGTGCCAGCTCAGATGCCCATCTTAACTCACTAGCAGCTAATTTTGAAGTCTTAAGGTAGCTAAGAGGGTTGTTGTCTGTGTATACAATAAAACTGCTACCCAGTAAATAGTCTCGAAACTTTTCGGTTATCGCCCATTTGAGTGCAAGTAACTCTAATTTCATTGAGCTATAATTCGACATGTTTCTCTCACCTGGTCTGAGACTTCTAGATGTATAAGAGATGACTACTTTTCCGGACTCCTGTTGCTGACTCAGAACTGCGCCCAATCCATCATAACTCGCATCAGTTTCAACAATAAATGGAGAGCTGAAGTTTGGAAAGCCTAAAACTGGAGTGCCCGTTAAACATGATTTAAGCTTTTCAAATGCATTGTCACAATCTGCATTCCATTTTTGTTTGAACGGAATTTCTTTTGTTACCATTTTCGTACCTGTGACCTTCTTCTCCTGTTTAGTTAAAACAGAATGAAGCGGAGCAGCAATCTGACTAAACCCCTTAATAAATTTCCGATAGTACCCGGCTAACCCTAATCAAAGTACTGATAGTACTGAAAAGCGCTAACACAGCTTCTGTTTGTATACTAGTAAAATATATATGTATATAACATTTCAGCTTCTGTATACGCAATATATTTCCTCATCATTGCGTGGTAGTCCCTGCAATGATGTATGTAAGCCCCGTACAATAAATTCACATTAGCCCGTACTAGCCCGTCCAGTTATGTGCACAAGCTCCTGAAACTGGTTCCCTAATCAGTTTAAATGATGTAAACGTCTGCTCATAGGGGGCGGTTATTCGTTGCACCGGAAGTAGAAGTCTAACGACAATAAAGCGCTGAGCTATGCTTAGCGCTTTAAAAATGAACGAAGATCTTTTTCTGTCTGAGGTGTTTTCCAGTCTTTAATAACAGCAATTTTATCAGGGTTAACTTTGACACCATCTTCACTGACAACATGACCTAAATAATTCACCTCCTTGTGAAAAAAATGACACTTTGACGGTTTGATTTTTAGATTGTGAGCTCTTAACCTGTCAAACACAAATACAAGCCGTTCTAAATGTTCATCGAAAGACTGAGAAAAAATGAGAATATCATCGAGTTACAAAAGAAGAATTTCAAAATTCTTGTCACCCAAACAAGCTTCCATTAACCTTTGGAACGTACTTGGACTATTGCAAAGACCAAAAGGCATGCGAACAAACTCATACAAACCCAAAGGACCAACTCTAAAAGCTGTTTTGTGACAGTCATGCTCATCCATCTGTACCTGATAGAAACCCTGTGCCAGATCTAAAGTTGAAAAGAACTTTGCTCCATGAAGTGCATCCAATGCTTCTTCAATCCTTGGGATAGGAAACGCATCTTTTATCGTCTCAAGATTGAGTCGTCGATAGTCAACGCAAAGTCGTAAACTTCCGTCTTTCTTGCGCACCAGGACAACGGCAGCACCATATGGACTTGTGCTTGGTCGGATTATGCCTTGCTTCAGGAGAGTCTGGATGTGCGACTTCACTTCCTCGATCTGATTAGGAGGGATGCGTCTATGTGGTAGTTTGATAGGGACTTCATCTGATGTAAGAATCTTATGTTTGACAGTATCAGTAAACCCTAAATCGTCACTGTTCTTAGAAAAAACATCTTGGTGAGTATTTAGAATTGAAATTAATCTTTCTTTCTCCTCAACTGATAAATGTTCTCCAACATCTACTTCTACACCATGAATCTGAATCGCATTCTTTGTACTGACAACTGCTTTGACATCATGATCTTTCCCTTTTTGAATACTTTCTATAGACACATTGATCTCTTGATTCCTTACCTCTATTTCTGCATGACAGTTCGGCTGGCTAGCAAACTCAACCTCTACATCATGAAATATACCAAGCCTGGATTTCGGATTCAACCAAACATCTTCGTCTCCTATGTTAACGACTCTGACTGGGATCTTGCCGTTCTCTACATCTGCGTAGGTATCAATCAATAAGGTGTTTTTAGGAAGAGTGCCATAATTACCGTGTACTGCTTGTACCAAACCACTAAAGTTTCTAGAAGTCTGACGTGTAGTACCTATAACAACTTTCATTGAATCGGCTGGTATTTTTATAGGATCTTGACCTGCAACTTTGACAAAACTCAACTTTTTGGAACCTGAAATTGACGTACTCATTTCAAATATCGACAACGTATTCAACAACTGATCGTTATGTTCAGTGACTGAATATAAATTTTGCTCAACCTGTTCCTTTAAAATACGGAAGAAATTACTTCCGAGTACTCCGGGAACTTGCAACTTTTTCTGCTTACCGTATTGGTCTGTGGTATCAGTGACAACCAGTACACCAACATTTGGCACAGAACCATGCGCAGTGTCTATCACTACCTCAATATAACCAATGTATGGTATAGGCAAGTGATTGGCGCCAGACTCTCTCATCCATTTTGTTACGTCAATCAATTTGGGTTCAGATTTTAACAGATCTCGAAAGTAAGACTCGGTTATTGTAGATACCTGTGAACCAGTGTCAATTAGACACGAAATTGGCTTACCTTCAATGTGTACCGTTACGACAGGACATTGTCCTATAGCTCTATCTATGATTCTCTGATCAATTGAGTCTTTCGTCTCTGCTCTCTCGTCCGCTGGGCGACTCTCTACAACGACGCTTCTCGTTTAAAGGAAGATTAGAGAACGATGCCCCCTGTGACTTACCTTTGCGCGAAAAACTACTGGTGTCTAACTGAGTACTACAGTCTTGCTCTTTATGCCCCTTCCCACCACAACGAAAACATGTTAAATGGGACTGTCTAACATTTGGAAATTGTCTACCTTGCAAATACTTATTTTCATACTGTTGTTTACTTGTTTTCATGGCTTCAGACAATTTTTTCAATTCTTTCTGATTTTCATCAATTTGCGTTTCCTGAAGTTTCAATATTTTTAAAATTTCTGACAATTGATCTTCACTCTGATCTTTAACAACCTTTGATTTAACACTTTCCTGTGAAGTGATTTCATGTGCAGAAAATGATTTGCTAAGTGGTTCATTTTTATAGTCTTCAGACCATTGTAACACTTTTTGTCTAAACTCACCAAATGACATAGCCTTCTTTTCGAATGAGAACCGTCGTATCTCTCTTCGGAGAGATGAATCTCTAATGCCCTCAACAAACCGTTCTTTCAACATTTCATCAAAATCGGTAACCGCGTTTTCATCTTTTGCCACGATCTTATCAAGAAGTTTCATTAAGGCTAACGAATAATTTTGCAGCGACTCGCCGTGTTTTTGATCTCGTTGATAAAATTGTTGTTGCAGCGCTCCGAGAGTTTCTGTACTTGCAAAAACACTCTTAATGATTTCTAAGATTTTCTCTGCTGTATCTCTCTCTAGTCTTGGTATCAACCTTATTTCATCTTTAGCTTGACCACCTAAGTTATCCATTAAAAAATCTATCCTAGCATCATTGTTATTGATAACTTTCAAATGTTGCCTAGCATCATCAAGCCATTCTGCTACATCAGGGTCACTCTCTTTCACAGGTCTCCCACACAACCTTGCAATCTTCTTCTCTCTCGCAACAAACACAGTTTTATTTGGATTTGAATCACTCTTTTGTTTCATTTCTTCATCTTTCAAACTTAATTCATGCTCTGCTTTCTTTAACCTTCGATGTAGTAATAATACCTCACTTTCTAACTGGTCAGACTTTTCTCTTTCACGGTCAAATAATTCTTTGATTTCGTTTTTAGTAGGCATTTTCAAATACAAATCAATGCACAAAAAAAAACAATGTTATAAGTGAGTTCACAGTTAATAATAGGTGCAATTGTTGTTCATCACCTCAATGGGCGTTGATTGTTGATTGGAACACGCGCACTGTAATGAGGATGGAATGTCCAAGGTCCTTGACAATGTATCGTTGCGTTGAGAACGGTGTTTGTACGTAGTTCTTGATATCAGTTGACCGTTAGTCTATGATGATCATCGAAGTATTGTCAACACAATAACAAGGTCTTCAGCCAAAATTGCCACAGCCACATCAGATCACAACGTTGAGCGTCTTCACAGTGTATGGACCCTAACCGTAACTCATTGCCAATTAAAATGTTTGAAATCCTGTCCACGACGCCATTTTGTAATAGAATAAAATCGCTTATTCTGTTCAAGTTCTTTATTTCAATTAAATTTTAAATTTATTGGCAATGAGCTACTATATAAACAAAATAACTCATATTACAAATAGACACACACAGAAACACTAAAAAAATAATAATACACAATTTGCATTTACTTCAAAATATGACATCAACGAACCTCCAATATATGGCGGCGGTGCCACACACAGTCAATTAGTAGACTAGCGCACTCACTTGCAACAGGTATGACTGTATATAATAAAAAAAAAACACCATATATATATATATGCTTAAATCTAAAAATACTACAGACTTATTAGAAGTTATCTCAAATCGCTATACATTTCTCTAAACAGTCTGAATATAAAACAATTTTATTATTCTCACATAAATGATTTTTAAATTACTGTGTATGGAATATAATACAAATGAATAGTTATTCCAAACATGAGAATAACTCTCTTACCGTAAATAATGTAAGGTACTAGTATCACTAGTATCACTCACACGTTTCACCCGTTTCACACCTGAACACTCTCAAGGGCGTCAGCGAAGTGAGACTCCGTATAAACTTGTTAGACTAGTTTAAATCTCAAATATTATAATAAGTAAATAAATAATTTCACAAATTAGTATCACTTTGCTGATTATCATAATAGAATCAAAAACAACTAGATAAATGTTCAAAAGATATTTTTAATAAGTTTAAAGAAACATAATCTATAAAAAAAGAATTTGCGCTGAACAGAAACTCTATAAATAGAATAAACACAGGTAAAATATACGGTACGCGATTCGCGCAAATACCACGTATAATTTTAACCATTACATTAGGTTTACTCGGGGTTTACTTTGGGTTTACTTGGATATTGCTTTTGAGGTCAAAAGTACGCACTGAAGTGGGAAGCAGACCAGTCTGTTATCTTACCATCCTACTGCCTGTAATTTCTGCCCTTGTATATTCCGAAAACATAGTTAGCGCTTGTTTTAAGGAGTATACTTCTAACTGGGTTTACTATATGTGTCCACTTTGGGTTTGCTTTGGGTTTATTCTGGGTTAATTCTGGGTCCACTCTAGTAAACCCGAAGTAAACCCAGGGTAAACAAAGAAAGTAAACCCAGGGTTTAGTTGGGGTTTACTATCTGTTAGGTTGGGTCTGATCGGTAATGTACATATTATTCAAATCATGTTACCCGGGGGAAGGGTGGGACCACATAGGGTGTCCAAATTTAAAATAGGAATTATAGAGAAAAAACACCTAAAATCTTCTTTTCCAAAACCAATTGGCCAGAAAAGCTGTAACTTGTGATGATGAATATTCAGGTAGTGTAAATTACTGTTTGTTCAAACAGGGATTCCCAAGGGTTGCCTGAGGGTACAATAGCATGTCGGAAGGACTATTTATTATATGGGCCTAAAATGGCTCTCTAAATTGAGCATCATCATTTTACTGCAATTCTTTGTTTTCTTGTACAGATATATATGTGACATGTGTACAGAATGTTCAATTATTTAGAAATATGACATCGTAAAGACAAAAATCTAATATTTTTGTAATGGAGTTATGAATGTATATACATGTACATTGCCTATACAGGCCGCACAGCCCAGTATGACGTTAAGTTATAACGACGTTTCTATAACGTCGTAGTCCTGGGTTTATTTGAGAGTAATATGCCACATTCACCGTTTGGTCAGAAGGTACAATTGCATATTCCATCAACATATCGTTTGTGCCACTTGTGGGTAAGTATTCTTAATCGCTTCATTCATTTCAGTTTTTTACCTCAGTTGACACAATTTTTTTATTGCCCGCTGTTCCGTACGGTCAGATGAAGTCGCTTTTTCATGCGTTTTTAAAGACATATTCTTACCGTAATATCTTTTAAAAATTCTCTGCTGGTTTGAAAATATTTTCAAATGACGTATGAAAATAACGTACACAATACAGACTACATCACAATAGGAGATTATGAAAACTGAAAATATTCATATCTACAAACTCAATTACAAAGTTTGGACAATTTTTACGATGGGACGTGTATACTTTCTAAGCGCCTTTGATACATTAAAATTTTACTTTATTTCTATAGAAAAAAACATTAAAAACCACTTTGATTTGATTTGAAATTTTATGACAAAGAATTAGATATACAATATGTATAAATTAACCCATTTAAAATGACAAAAACGCGATTGTCCACGAACTTATTTGGACAACCCTGGTATATATAGTATGTATATATGACAATGACCTTCAATCCATGAACAAACACAAACATGTATGTGTGACAATGACCTGCATTTAATCCATGAACAGACACAAACATGTATGTGTGCCAACGACCTGTATTTAATCCATGAACAGACACAAACATGTATGTGTGACAATGACCTGCATTTAATCCATTAACAGACACAAACATGTATGTGTGCCAATGACCTGCATTTAATCCTTGAACAGACACAAACATGTATGTGTGCCAATGACCAGTATTTAATCCATTAACAGACACAAACATGCATGTGTGACAATGACCTGCATTTAATCCATGAACAGATACAAACATGTATGTGTATAAATGACCTGCATTTAATCCATTAACAGACACAAACATGTATGTGTGACAATAACCTGCATTTAATCCATGAACAGACACAAACATGTATGTGTGACAATGACCTGCATTGAATCCATTAGCAGACACAAACATGTATGTTTAACAATGACCTGCATTTAATCCATGAACAGACACAAACATGTATGTTTGCCAATGATCTGCATTTTATCCATGAACAGACACAAACATATATATATATATATATATATATATATATATATATATATATATATATATATATATATATATATATATATATATATATGACAATGACCCACATTTAATCTATGAACAGACACAAACACAATATTTGACAGTGACCCAAAAACATGTAAAACATTTTGTATTGCAGAATATAAATAGTACCAGTATTACCCTTAGTCTTTGGAATCTGTAGATCTTGTACATGTGCTGCAGAAGGAACCGCTTCCAAATTGCTCTCTATAGTATACAAAGAACACTGATTTTCTAGTTAAGTCTTGCCTTGACAAAAATTTCCTATCATTCAGAATACATGTATTTGTGTAATAAAAATAACTATACAAGGCTGTTGAACATATTCTGCAACATGGTCCTTTATGACCTGTTGAATCTGTAGAACAAGTATATACAGTAGTTATGTGCTGCAACATATCTTCACTGTTCTGCAGGATATGTGGAACATCTGGGTGTGCTTCAACAGGATTTGCCTTCAAATTCCTCCCTAGAAAACAGGCAAAGAATAATTGTCAATGAAATTTTAGTTACTAAATTACTACAGGTCTACTGTAGTTACTGAAATGTTCCCCTATATTTCAGAGAGAGTAACTAAAGGTAATACCTGTAGAAAAATGCCTAAGCTGTTGAACATGTGAAGTTACATGGTCCTGAGTAGACTGTAGTATCAGTTGAGAGCCCATCTTAGCTAGTTAGTGGAACATCTACATGAGTTACCATTGTGTCCCTTTCTAGAATGCTCTCTGTTATAAATTTGAAAAAGAGTTCATTGTAATTAGAGTTAGCTTGTAAATCAGGTGTTGAAAAAAGTAATGTAGTTAATGAAAAATACCTGTTCATGTCTGACATCTGACGAATCAGTGCAGTGGTCAGAAGAATCTATTGAAGGTGCATTACAGTGCTGCAACAGAGTCCCAAGTCACATCTAATCTCCTACCATCTATCAATATCCCTCCTTGCAAAGAGGCAAAGCTTGGGGTAGTTGTTCAACATTAATTTCATAACACCATTATTTGGGCTTGTCTGAGGATGCATCATTAATATGCTTCTCAAGCTTTTGGAAGATTCATACTCATCAATGCTGTAAAATAATAATGAAAACAATACTTAAATAACAAGTTTAATGTTACATATAAACAAATGCATTCATATGATGAAATCTTATGGTTATATGAACAAAGCATGTGTTATGCAACAATAATACATATCACTATATAGTGGTCAAGATATATGAATCACAATGTATTTTTCAAAAATACAAGGGCACAGCAAAGCAGAGCATCCCCTTGTGAAATGAAATATTGGGGGGGGGGGGGTGAAATATTTATCTTCATGAAACCTCTTTGGATCAGAATATTCCTTTTATTCCTATTATTCCATTCTCCATGCGTGCTCTGGGGTGTATCCGGGTGGGGGGGAGAGAGAGAGAAAAGGAGGGTAATAATTGTTTTTCTTCATACAAATAAAAACCTAAATCACACTACTAAACCAGCTGTATGTTTCCCTGTTTCTCGCATGCTTCTTACACGCTATACAGTTTTTACAAAATGTCCCGAGCATAGCACGCTTTGCTTTTGTACGATATGATAAATGTTACTCGCGCTGTATGGTCTTTTGCCACATGATATGATATCATATTGCTTCCTGTATGAAAAAGTGTATATATAGAAAAAGTGTTATACGTGTACGATACAGGAATCATATCATATCATGTAAAAAAAATGATCATACAGTGCTAGTAACTATTGATCATATAGTTCATTTCCAATAATTATGAATTTGATTTCTCACAATTAATGTGTATTTTCTTTTTTTAAAACATCTTCATATTAACATGATCATGAATTTCATTAGTTAAGATTATTACAAGTTTAGATACAAAAAAGTCATCATTTAAAATTTAAAACAATGGCCTTTTATAGACCAAAAACCGCCCATTAAAAGTACCGGTACCTGTTTGCAGGGACAAAATAATTACAGCAAATGTTTATTATAGCCTGTAATGGTTGTGAATTAAAGAACCAACCACTGAGTATAAGTTTTATTTTTTGTTTCCACAATATAATTAATTTAATAATCATGGTTAAGATGGAAAATTTCTGCGCACTGATCGGTCATATTATGCATATGCAAGTTAAACATATTTTCTGTAAAGCATCAACTTATATTATGTAGTCAAATTAATTCATCATAATTATGATATGTATCCAAGGTAATTGTAGGATTAAAATCATTTGGAGTATTTCATGTTTTTAATATCATGCCGTTGGGTCTGTCCGATAGTCATGATAGTCATGTGTTTCCGATAGTCTGTTTTGGTCACGTGAGTTTTCTCCAAAAAAAAACATCACTTTTAAATTACTTACTACATTGGACGACCGAAATCTCCTTTTGTCTTTAAACTCTTTATACATATATACCATCTATGATATGTTGCGAGAACATGTTTAGATCACACATTTACTCAAGAGACCATTAAAAATGATTTTTACTACGGGTATTTCTTTAATAAAAGTCATTAAAATTGTCTTAAATCATAAATTATCACAATATTAAAACCAGCTGAACGTCTAGTGATTATATGTATACTTCTGATGACACATTTTCATGCTCAAAATATCACAGAATGTTGGGAAGATTTTCTTACTAGCAATGAAGTAAACGATCTTGCGTTATAATAATTAAGCTTGTTTTAAAATAAAAACATAACTTATAATCTTACAATTAAAGGTATTGTAATACGCATCAGAAACGTTATGTAGTTATGGGGTAATTGATCTAAGTTGAGACAAAAGCTTTAAAAACAATAAATCATCATTAAAATATTTTCATAAAGTTATGTCACATTAAACTATTATTGAAAAAAAATGTTTATTAATATAACTTTTGGAAACATATGACACATTTTTTTCTTAAGTAAAATGCGATATCAAGTCATATACGGCAAGAAACTGCATATGATGACAACTTTTCTTTGCTTCAGTATCAGCAATTTTCCATGCTATATCTGAGGTTTAAAATGATTTGGTTTCAAAATTGTTAACTAAAGAGACAGTCATTCAAGGTGGTACTTAGTGTTAAATTATCGGAAATGCATGAGCGCATGACGCCAGAATAGCCATGGAATACTTGTCATCCATGATATAGCTGGAAGCAAAATTCTTATAAAACATCTATGATATATTGCACGCTTTTAATGCTGTTCTTAATATATACTTTGTACGATATGTTTCTCATATGATTCACTTTTGTATAATCTAATACATTTTTTGCATGATATATGCTTCTTATACAAGATGAAAGTCACATGCTTTTAATGCACAGACTCGTAGATCTAATCATGTTTGAGGATTATTTTTTTAATTATCAAGAGATGCAGAGACAATCTGATACTATGAACGAAGATAGAATTATATGTAGAGACAATGTGAACCTACATTTTACGGTGAAAAAAAACCCTGTTTTAAACCCAGAGAAATTAGCAATGGTAAGAATTGTAAACAAATTGGACTGGCATATTTTTCTCTTTATGTAATTTCAAGAGGGGTAAATTTAGCATGATACAATTATTTTGAATTTTTTTCTAAGATTTTTTCCCATGGTGTGCATGACAAATTAGTGGATAATAAATATAATTTAAGGAAGAGAATGTTCAACAAGTCCCGGGGTTGAGTATGGGGGGGGGGGGGGGGGACTCTCTCCTTGTTCCTGTAAACAATACATTTGTTATGTATGCAAACGAACAAAAAAGTAATATACCCGCCCAAGACAAGTTTTTTGAACTCGCGGACTTGTACCCCATGTACTGTGCAGCTGAAGAATGCCACTTGCATTCCGAATTGATGCATGGTCAAAAGGCATCCGTTTGCTTTTCAGCATAAGAGCGTCCGCCATTTTTTTTTAAATTGTACTTTTAACATGTTTCAGATCAAACAAGTTCGATAGTCTTTGCTTCCTCGTCATTTCTTTTTATAAATATGCCACACTACTTACTGCTTAATAAGAAAATATACTTGGTACTTACCCTTTTAGCTGTACTCCGCCATTGTTATCCAACAATGCATTGCGTGCATCACAAAACCGTTTTGTGGGACACCCCGCTGGATGTTTATAGATAGACAAAAAGTTCAAAGCGAGAGACTTTGACGCGATGTTCTTAAAATAGATTTTGAGTTGTGGGACATTTTTTCAATATATCCGTGTGGGTCAAAAAAATTGGTTTTTTTTTTGTTTTTATGTTAATAATACCATTTTCAACCTCCCTGTGAATATTGGACTACATGGTTTATGGGTCAAAATATAGATGAAAATCCAAAAATCTGCTTTACTGTATTACATGTAACCACTGTGGCGAAAATTACATCGGCCAAACCGGAACACAACTTACCGCCCGCATGCGCGTCCATCGCCAACAGATCAATGATCCCAGTACCAGAAACACCCCATGCAGTGAACATTTTGACAGATGTGCTAAGGGAGATTATAAAGTATTCCCATTTTATAAACTTAAAACCGATTCAACCGCCATGAGACTTGTGAAAGAGAACTATTTTATTAAATTATTTTCCCCAAAACTCAACAAACATTAAATATCTGTATAATCATCTTTGTTCTAGCCAGTCTTTGAATTTGTAAATTTATTGATGTCGTTATGATCATATTGTGTCTAATTCAGTTTTCCCGAACTTTAACGTGTTATATTGTATTATGACGTCATGGATTTATTCCTTCCCTGAAAAGACTCTCGTTACATCATGACGTCATAGTAAACGTTTCTAAGGAAAACAAGTTCATAACTTATGTACATTCACCTGAAGAAGGATGTAAATCCAGAAAGCGCTAGTGAATAGAAACTTTGGAACTGTTCATTTTCTTTTTCTTTTTTGATTATTTATACTGTGTGATATCACCTTTCACTCATTTTGGATTATATATATATATATATATATATATATATATATATATATATATATATAAATATTTATATATATATATATATTAATATATATATATATATATATATATATATATATATATATATATATATATATATATATATGACTGCCGTCATGAGAAAAGGGCCCTTAAGGTCAAAATTTCACAAACTCACTTTTTTGTCAATTCTGATTAGTCATCTCTTTCTGAATACAAATATACAAGGATAACCAAGATCTTGTGCGTTTTAGGCATTTTATGACAATTTTAGTAAGAGATGTTAACACGATTTTGACGTAGCTCGTCGAAAACGTCACGACGTCACGAACGTCAAATTTTTTTTTGCGTTAATTTTTTTTTCTTCTTTACTTCCTTCTATCGTCTTTAATTGTTTGAAGTAGAATTAATTAATAATTTCTACAATTCTAGATGAAAACATTTTGAATATCCAGATATAGTTAAAGTTCTGCACACTTCTGATGACTCCACGTGCAATAACCCCCCCCCCCCCCCCCCGAACATAAGATAGATAGATAAAGGGTATCTAAGGAAAACAAATATCAAACTTCCCCAACCTTTAAATATATCAAAGTTATTTAAGCTGCCGAGAAACAAATTAAATAAGCAAACATGTTACAAACATAAAGATGGTCAAATTCAACGCCTATGTTTCCACAATTTCGGGGCATTGTCAAATTGCATACACGAATTTATTTTCAAAAAGAGAAATATTTATTCTTTTTAATTAACCTTTTGCAGGAAAATTTTTTCGCATATTTACTGATATCACTTTTTAAGTGTCTTCTTAGATCTGAAGCAAGTTTAAAATCAATTATAGCTGTTTTTGAAACTCGGATGTTATGGTGTTAAATTATTGTCATGATTTCTCTTCTCATTTATATGTTATCAACACTTAACTCCAATAAAATTACCGATGGAAAAAAATCGGCTTTGACTGTCTCACTGAAAAGTAATTACAACTAAAAGAATGTGGACAGTTGATTTGAGAGAAAAGATTTTTTTTAAAAAATGGCATCTTATATTTAAAGATTAAAATTTACATCCACTAAGTATGATTCCCTCTATTTCCTACGAAAATTGATTGTAATTCACAGCTGTGTAAAAACAGACAGGACTGAAATCAACTTGGTTCAGTTCTAACCATACAGTTTACCGATCGGTCGAAATCTTCAGCAACCTAAGAAAAATCACGGATTGCACGAGCTATATAATCATGATGATGCCAAACTCAAATTCCCATAAAAGACGCTTTGCATGGCTACAGCTTTCATCTATCGCTCTAGTGTACATTAACAATAATGTATCCATTAAAAATTAAAAATGCTATAAATAAAGCCTTGGTACAACAAAAAATACTTAAATAAATAAAACAGAATGCGACAGTCCAAATTAAATAAATTGTTTACTGTTAGCGCTTTCAGCCATGTCGGCTCTTCAGACAGTTATACAAAATTAAAAACGTTGTTTGTAACGTTGTCAATGACGTCGTGTTTTTAAAGTTCATTATGACGTCACAATGTACATCAAAGTAGCGATGGCGTGAACTTTATCAACGCCGTTAAGCAATGCATAGACATATAATACAATACATATAAAAAATTATATATATGATAAATCTATTTTCGATTAAGTTTCGGGTTAAATATTTTAATAAAATAGTCCTCTTTTGTGGTTCGGGCGATTTCATTTGAAGTCCACATTTTGTAAAACGGAAATATTTTAAATGTTCCCTTTCCGCACTTTGCAAAATGTTCCGAACATGGAGTGTTTCTCACTGTTTCGTCCTTTATTTGTTGTTTGTGGACTCTCACTCGGGCGTTGAGCTGGTTAGTCTGGCCAATATAATTTTCTCCACATGTTGGACAAGTCGCACAATATATCAAATTAGACGATTTGCAGTTCGTTGGGGCATTAGGTTTTAAAATTTGGCCGCTTTTTAATATTATTCCTTCTCCCTCCTGTATAAGGTCACATGTTCCACATCGGGGGTCGCCGCACTTTTTGATGGAAATAGTATTGCTGGACTAGAACTTTGCTTTGGAGAGAATTTTCCTCAGATTCGGCGCTTGTCGTCTGCTGTTTATGATTGATGATTGGTTTAACAGTTTTTTTATATTTTCTGATTGTTCTAATATTGGAAAAAAACGTTTTGCTGATTTAGAAATATTATGGTTACACGGATTATGTGTAGTTACAAACGGAATTTTCTCATCTTGTTTCTCCTCCTTAAGGCGGGTCCTTCTAAGTTGTGCTAAAGGAATATCCATAGCCCGGTTAATTCCGTCATTAATAAGTTCCACGGGGTAATTCTGTCGTCTAAGGTGTTGTTTTAACTCTTGAAGCCTTTGTAGGCGAAGAAAAGGCTGAGTCACAATAGTACATACACGCCGTGCCATGTTGTATGGAATATTCTTTTTTGTGTAAGACGGATGACATGAATGAAAATCCAAGCATTGATGGGAATCTGTTTCTTTGCTAAATAAATCGGTAATGATATTCTCGCCGTCTTTGATAATAAGAATATCTAAGAATGGGAGTTTCTCACGATGGACGTCTATAGTGAATTTTATGGAGGCCTGCAGTTCATTTAAGATAGAATGAAATTTTATAAGATCCTCTTCCGTTTTGGTCCAAAAGATGAAACAGTCATCAAGGTATCTTTTCCAGTTCTCTTTAATGTATAGCGTAAAATCGGCATCAATGATATCCGGCAATATACTATAAAGTTTTTCTTCAAGGTACCCCATTACAAGTGAGGCATACGTAGGGGCAACTTTTGTGCCCATGGCAGTACCTTTTATCTGTAGGTATTTCCATCATCAAAGAGGAAAGTGTTATTTTCTAGTACAAGTTTTAGTCCGGCTAAGATGAACTCTTTTGAAAATCTACTATCTATTTGATCTGGATGCTTGTCCAACCAATATTGAACTGCCTCTAATCCTAAATTATGAGGAATATTAGTATATAGGCTGCTTACATCAAATATAACAAGGATCGTGTCTCCTGGTACTGTTTGTGGGATGTAGTTCAGAAAATCCATATCATCACGAACGTAACTTGTCACTTTGGTGCATAACGGTTTCAAAATGATATCCAGCATATTGCTTAACCGTTGTGTGCTTGATGCGGGTCCTGCTATGATAGGCCTCAGTTTTAGATCATTTGGTCTAGGTCAAACTTTTGTTAAAAAGTTAAACCGCTATGCACCAAAGTGACAAGTTACGTTCGTGATGAACTATCCCAAATTCAACATGGATCATCAAAGCCACATGCAATAATAGAAATGAACTACTGCAGATAAAAGATAAAGCGAAAAATATGTTAACCCGAAAAATCGAAAGTTCTTCAAAATCATTAAAAGATACGTTTCACTTTAGAAACATGAATGACGTCTTCAACAAATATCAGATTATTAAAACCAATCGACAAAGTCTCTCTCTGAAAAATTTTTTTTTACCCGTGCCAAATTTGAAAATATCGAAGAAACACCAGCTATCTGTAAATGACAAAAGACAAGATGTGCAACTTGTCCTTACCTACATGAAGGCCAACAGTTCTAATTAAAAATCGACAGAAATTTCAACAAGCATTCTTGTAATACATGTGAAGGTTCCAATTTAATATAGTTATACAAAGTATTCATTTACATGATCTCTATATTATATTTTACAGTAAATAAGACACCAGCTGACAACAATGGAAAACAATCTAGCTGTGAGTAAAGATTTTACATAATGCATAACGTGTCAAGTTTATCATTTAATTGAATTGTTTTTAAAGTGATTTTGTTTGCAATTGAATGAAAGATGTCCTAACTCATTTTGTGCAGATAAGTTAAAATTAGAAATATTCAGAGATAAGAAAATCGAATTTCAAATTTAAAAAAATGACATGGTTAAAATTTAAAGGAACTTGCAACAGTGGTGTAGTAAAGAGAGCATTTAAAGTATGCTGGCTTTTATCTTGAATGCCTATTATTTCTATAGTATACATAGTAACTTTTGGTTTAATTTATTTACAAAGACCAGATGCATGTGTTTTAAATATATTAATTCAAATAATAAACTATATATTTTATATTGAAATTCCGTGGAGATTTATTACTGAAGGATTTTTTCAACTTTTTAACAATATGAGTTTAATTTTCAAAATAATCTCCTTTTGTGGAACTGTTCTGATTTAGAAACAAGATTTCGTCCATCAAAAATGGCAGACGACTGTCATCCAAATTATCACCTGTCTGTTCAAAAGATGGAAGTGGGCATCTTTGGTCATTAAAACTTGCACAGGACAGCATTCCTTGAGAGGGACATTTACATGTGCTCAAAATTGGATTCGTTTCACATATTCTGAATAATTTTAATATATGGCCTAACCTTGTTTGTTTAAGCAATCGTTTAATGTTTTCTTCAAGAAAAACTGCCTTAAAACAAGCCGATTGAAGCTAAAAATGCAAAAATGGTGGGAAAAGGTACCTTTTATGATGTCATATTTTAAGATTGTGGAAATTGAAATAAAAAAAAATACGAAACAACTTACAATGTATCTTTGTACAAATAAAACAAACAATTACAGTTAACTGATAATGTTTATTTATTGGGCAATTTTAAGCTCAAACTATATATAGTCCTTTTCGCCAACATATTGCAGGGGAATTGATTATTTGAAGAAATCAAAAAAATTAATAGTTAGAACTATCTTTAAAATATCATTATAATACAACATGAAGATTAATACAACTAGTGACTATAAACGTTATACGTGAGTCCGAGTTTAAAAAAAAAATCATGGCTTTTTATGAATTTAAATAATGAACAAAAGAGCATAATTATGTAAAGATTGTTACAAAATGTTGGATATATCAAATTATAACGCAAAAAAGAAAAAAAATGGTAATGTCATCTTTCACAAATTTTGCATATAAATAGATATAAATCTAGTGTGTTCATGTAAAATAAAATACAATAGAGGTCATATTTCAAAAATTGAGATATGGCACGGAATAAGCTGATTTCCAGGCTCTGATTTTTCTTGAATTTTATGATATATATCAGCTAAATATGCCAAACTGTATTGATAGAAATATCACAATATATTTTACACATGTCTAATAGAACTGCAAAAAGAACTTATCTGAAAGTTTTGTCTACGCAGAAAATTAAGAGTTTAAAGTAACAAGTTTTAATTTTTCGTGATCTTTTTCAAAACCTTCGCCACAAAATATAGTCCTTTATTTATTTCTGTACATTTGTAACTTTCTTTGAACGATTTTTTTCAATATACTTTATTTAGCACTTTAAATTATAAATATATGAATATAATAGATAAATGATGACAAGTTTTTAGACTAGATATGACATAGAATACTTACACCTAAACAGAGAAACAAACCGTTTTAACTAAAGATAAAAGGCCCATCCATTTTTTTCATTTTACTTTTAATCCAACGCTGTTCTTTGGTGTTTGGTATTTGAACTATAAATTGATCAAATCAATGTGAGCAATAATTCTACATGTTGAGAGTCGGAGATAAATCATGACGTATAGGTCTATTTTTAATTTTTCACATAAACAGTTCATGGAACAACTTCTGCTCACAGTAATGGAGAAGAAACTTCAAGTGAGATACTTGACTATATGAAATAAGTATACTTGATTTTCAAAACAGAGTAAAATGTAAATTAACATCTAAAAGTACTTTTATTTTCTTGAACACAAACGGGTTTAGTTCTTATTTTTCATAGTTGCAGTTGATGACACATTTTCTGCCGACGGTGATGGAGAAGAAAGTTATTGTGATATTAATGACTATTTTAATTTTATTGTATCGGAAACACTTTCAAAAATGGCAAATTATGGGAGTCTAATCTAAATCATACCATAATAGTTATTTGATGTCTTTTTTCCCAATTTCGGGTTTTATTAAAATAACACAACCGTTTATTTACAAATGGAGAAATATCCTTCCTTTTAACCTGGTTTTTTTTTGGCAACGACATTATATCGTAAATTAACCGATATTACTTTTTAAGTATCGTTCTAAATAAGCCATTTTTAATAAAGTTGCAATTTTTATGGTTTGAATTTTTCCTCGTTTTCTCTGAATTTTCTTTGAACGATCTTAATTAATATACTTTATTTGGCACTGTTTGATATAAATATATGAGTATAATTCATATACAATCCGGACTTTTTTAGACTAAAGATGACATGAAATAGTTTATCCTAAACAGAGGAACAAACCTTTTTAACTAAGAGTTCAAACTTTATATTAAATTTTACTGGTTGTCCAACGCTGCTCTTTGGTGTTTGATATTTGAGCTATGAATTGATCAAAAAAATCTGAGCAAAAAAATCTACGGGTTTAGACTCGGATATAACGTATTAATTTACGATATATATGTATCATATTAAAAAGATGGGTTTTAGTTTTTTTTTTTCTTATTTGCAGTTGATGTTGCAGTTTCTGCTGACGACAATGGGGGAAAAACTGCATGTGAGTTACATGACTAGTTTAATGCTTTTCAAATTAGCATTCCTTCAATTGATCTGACTTTGACAGGACAATTGCTTGGCATTCGTTTAACTGAATATAATCTGAATAGTTTAAAACTGTTACTGAAAAATAAAGTTTTCCTCATTGTTTATCTTAAACACTTTGAAACTAAAAGACAGTATTTCATCTTTATATGGAATTCCGTGTTTATCCAACGCTGTTGTTTAGAGTTTAGTATGTATTTGAACTACGAATTGATGAAATCAATCTAAGCAGTATAACTTCATGTTGAGAGTACAATACCAAGTATTCATTTACATGATCTGTGCATTATATTTAACAGTAAATGGGACACCAGCTGACAACAATGAAAAACAAACTAGCTGTGAGTAAACGATACCCTTTCTCTAATTAAATTTTCGACGAAAAAAAAAAGAAGTTGCGTTTTGTGAATTTAATCAAAGTTTCTGAAATGCTGTAATTTGGTCAAAATTGGGTTGGGTATAGAAAATATCTTATTTTGCTTAATTTACTATGATATTTATAGTTTTCCATAAATGTGATTGAATTGTTCACCTCATGTCATACCAGCGCGTGTAGATACCAAATTTATATTTTGAAAAAGTGTAAGAGTAGGCTGAACGTTTCGAGGGCTGTTAGAAATGTTCGTGGACAATTTCAATAGTGAGCAAACAGTTAGGATAATACCAGCGAAACTTTGCAGATATTTTGTACGCTGTTTTCCTTATTAAAACTGTACTGTTTAGCTCATGAAAATGCACAATATTTTATATTACGTCACAATAACATATCAAGGTCAGATTGTGAAGTTTTCAATTTAATATAAAATGTTCTGATTGTTTTTGGGCGAATACGGACAACCAATCCTTAAAAATCGAGTCAAAAATGTTAATGGACATCTTGGAGCGTATTTACAATGGAAAGCAAAAGGTTTTAAGATGTAAGCGGAGATTGCCCACACATATCTATTCTTATATAACAAATGTTAAGAATTGGAATCGGGTTTAAAGATGAGCGACTGATAATTTTAGCACCCCGTCCCTATACTGCCGGATCTTGCAACTTTAGATTTGGCATTATTTCCTCATCAACATTTGGAACTGCGGGAACAGAAATTTTAGAATCAAAATGATATACGACATGCCAAAAAAGATATTTTACAAAAACTTGACAGACAATAATATGAAGGTGCATTTCATGAATGGGTTATATGACATGGAAAGTGTGTGGAACTAAAAATGTGTTTCACAAGAGTGACAGTTGTTCGCTGTTTGACGTCACCTGATCTCGTGGAAATATGAAATGATGCTCTGTAAATCTCATTCATGCAATGTAAATTTTGCATATATTTAAAAAAAAAATATTAAAATTATATGATGTTTTGCATACTAATTTCCAATATTATATTAAACAATACGTCTTCCTACAAAGAACAAAGTAATTTTCTTGTTAAATCACTTTGTCTGCGAACTTTTCCGACAACCCTCGTATTTTTTGAAGTATTATATATTAAAATTGACGATACATCAGAAATCAATTACATATTGATCCCTGCATAATTATTTCGGGGAGTAGTGGCTAAAGCATTCAGTTGATATGTAAATTTCATATAAAATCATGCATCTTATAAGGTGATTGCAAATATTTCAATTAGACGTGTTCTGATTTCGAAATGTTAAAGCTGTTTGTGTTAGTGCAGTTGTTGCTTTAGAGTACTTTACTTTCTCTCTTTCTCTCTCTCTCTCTCTCTCTCTCTCTCTCTCTTCTTCTTCTTCTTCTTTTCTACCACTCTACCATGTCCTTAAATTGAATACAGCGCTTGGTGGATATTTACATTATTATTTTGATAAAAAGTAAATATATATTCTTTTTTCAGAATGCCGTTAAGATTCTTACGAGCATAGTGATATGTTATGACAAGAAAAAAGGAAAAACGTTTACTTTATATATCAAAATATTGGTTTTATAAATCCACCAAGCGGTGTATGTAATTTAAGGAAATGGTAGAGAGAGAGAGAGAGAAAGAGAGAGAGAGAGAGAGAGAGAGAGAGAGAGAGAGAGAGAGAGAGAGAGAGAGAGCTCTAATGCAACGACTTTAAATAATTGTATTTACTTTCAAATGTTTGAGCAACATGTCTTTTCTATGTAAGATCTGCTAAAGAAAAGGTGACATTCACATATTAAAAAAAATGTTTTGCCATTAACACAAACATAAATTAAAGAGCCCTTCGGGATCACTATAAAGCAAGCTATTGGACATTGAGTTATACAAAATGTATTAGTAAATAATAAAGTCTTGTTGAAGAAAAATACCTTCAATACATTATTAGTTAAAATCTTTTATTTACAGCTACTTGGAACAATCTGTTTAGAAATTTCTGGAATCATTTAAGAAGATTAATTCCAAGAAAACAAAGTGAGTCATGATTAAATAAAGATTTTTTTTTAATTAACGAGGAATGAAGAAGAAAGAATTGTATATTTTTATATATATTCTAGCAATAGATCAGAGTTAATCCATGATTTTTAAATGAACAACAAAAAATTCGAATTTCAAATTTAAAAAATGACATGGTTAAAATTTCAAGGAACTTGCTCAAGTGGTATAGTAAAGAGAGCATTTATAGTATGCTAGCTTTTATCTTCAATGCATATTATTTTTATAGTATACATAGTAACTTTGGGTTTAATTTATTTACAAAGACCAGATGCGTGCGTTTTTAATAGCGAGCGTAGCGAAGCGGCGCAAAGCGCCGCTCGCATAGCGAGCTCCATAAACAACGTGTACATGTATGAACGGAGGAAAATCGAGTTGAAATCTCCACATTGTTCAAAGAAAATTTTTTGGACCCGCGTGAAAACGTTCTACTATCCCAGTGATCTTTTGCGGTGCATAGCAACAAGGTGGAACAGGAAGCGTTTTTTAGGAAAATTCTTACCTTTAAATCGCATAAATCTTTCTCCATTTATCAATTAAAAAATCCTTCTAAAGACATTAAAGTAAACAACAAATATGCTTACGTAAAAAACTGAACCTATCTGAACGTTTGCTGGCATATGACGTCATTTCCTTCCCCGAATTTGTCCGACAATTTACGAAAACTGTCGAGCGTAAAAGAAAGTAAGGTATGACGTCACAGTGATCTCGCGTTTTAGTTTCCCGCGATACATTTAGAGGTGGATCAAGCATCTGTACTGGATGTAACGTGTAGGAAGTACTCAATATCAGTGTTAATGGTGACTCTTTGGCTGATTAGTTTTGTTTTGATGATTTTTTTTTTTGCTTATTAAATACACATGCAAGTTCCATGCTTTATTGTCATATTGATCCAAATATATATGCACACGTTAGGTAGGTGACAAAAAATTATTAAAAAAGAACTATCTAATCATTATTAGATCTACGTGCAGCCACGTCATTTTGTAATGAATAAATAAAAGAAAACAATTAAACTGTTAAAATATCTACATGTATTTGTTATAGTTGCATATATATATATGGTCAAACCTTTCAATAATATTGGATATCACAGACTAAAAAAGGGGGATGGCACATGTCTACGACGCTTATATAGCGTCAAAAGTTAAAAAAAATTATCAAAAACAAAATTACCATTCTTTATAACATCCCAAGACCCACCTGTAGTGCTTAAAGAGCGCAAAAGGTTATATGCCATCTCAGATTCTCTCCGGGAGCAAAATATTAGGTCAAAGGTGGAACGAGGGCGGTTGATCTTACCCAATGGAGAATATTACCGAGATCCTGTTCCAAAGATTGAGACGGCGGATGCCTTGCAGTTAACACCAGACGCGATTGATGCCCTACAACTACCCACACATTCAACGCAGCCTACTAAACTTAAGGGTTCCGAAATTTTGGCAACGGGTGTAAAAGTTAGCTCGGTGGAAGAGGTCCAGGACCTGTACAGAAAGGTGTGTGTTGATCCATATTCTGCGGCGGCGGATCACCGTATTCTGGTCTATAGGTTTGTGGATTCTGCGGGGAAAACTCATGAAAGTTTCTGGGATGACGGGGAGCACGGTGCCGGCCGACGCCTTCTACAATACATGAAAACAAATCAAAAAAAAAAACGTGGGTGTGGTCATTACGCGCTGGAGTGGCCCCAGACACCTTGGTCCGGACCGCTGGCGAATCATGGAGGAACACTTGTGTGAGGTAGCCAATACTCTGGATGGGTGAACTTGTTATTTCATATGGTTAAAATACAACCTAACCAATACAATGACAAGGAATAACTATTACATATATGTAATTTGTAAATATCGTTAAATTTAAGAGTTTTTTCATTGTTTCCTTAAACTCTTTTTTTCATTTATTTGTTTATATATTTATTAATTAATTTTTTTATTTATTTATTTATTTTCATAATTATTTTTTTTTTCATCTATCTTAGTATTATTTATTTATTTATTTTCTTTTTTATTTATCTTTTTATGCTACCTTTAGTACGCCGGAAATATTTTGTCTATTGTCCTCAACTTTCATTTTATATTTCCCTTCTCTTTGTATAATTATCCGGTGTTATTTTTTTTTCTTTATAAAGTTCGAATTAAAACATTTTCTGAAGTAATTAGCATACATCTCAGCAATTCTATTAACCTATTTTTTTTTTAAAATATACTAATTATTTATTTATATCTCTTTTTGTGTTACCTAAGTACGCCGGAAATATTCTGTCTATTATCGTCAACCTAATATTCTGTATTTTCCTTTTCGTTACAATTGCCCGGTGTAGTGTCGCTGAGTTATATGGTCGAGGTATTTTGGCGTGTTTTTCTTTTCGGCTAAAAAAAAAAAAATACCAAATACTATATAGAATATGCACTCATATCCTCAGAAACTAATCATACTCTTCTCTTTCCTCTCTTTCTTTCTCTCTCTCTTTCTTTTCATGTTACTGAAATGAGACTTATCCTGGAAAATATACGCCTAGGAAAGGCAGATCTACGAGCCGATAATTTGCATATATATTTGCCCAATCTGTGTTTACAGATCTTAATGAAATATACTAATAAACCTGTAATTAATAATGGCTGAAATTAAAATCATTTCGGTTAATTGTCAAGGATTAAATGATGCTAAGAAAAGAAAAGATATTTTTCAATTCTATAGACAACAAAAATGTAATATCCTATGTTTAGTAGACACACATTTTACTGATGAGATGGAACAAGATATTAGAAACGAATGGGGTTATGAGGCTTGTTTTAATTCCTTTTCCTCGAAATCGAGAGGAGTTGCTATTCTCTTTAATAACAATTTTGATTTCAAAATACATGAGCAAATCAAAGTAGACAATACAGGGAATTTATTGGCACTTAGTATCTCAATAGAGAATAGAAAGTTAAGCTTAGTATGTTTGTATGAACCTAATGAGGATTCTCCAGAATTTTACCAGAATTTGAGCAATATTGTTAACAAATTACAAAACGATGAGATGATTATTGTTGGAGATTTTAATTTGGTATTAGATACAAGTCAAGATTATTATAATTACTTACATGTTAATAATCCGAAAGCGAGGGAAATGGTCTTAGAACATATGATGTCTTACAGTTAAGTAGATATATATAGAGAATTTCATCCATATGACAAGAGGTATACTTGGAGAAAACCTACACTTCTGAAACAAGCACGTCTAGACTTTTTTCTTATTTCAGCTTCACTTATAAAAGAAGTTAGAAATAGTGATATCATGATAAGCTATAGATCAGATCATTCTCCTGTTTTTATCTCTTTAAAGTTTAATGATTTAAAATATGGTAGTGGACTTTGGAAATTTAACAACTCCCTTTTAAAAGATTTAGAGTATGTGCAAAGTATTAACTGTCATATTAATCAAATTAAAATCCAATATGCAGTTCCAGTGTACAAAAAAGAGTCTATTCTAGATATTCCAGATTCTGAAATCCAATTTACAATTAACGACCAGCTTTTTCTGGAGACACTGTTGATGAAAATTAGATCAAAAACTATCTCATATGCAAGCTATTTAAAAAAGCAAAGGACAGAAAAGGAAAAGGGGTTACTAGAAGAGCTTTTAGAATTGGAAAAGGAATATGAAAAACATATAGATAAAATAAATGAAAAGAAAAAAGAATTAGAAAATATAAGAAACTATAAGGTCATGGGTAGTTTGGTGCGTTCACGCTCTAAATGGATAAATGAGGGAGAAAAACCAACTAATTATTTTCTAAATTTAGAAAATCGTCACTATACTAGTAAAATTATTCCAAAGATAATACTAACAGAAAATAATGAACAGATAGAAATAGTTAAACAAGAGGAGATTTTAAATGAACTGGAAAAATTTTATAAAAACTTGTATGCAAATAATTTGATGATAACAGAAAGTACAGATATTTCACTAAGTGACATTCTAAAAGATTATTCTGTCCCTAAATTATCTGACAATGAAAGAAAATCAATTGAAGGATATATAACATATAAGGAAGCTTCTTCGGTTTTAAATAGTATGTCAAACAATAAAAGTCCAGGCAGTGATGGGTTCACAGTTGAATTTTTAAAAATGTTTTGGAATAAAATAGGCTCCTTTGTTGTTAGATCTTTAAATTATGGATATAAAGTAGGAGAATTATCATCTACTCAGAAACAAGGAATTATAACTTGTATACCCAAGGAGGGAAAGAGTAAATTCTCCCTTGGTAACTGGAGACCTATCTCATTGCTCAATGTTATATACAAAATTGGGTCAGGTTGTATAGCAAGCAGGATAAAAACTGTTCTAAATAAAATTATCAATATTATATATAAAATTATTATATTATGACCAAACTGGCTTCATCTCTGGAAGATATATAGGGAAAAATATTAGATTGATTTATGATCTGATGAACTATACAGAAAATAATTATATTCCAGGGGTATTAGTTATGATTGATTTTGAGAAAGCATTTGATTCTGTTGCTTGGGAATTTATACAAAATACACTCAATTATTTTAATTTGGCCCAGTTTATCTGTAACTGGATTAAAACTGTTCAATGTAATGTTATGTCCTGTGTGTCCCAGGCAGGCATTTTATCAAACTTTTTTAAACTTGGACGAGGCTGCAGACAAGGTGATCCAATATCGCCTTACATTTTTTTATTATGTGCGGAAATATTGTCAATTAAAATTAAAAATAATGAAGATATTACAGGAATCAAAATTAATAACACCCAATATTTAATATCACAATATGCAGATGATACATCAATAATCCTTGATGGAACTGAGAAATCATTAAGGGCAACCATGAAAGAAATAGATGACTATTATAAATTATCTGGTCTTAAAATAAACCAAGAAAAAACTCAGATTGTGTGGATAGGAAGTAAAAAATATTCTGAAGAAAAAATCTGTTCAGAAATGAATTTTCAATGCACAACGCAATTCAAACTTTTGGGCATATATTATGATGTAGATTTAGATAAAATTGTAAAACTTAATTATGACAAGAAACTTGTTAGGATAAAATCTGTAATCGAGCAATGGAGCAAACGACACTTGACTCCAATTGGAAGGATAACACTGGTTAAGTCTCTTTTAATTTCACAATTAAACCACTTATTTATAGCCTTACCAAACCCTCAGAGTAAAACATTAAAAGAATTAAACAATATTCTATTCAATTTTATTTGGAATTCAAAATGTGATAAAATTAAAAGACAAGTATGTACTCAGAAGTATGAACATGGTGGGTTAAGGATGGTTGATATAAATTCCTATATTAAAGGATTAAAGTCTACTTGGATTAGGAGATTAATTAAGGAGAATAATTCAAAATGGAAAACACTGCTGGAGAATTCTATTAATTTAGAAAAGCTATTAAATACAGGTTCAGATTATATTATGCAAATGCAAGAATCGTTAAAAAATGATTTTTAGAAGGAAGTTACCATAGCTTTTAAAGAAATCCAAGATAACTTAAATGTAAAATCATGGCAGGATTATTGTTGCCAGCCATTGTGTAACAATAATAAATTTAAGATAGGAAATCAGGGTTTTTTTTTTTATAAATCATGGTATGCTAAAGGAGTTAGATGTGTAATTGACTTGTTTGATGAAAATGAAAACTTTTTAGATTTTGAAATGTTGAAAAGAAAATTTAATATTCAAATGAATTATTTAACATATATGGGAGTAAGACAAGCTGTACTTTCAGATCTAAGGAAATACAACTTCATTAGAAATGAAGTTTTCAAACCTTTTATACCATTTAATATTAAAACCTTTGTATTAACAAAAAAAGGTTCAAAGCCAATGTATGATATATTAAATCAGACAAATGTAACACCAGTGGGAAAAGAAAAATGGAGTAGACATTTTGTTTTTACAGAAGAACAATGGGTTTCAATATTTCATTTACCTTTTATTATTACCTCAGTCTCTAAATTTCAATGCTTGCAGTACAGAATAAACCATTGTATATTAACTACAAACAGTTTTATGTATAAAATTGGTAAAGTGGATACTAATCTATGTACCTTTTGTGAAGATGCTGAGGAAACAATATATCACTTATTATGGGAATGTCCAAGGGTACAACATTTATTAGCAGAATTTGTTAGAGTTTGCAACTCTAAAGGAATTAGAATAGTCCTTGATAATAAAACTGTCTTAGATGATGTGAAGTCAAAAGCGTTCAATATTGTACTCATATTGATAAAAAAATACATATACAGAAGTAGATGCCAGAAAAACCAATTAACAGTAAATGCCCTTATGAATGATTTAAAACAGTTATATAAAGTATTCCAATTCTGTGCAAAAGAAAGAAGTGAAATGGATAAGTTCAATACAGACTGGGAAATTTGGACCCCTGTGATTAACTCACTCTAGAGTGCTCTCTCTCTCTCTCTCTCTCTCTCAATTGAAAAGGTGCTCAATATGTATTTTGTTTTTTCTCTCTTAGTAAACGTTCATTATATATGCATTATTGATGTAATTGTTTTCGTTGCTTTCTTAAACATACTTTGTGTTCTTGAAAATTTGTGATGTATGTACGTGATGTATGTAGAAGCAGTTGGCTTATTAATAAACATTTCATAAAAAAGAAAAAAAAGAAAAAAAAAATTGATGTCACAGAGGAAAATAATTAAATCACATGTAACAGCAAGGAACAAAATGAGAAATAACAAACAAAATTTATTTTTACTGATTTTAATGATCATTATTAAAAAAAAAAGATAAAACATAATTGTATTTACATTAAAAAAAACCAAAACGGCTTTGTGTTTATCAAAATATTTTAATAAGTTTAACATTTTATTGCTGTTCAATGGTAATTTGTTCAAGTGTATAAGCCTAGGAAGGAACCATTGGATCGAATAAAAGTTCGATAACTTCGGGTTCCTTGTGGTGGTAAAAGTTTTCAAGACAAAGCCAAAGTTTTTTTGTTAGGGCAAGTCCACGGGTTGCATTTAACAATGATGACATATGTTTGGTTCCTTTTGCGCTCGACCCAACGGTCACACCGTAAAACATATTACAGACCCTGAAACGTGCTACTACACCAGTTGCACGGTTCGGTTCGTTACGCTTTATGAACGGTACGGTTCGCTTTGTGAACGGTACGGTTCGTTTTGTGAACGGTACGGTTCGCTTTGTGAACGGTACGGTACGCTTTGTGAACGGAACGGTTCGCTTCTTGCACGGTACGCTTTGCTAAAAATAGCTGCACGCTTTGTGAACGGTTTGCGCGCTTTATTAATGAGGTAGGCGTGGCCTGAACGCTTTGATTTTTCTCCATATAATTGTGTTTAGTTTTTGCCCGATCTACTTCAGCAAGGTGGTTATTATGACAATAGATTTTTCTTTTTTTATATAATATATTACAAAAGAATTTCAATCGATCTATTTAAAATCAGAACGTCCATCCGTTCCCCTGTTTTTGATACGTTGCGTGAACCGTGTACTCAGTGACAACTGGGAAGCGGGGCTAATTTTAATTCTGATCAGTCTGTTATTATCAATATTTAATTTAGATTAATGTAATCATTCAGATAGATTAAAAGAACTGTTTGACTTTAATCCGATATATTTTTGTTAATTTAGCGAGCCTTCGATAATTTTACAAAGCATCTTGAGTTTTTATTTCTATACATGTACTTGAGTTGAAGTCATTAAATACTTCTAATCCATTTAAAATTGCTATAACAAATTGCCCCGAATTTATTCCGATATTTTTTTTGTTTAGTTTCCTTAATCGTTGTCTTGATTCTCGGCTAGTTTTTATTATTCATAATTCGTATGATCATTCTTTATTGCGTACTACTGTAGTACTATTGCCGATCGCCGATTGCCTTTAGTTAGTGAATAGACGATGTAAAATTAATGGATAGATAAGAAATCTTGAAATCAACTGTTATATAGTTTTTTGACACGAATTTTTATTCATTTAAATATTAATTCTATGATTTTCTGCACTTGTTTGTATGCATAGATCATACCTACATCTAACCCGTCATCGCCTCTCTTATCTGAGCTAAGATCGCGTGTATAGTCAAAATATGACTATTAGTTTTTGTTTTTCCGTTAAACAATACATGTTCATGTAACATATTTCATACGATATGTACACAACTGGATATACTCAACAAGTCAATAACTTTTATTTATATAATGGCGATATTTATTATTCTGTTGAACAAGTGTCCGCTCTTCACTGTATGCATGCGATTTAGCTGACGTTTTACAAATGCTGACTAACCTGTTTATATTTTATTAACCTTTTTACAAAAATACTAGTTGTAAACAGGACACGGAAAAATACCCGGTAATCAACAAATGAATGTTAAAAGTTATTAATATATAAGAATTTATCTAGTAAAAAAAATAATACGACAGCGAGGGAAAACGACTCTGATCGCCAGTACATGAATTATAATCATGAAATCGGAGAGAAATTATTGCTGAATAATTTAAAATAGAAACACTCTTTTCAATAGGGATATAAGAAAACATAAAACAAAAACGTTTCATTCGATAATTTACTTCTAGCCATATAGGAGGTGCCAAGTAGCAGGCGGCACGTGGCGTGATCTGTACTGTTATACTTAAACTGATTGACAGGCGAAGCACGTGGAGTCCTGAGATAAAATCCCGCTCAAATAACCAACTATAGAAACCTAAAGCAAAATTTTAAATAATAAAGTTCAGTGATAAAATTTAAATTTAAGTATTATAATCAACACACAAGTTCTCTCTCTCTCTCTCTCTCTCTCTCTCTCTCTCTCTCTCTCTCTCTCTCTCTCTCTCTCTCTGAGGCTGTATGTGATTGTGTGCAAACCATTTTGAATTATTAGATTGTTATTTGTATGAATTGAATTCATTTATTTAAGACTCATGGTTTTCACAACGATTTCAACACAATGACTAAAAGTTTGTACAGCGGACGATGTACATATAGGTTAAAATTTCGATGCTATTTCACATCACATAAGATTGAAAATAAATTTTAAAAGAGCTGTGTTCGTGCTTTCATGCACTTGTTATCTCATTCAACTATTTATGATTTAATTAATAATTTTTTTGGTACATTAATGTACCCGGTAAATGATATTTTTATCGCAAGTTAATATGCGAAAATCCCGCATGTATAAAGTCGCTGAATTGTTCCACGCGCCGATAGTCTTTCGTGTAGTTGTTTGTGTCCATTTCTACAGACGGTTCTTTTGTTTTTTAGAGATTAAGAAAAGCCATGAAACTAACAAAGTAGAAGTAAGATATATTCAGACTATACACACGACAGATTGTGATGAGTAACTTAACAGGTGCCCGTGGAAAGGTGTGAATACCGGCATCTCGTGTACACCTATTTAAGCGTCCAAATATACAGAGTTAGTTGTAAAGTACAATAACTGCTAATAACCAAAGAGAGACAATAACACCTGTTGTATATAGAACCAAAGATCAGCTTCTGTACACGTGTTTCGCACGAGTGATTTTTGTTCATGTGAAATCACGACGCCATTACCAGCTATGCGGGAAATAAAGTTGAAAGTTATTTTATGGAATGCGTGTACTTTTTTTCCGTTCAATGCTTGCATTTAATGCATTAAGATTTTGTACATGTATTTATTTACAATTCATCATACATGTATGAGTGATTTTTTGTTTATTTATTGGTACATAAATAGCTCGAGAACAAATCACTCGAGTCACCGGTAATATGTGGTTGTTATTTACATTTTCTGTGTCTGCGTAACTTAAGTCGACATTTTTTATAATTTAAAAAGGATATAAAATTATATATAGATATATTTCAACCTTGTTTATCCATAGTGTATATATCTAACGTTTCGGGTAACGAGATATCTCTCTCTCTCTCTCTCTCTCTCTCTCTCTCTCTCTCTCTCTCTCTCTCTCTCTCTCTCTAGAATCACTTAAAGGTATGTAAAGTCCAGTATGTACCCAATGTTTCAAACATTTCATAAAAATAATCAAAATAGTATAACCACGGATTGTGTGAACAATGTTTAAGAAATCGGCGATGCAAGTTTTGTCAGAAAACAAAGAAATGGTTACGGTCTAAGAAAGGAAATATTTTTGTGACTGTTTTAATAAGAATAACAGTTTTAAATCTTAGTATGTGTTATCTAATCCCGTATAAAAAATCCAGCAAAATATTGAACTTATCTGGTAAGCGATAATCTCCGTCCGTATTCATCGAAAGACATTAGGTCAATAAGCCATATATGGAAGTTGCACGCTTATTGCACGGTACGGTACGCTTTTTTGTCCGTCTGGAGGCGGGTCTTGCATAAATTATCTTGCACGCTTTTTGCACGGTGCGGTTCGCTTTGTGAACGGTACGGTTCGTTTTGTGAACGGTACGGTACGCTTTGTGAACGGTACGTTTCGTTTTGTGAACGGTACGGTTCGTTTCTTGCACGGAACGGTACGGTTCGTTTTAGAGGTGTAGTAGCACGTTTCAGGGTCTGTATATTAATCAAAAAAATAATCTATATATTTCATATTGAAATTCCCGTGGACTTTATTACTGAAGGATTTTTACAACTTTCTTAACAATAATATGTTTTACGTTGCGACCGTTGGGGCGAGCACAGCATGTGATCAAACAATGAATTATAATAAATCAATAAAAATAAAATTAACAACGTAAAATTTGAATGCAAAAAAATAAAACATACCTATTTTTAGTAAATTTTTATTATTTACAGTTTATAAGATTTGTATTAAGTTATTTATAAGTAGAACAGTAGTTTAATCTCAGGTACAATGCTGTTGAATAATAAAAATTTTAATATATAAATATTCATTGCACTGTATATCCTCTTTTAAAGTGATTGTAACGTCAGTTTTTTTTTGCAGTAGACATTTTTTCTTAAACTTACATATAATCTTAAAACAACTTTACTCACCATAGAGGCCGCCCATGTCAAAAAAAATAATGTTTCATTTCTTTTACACAAAGAAAATCGACTTATCATGGATATGCCCGTCCACTTTAAAAAGAAAAAATAACGTTTAATTTTTTTTTACAATTTTCGCTTAAAAATATTTGCTAATCATATTAAAAGAACAAGCAAGTAATAAATGGAAGTGAAAATAAAGAAACCATTGAACTGCTAAAGAGCTGAAGGAGTAGAATTTTCATAATTTTTTTTCATTTTGCTTTCAAAGACTTCTTGGATGAGGCTGCCATCCACCCACCCACTCCCTTTTAAAAAAAGGCGATGTTACGTGTACGTTCCAGGAAATTACCGTAATTATAGTGAATAAAATGAATGTGAGCATTCATCCAAATGAGTGCAATTTCAACTGTTTCCTGTAACTGAAGAAATGTTCTTATTCTTCAGCTGTTCTTTAACTTAGTCTTTGCAAGATTTTGAGAGGATTTTGGTCATTTCAGCAGATTTACAATAACTTCAATTAGAGTAATTTCCCCTTATCAGTGCTTATTGTGACGTCAAAGCTGACGTTGGTTAAGTGACGTCTGACTCTTTAAAACTCCCCTGAGGAATAAATGTACGCGAAGTATTCTGTTTTATTTACTTAAAAAGCATGATGTTTTTAAAATTACACATCTTATATGTTTCTCCAAAGTTTTACTATGATTATTGCGAGACCGTGAGGTTGGAAATCATTGGTACTATGAATTGTGGGTCAAAATTTACTGACGCCGAAAAAATCTATCGGATCAATGTGTAAACTATTGTGACGTCACTCGATTATATTTGATTGAGAGTGTACTGAGGTGACCTTTAGATGTAGCATTGACTGTATGTCGTATACATCGTTATTGTTTTTATATTGTCTTGCTGATTCTCGTGAGAGTGTGCAGTGAAAAAATTTGCCATGATTACAGGAAAGTACTGGGACGATTAAAACAATGCATTGCTGGTCCGATTTACTGACGCCAAAAAAATCCGTTGAATGAATGTGCAACTAGTCCAAATTTTCTATTCACACACGCCTTGTCGGTTAAGATTGCTTTGCTCCGGCGCTTCCTTTGAGTTTTATTTTCAAAATAATCTCCTTTTGTGGAACTTTTCTGATTTTGAAACAAGATTCCGTCCATCAAAAATGGCAGACGACTGTCATCCAAATTATTACCTGTCTTTTCAAAAGATGTAAGTGGGCATCTCAGGTCATTAAAACTTGGATAGGTCAACATTCAATGAGAGGGGCATTTACATCTGCTCAAAATTGGATTCGTTTACCTATTCTGAATAATTTAAATATCCGCCCTAACCTTGTTTGTTCAAGTAATTGTTTAATGTTTTCTTGAAGAAAAACTGCCTTTAAACAAGCCGTTTTAAGCTAAAAATGCAAAACTGGTAGGAAAAGGTTCGTTTTATGATGGCATATTTTTAGATTGTGGACATTGAAAAAAAAAATTGTGAAAAAAAACTTCCGATGTATATTTGTACAAATAAAACAAACAATTACAGTTAACGTTAACTGATGATGTTCGTTTATTGGGCAATTTTAAGCTCAAACCATGTATCGTCCTTTTCGCCAACATTTTACACGGGGATTGGAAATTTGAAGAAATCAAATATTTTTTATAGTTACTACTACATGTATCTTTAAGATAGCATATTAATACAACATGAAGGTTAATACAAGTAGTGAGTATAAAAGTAATACGTGAGTCCGAATTTAAAAAAAAACATGGCTTTTTGTGGATTTAAATAATGAACATGTGCACAAAAAGCTTCAACAATTCTTTGCTAAAGAAGTTTATTGGCATCTTCTGTCATGAGGGTAGGAGGCTACAAAAAGATAATAAACCGTCTTACAAATAATTACATAATACAGACAATTCATAAACAGTTCAACAATTATACAAAGACCAATCCATGATATACATAATGCCAAATTATAAAAATACACGAAAAAGGGGGTTTTATGACCTTTGAACAAATTACATTTAATATTTATACTGTACTATATTGCTTGACCTTTAGACTTGATATAATCAAAATTGTTACCAAAATAATGTTTCATAAAATATCCTATCCAGATTTTACACGATGTCAACGCCATCTGCGTTTGTGCACTTTTATATGATTGACAACAATTATGCAATAATAAAGGATTGACAAAGAATGACACTTTGCATATAAAATATTTAGACAGTCATTGACATTTTGCATAAGAAAAAACTTACTCTTTGGGCCTGTATACAGCACAGATATGGCAATTATGCCTTAAAACAAATGCGGGGGTCTTCGCGCATGTACATAAACAAAACAGAACAAGGACAACGTAAAATTCAAAACCTGGACGGATAAATTCCGTATCATTACAGAACAAAAGAGCATAATAATGTAGAGATTGTTACAAAATGTTGGATATAATATCAAATCATAACGCAAAAAAGAAATAAAAACAGTAGTTCCAAAATTTTGCATATAAATAGATATAAATCTAGTGTTTTCATGTTAAATCAAATACAATTAAGGTCATTTCTCAAAAATTGAGAAATGGCACGAAATAAGCTGATTTCAGGCCAAAACGGCAGTTCTTTTTTCTTGAATTTTATGATATATATCAGATAAATATGCCAAACTATATTGATAGAAATATCACAATATAGTTCACATATGTCTAATACAACTGCATAAAGAACTTATAGGAAAGTTTTGTCTACGCAGAAAATTAAGAGTTTAAAGTAACAAGTTTTAATTTTTCGTGATCTTTTTTAAAACCTTCGCCACAAAATATAGTCCTTTATTTATTTCTGTACATATATAACTTTCTTTGAACGATTTTATTAAATACACTTTATTTGGTACTTTAAAATATAAATATATGAATATAATAAATAAATGATGACAATTTTTTAGACAAGATGACAAGATGACATAGAATACTTACCCCTAAACAGAGAAACAGACCGTTTTAACTAAAGATAAAAGGCCCATCCATTTTTTCATTTTACTTTTAATCCAACGCTGTTCTTTGGTGTTTGGTATTTGAACTATAAATTGATCTTTATGTGAGCAATAAATCTACATGTTGAGAGTCGGAGATAAATCATGACGTATAGGTCTACTTTTAATTTTTCACATAAACAGCTGATGGAACAACTTCTGCTCACAGTAATGGAGATGAAACTTTAGGTGAGATACTTGACTATATGAAATAAGTATACTTGATTTTCAAAACAGAGTAAAATGTAAATTAACATCTAAAAGTACTTTTATTTTCTTGAACACAAACGGGTCTAGTTCTTTTTTTTCATAGTTGCAGTTGATGACACATTTTCTGCTAAAGGTAATAGAGAAGAAAGTTCTTGTAATATAAATGATTATTTTAATTTTATTGTATCCGAAATACTTTCAAAAATGGCAAATTATGGGAGTCAAATCTAAATCATACCATGATAGTTATTTGATGCCTTTTTCACAATTTCTGGGTATTATTAAAATAACACAACCGTTTATTTTCAAATGGAGAAATATCCTTCCTTTTTAACCTTTTTTTTGCAACGACATTATATCGTAAATTAACCGATATTACTTTTTAAGTATCATTCTAAACAAGCCATTTTTTTTTAAAATTGCAAATAATATGCAGTGATTTTTTTCCCCGTTTTCTCTGAATTTTCTTTGAACGATCTTAATCAATATACTTTATTTGGCACTGTTAGACTAAAGATGACATAAAATAGTTAATCCTAATCACAGGAACAAACCTTTTTAACTAAGAGTTCAAACTTTATATTAAAGTTTACTAGTTGTCTTTTTGCTATTTGGTATTGAGCTACATGTATGAATTGATCAAAAAAATCTAAGCAAAAGAATCTACGTGTTAAGAGTCGGATACAAAGTATAAATTTACAATATCTATGTATCATATTAAATAGATGGGTTTTAGTTTGATTTTTTTTCTTATTTGCAGTTGATGTTGCAGTTTCTGCTGACGATAATGGGGGAAAAACTGCATGTGAGTTACATGACTAGTTTAATGCTTTTCAAATTAGCATTCCTTAAATTGATCTGACTTTGACAGGACAATTGCTTGGCATTCGTTTAACTGAAAATAATCTGAATAGTTTAAAACTGTTGCTGAATAATGAAGTTTTCCTCATTGTTTATCTTAAACACTTTGAAACTAAAAGAAAGTATTTCATCTTTATATGGAATTCCGTGTTTATCCAATGCTGTTGTTTAGGGTTTAGTATGTATTTGAACTACAAATTGATGAAATCAATCTAAGCAGTAAAACTTCATGTTGAGAGTACAATACCAAGTATTCATTAACATGATCTGTGCATTATATTTAACAGTAAATGGGACATCAGCTGACAACAATGGAAAACAAACTAGCTGTGAGTAAAGATTTACATAATGCATAACGTGTCAAGTTTATTATTAAATTGAGCTGTTTTTAAAGTGATTTTGTTTGCAATTGAATGAAAGATGTCCTAATTCTTTTTTTTTTTGCAAATAAGTAACAATTAGAAATATGCAGACATAAGAAATTCGAATTTCAAATTTTGAAAAATGACATGGTTAAAATTTCAAGAAACTTGCTCCAGTGGTTAAGTAAAGAGAGCATTTTAAAGTATGCTAGCTTTTATCTTCAATGCGTATTATTTCTATAGTATACATAGTAACTTTGGGTTAAAGAACTAGGTACGGTATATGCCAACAATGGTCCTATCTCTAAATCGAACGATATTTTACTAAAAGGTAGACATTAATATGTGTTATGTTATTTTAGTCACGTTATAATGACGTCGCATTTAGCATCGTAGCGTTATATACGTAAGCAATGGAATTCATGAATCACATACATTCTCTTTTGAAAGGGTTGATATCATTTTTTTAAAGAAAAATTTTTGTAAATTATTATAGTCTTTAACAATCAGACATAATCTGATTAAAATCCGTATTTCAATTTGCATCCAAAGTAGTTTAGTTAGAATTTAGGCTCGCAGTGTAGTTTCAAAATACGAAATCGGGGTTTTCTTCATAAGGTAACAACTTGTTTTTGTTATTGGGTGCTTGCGTCTTCACATTCGCCAGCATCAACGATGAGTTTTGTTTGAGATATGCCTTCCTGAAATCGTTCTGTATAAATAAATAACCGTCGAACACCTTTGTCAACCTCCGCTTTGTGTGACAATGGTTTTCTCGGGTGTCAAGTTCAACTGTTACCCTCCCAAACATGCACTTTTTATATAATGTTCCTAATGAAACTCGAGGAACTAATTTCCGCGTAAAATTACAAGAAACACTCATCGCGGGTTTTGAAATCTCGCTTTTATTTTTCGGACAGATGTCAACTAATTGAAACTATGATAAAAGTTTGGCGTTTATGATTTTATATTCTCGCGATTTGATTCAACAGAGTTGAGTCGCGGAATGAAGTACTCACGTAAAATAAGGAATACACAGTATGTAACAAAATGTAAGGGAAAACGGTACAACACATACTCTTGATATATAAAAGTAGTATATTCAGTTTATTTATATTCAATGAATTACTGTATGGAACTTTAATAGCATTACCCTTTTCATAACATTTACCAATAACAAAACTAAAGACATGATCACAGACAGTTGTTTTTTCTTCAAAAGAATGATATAAAGTTTCATATATTTAGAATGAGTTTAAATATTTTTTTTCTTTATTACTTACATGTGATGTACATTCTTTTACCGCGCGCAGTATGATATGTTAGGTTCATTTTTTCCAAGAAACAAATAAACCATTTCATTAGTTTTTGATGAATGATAGTCATTTTACTCTCAAATGTGCAGTACATTGATATGAAATGTTTTTAAATCTTTATAATTAACAACAAATAATGCACACTGTGGTTTAATCGATCCATCCAATAGTTTCGATCCACGTGTTTCACATGTCAATCTAATCAGTCTGCGAGCTGCAACATGTGCTCTTCCATTTTGTGATGTTTGATGTCATGATTTTAGTTAAAAACACTCTCTTTCTTTCTCTCTCTCTTTTTCTCTCTTTCTCTCTCTCCCTCTCTCTCATGTCTGTACGTTTGTGCAAACAAAACAGAAGTAATGAAGTCTTGTTTGCATGGATTTTATTCATTTTAAATACTATTGGTGAGTATAGCGCTTTCAACGCATAAATATACGTTTGTAGACTATCATCAGCTTTATCGATACAATTATTAGTTGTACATATTAAAACATAAAGTTAATGAACCTGTGCTTGTAAAAAAATATATTCACGAATGCAAAAAAAAAGGTTAAACTAACAGAATGAAAAATATATACATGTAAATTTGACTTAACGCACGACATAATCGCGGCAAGGTGTGAATGTCAGACTGTAGGCCTGTAGGACCTCGATATCGTTATCATCAATTACTTGTCAGCTGAATTAACCTCAGCATTGAAGATGTGTCATGTAAACTTTTTGAAAAGATTTTATTGTATATCACAGTCTACATCAGCAACCTTTTGTTTGATGAAGTCGGGAGTCCTCTAACAATGTCGAGTAAAAAAATCGCTAAGCCTAACTTTAATTTCTTTCAATCACGACCCCCCTTACTCAAAAAATGTGACGTCATGTAAACAAACTTGTTCTGCACATTCGTTTGAAGTGCTTCAAATAAAATTTACTGATATTTTCTGAGTGAATGAATCATTCACCGAACATTTCTATAAAAACTGGGACTTGTAATGATGTTTTCTTGTGTTGTGTAAACAAATATGAATATTATGCGGTGGAAAAAAGTGCTACTTTGTTATCGAAGGCGTTTCAAGAGCTCGAGAGTGAAGTATGGCGAATAGGCCTATATATATTTTATTTTAATCATTTGCCAAGTCGAAGAATCGTTTCAAGAAGCTCAAAGTATGTAGTGTGAATAAGGAAAAAACTAAACAAAACCTACAAGTACGTGGAAGACAAAAGGAAACATGACTTAACAGTATACGGTAGGCCTAAATACAGTTGATGGTAGACCTAAAGTGAAAACAAAAATGATCACGTCCTATATTCATTATCATGATAACAATTTATCGGAACTTATTATAGATATCATTTTTTTGGTAATGAAAGTTACTGAAGATAAATCGTCTTATCTTGTCTGATTTTCGTCATCGATAATTGATTATACAGCGAATATAACAGCATCTGCCTGACTGAATCCATCACTAAAACTCGTCACAAAACGGGACATTTAACTATAAGCGCAGGCCTCGAGCAAAATGTAATCATGTTTTAATCTTATCTCTTTTTTGTTATATTTTAATATATCATGTTTCGTTTTGCTCGAGGACTTCGCTCTATATACATTTTCAAATTTCATAGTAAAAATTGCCTTGAATGTGTTAATTTTCGGTAAACATTGTGCATTTAGCGGATGCTGGTGTTGCTTAGCTTATACTTTATTGCTTATACTTGACATCATATTCGTAATTGTGCATTTATTTACTTTTCATAAACAACTTGAAAACTGTTGGAATTTTAGGCATTTATACCATTACAATCGTACCTAGTACTTTATTTACAAAGACCAGATGCATGTAAACAGAATGCATGTTTAATATATTACATAATATGATAAACTATTTATTTCATGTTAAAATTCCGTGGGCTTTATTACCAAAAGATTTTTACAACTCTCTTAACAATAGGAGTTTTATTCTCAATATTTTCTCTCTTTGTGAAACTCTTCTGATTTGGAAACAAGATTCCGTCAAACAAAAATGGCAGACGACTGACAAATTTGGAATCATTTCACATATTCTGAATGATTTTAAATATGCCCTAACCTTGTTTGTTCAAGTAATCGTTTAATGTTTTCTTAAAGAAATTTGCCTTAAAACAAGCTGTTTTAAGCTAAAAATGCAAAAATGGTGGGAAAAGGTTCGTTTTATAATGTCATATTTTTAGATTGTGGACATTGAAATAAAAAAAAATATATGAAAAAACTTACAATGTTTCTTTGTACAAATAAAGCAAACAATTTAAGTTAACGGATGATGTTCATTTATTGGTCAATTTTAAGCTCAATCCATATATAGTCCTTTTCGCCAACATTTTGCACGGGGATTGATTATTTGAAGAAATCAAATAATTTTCTATAGTTAGAACTATCTTTAAAATATTTCAATACAACATGCAGAATAAAACACCTAGTGACTATAAACGTTATACGTGAGTCCAAGTTAAAAAAAAAACATGGCTTTTTATAGATTTAGATAATGAACAAAAGAGCATAATTATGTAAAGATTGTTACAAAATGTTGGATATATCAAATTATAACGCAAAAAAAAGAAAAAAATGGTAATGCCATCTTTCCAAAATTTTGCATACAAATAGATATAAATCTAGTGTGTTCATGTTAAATTAAATACAACAGGGGTCATATCTCAAAAATTGAGATATGGCACGAAATAAGCTGATTTCAGGCCAAAACGACACTAGTTTTTTCTTGAATTTTATGATATATATCAGCTAAATGTGCCAAACTATATTGATAGAAATATCACAATATATTGCACGTATGTCTAATAGAACTGCATAAAGAACTTATCTGAAAGTTTTGTCTACGCAGAAAATTAAGAGTTTAAAGTAACAAGTTTGATTTTTCGTGATCTTTTTCAAAACCTTCGCAACAAAATATAGTCCTTTATATATTTCTATACCTATGTAACTTTCTTTGAACGATTTTATTCAATATACTTTATTTGGCACTTTAAAATATAAAGATATGAATATATCAAATAATTGATGACAATTTTTTAGACAAGATATGACATAGAATACTTACACCTAAACAGAGAAACAAACCTTTTTAACTAAAAATAAAATGGGGGGAAAACTGCATGTGAGTTAAATGACTAGCATTCCTTAAATTGATCTGACTTTGACAGGACAATTGCTGGGCATTCATTTAACTGAAAATAATCTGAATAGTTTAAAACTGTTACTGAATAATAAAGTTGTTGTCATTGTTTATCTTAAACACTTTGAAACTAAAAGAAAGTATTTCATCTTTATATGGAATTCCGTGTTTATCCAACGCAGTTATTTTGGGTTTAGTATGTATTTGAACTACAAATTGATGAAATCAATCTAAGAAGTAAAACCTAATGTTGAGGGTACAATACCAAGTATTCATTAACATGATCTGTGCATTATATTTAACAGTAAATGGGACATCAGCTGACAACAATGGAAAACAAACTAGCTGTGAGTAAAGATTTTACATAACGCATAACGTTTCAAGTTTATTATTAAATTGAGCTGTTTTTAAAGTGATTTTGTTTGCAATTGAATGGAAGATGTCCTAACTCTTTTTTTGCAAATAAGTAACAATTAGAAATAATAAGACATTAGAAATTCGAATTTCAAATTTTGAAAAATGACATGGTTAAAATTTTAAAGAACTTGCTCCACTGGTTAAGTAAAGAGAGCATTTTAAAGTATGCTGGCTTTTATCTTCAATGCATATTATTTCTATAGTACATAGTAACTGGGTTAAAGAACTAGGTACGGTATATGCCAACAATGGCCCTATCTCTAAATCGATCAATAGGTAGACATTAATATGTAACTTCATGAAATAGAACATTTTTGATAATTTCTTCATAATTGTTGTGTGTACCACTGCTCAAATAGTGTATTATTTTAGTCACGTTATAATGACGTCGCATTTAGCACCGTAACGTTATACACGTAAGCAATGGAATTCATATGAATCACACCTCATAATAGTAACTTTAAATAAGACGTTAAGTTGTGTAATGATCATTATTATATACATATAATTATTAACTTATATCTATTCACAGTAAATAAAAGGTTCAATATCTCGTGTGCTTTTGGAAAGCTCAAATTATAGTGTTCCATATATAGACCCTGAAACGTACTACTAAACCAAAAAAGCGTGCGATTTTCGTGCGAGAAACGTTTCGTGTAAACCGTTTAGCGTTTCGTGTAAACCCTTTAGCGTTTCGTGTGAATCAAAAAGCGTTTCGTGTAAACCGTTTAGCGTTTCGGGCAAAGCGTGCAGCGTTTCGGGCAAAGCGTGTAAATCGTTTCGGGCAAAGCGTGCGAGAACCGTGTGAAACGTTCATCAGATTTCATTCGGAACTCTCTGACAATTTAATTGTTTCAAAATAGCGCTCGTGTTAAACATTACTTTAAACTGTTTGTGATTGGCAAAACTCCTATGAGATATTCTCGTGAAAAAAAATATAAGAAATGATATACTTATCTTTTTACAAAATTGAATTGATTTTTAACAAACAAAAGAAAAGTACGCGTATTGAAAGAAGACTAGTTACTGAGACTATTCGGCTGTGTACAACTAGTACACATAACCTCGGACATCGGGTAAGACCTGCACCTGGCTGAACCTGTCAATCAAACTCTGTGTATTCGTTTTCATTGGATGGTCACTCGTCTCTTTTTATTGTCAATAGCCAATAGAAATTTAATGACTTCAAGGTAGTCGGAATCAGTATTTGATGGTGCACACGATTTCAATGATAGATTTTTTAACATTAATTTGAACAAAATCAAATGTAAACATAGAAAGGAAATATTCTGTTCATTTCTATGAAATGCAGAAAGTAAATTCTTCTGAATCTCGATTAAAAATATTTCTACAAATTATTATTTTAATTATTTAAACACTGATAACGGAAAACAACAAGTAATTAACACACTGAAATTTTCCTAAAATGTACACATGCAATTAATTATTAAGGGAATCTATATGCACTGTACTAAATTCAAATAGATTATGATAGATAAATGTATATTGTACACCGTTATGCGTTTCGTGTGAACCGTTTAGCGAGCGTGTAGCGAGCGTGCAGCGAGCGTGTGGTGTAGTAGTACATTTCAGGGTCTGTATAAATCTATGTTAACACATCTGCCTTTACAAATACGCTATATCATTTTTACATTATCTTTTAAAAGGGATGACATCTTTTTTTTTAAAGAAAAAAATATTGTAAATTATTATAGTCTTAACAATTAGACAAAATCTGATTAATTTCGTATTTCAATTTGCATCCAAACTTGTTTAGTTACGATTTAGGCTTGCAGTGTAGTTTCAAAATTATTCCCCCTTTAATAAAGGGTGTGACTTCACCTGGGAATCTGTTCTTCCAAGTTTAGTTGAAATTCGCCCAGTAATTCTGGAGAAGAAAATCAAAATGTGTAAAGCTTACACGACAATGCAATAACAACAGTCAATGGCCAGATCTTGATCGATAAAACGCTCTTGAGCTTTCGGCTCAGGTGTACTAAAGAGCAAATATCCCTCGTTATGTTCAAATGAAGAGGTAAAAATTAAATACCGGTAAGTTTTATTTTCAATAAATGTGAAGATGGCAAGATTATGTAAAAAATCACCAGAAAATAATGGAATCAGACTTTCTTCTTTAAACTTCCCTGAATTGCATCCCTATTACTTTAAGCTTTTCTTTAAATTCTCTAGTAGTTTAAGATAGTTGTGCTGACAACAGTTAATTACTACATTTAATAAACAGTCACAACTTTCGTTTTAAAAGGACTGAAAATCCTACAAAAATAATGGAATTGGAATTTTCTGGCTATTTGTAAATCTTCGCATAGTGTCCTCTTTACATGCCAAGTTATTAAAGGTTCTGTGCAGCGAATGGATTTATGCAGATAAAATACACAACAGATAAATTGAAAGATTCATTTTGATGTGATTCTTGCGTAAGATATGCACAAATTTTGCTCAGGACGCATTTTTTCATTATATGTGCATCCCTAAAGATGTATCATATTACCAGTAGGAAAAACACACATTTTCTCGCTTACGAATTCCAAAACATCGATTGTTCCTTTCTTTACCTAATGACAAGAGACCCAATATGTTTCAAATTAAAAAAAAAGAACACTTCAAAAGCCCAAATTTCATTGGTCAACACTTAATGATTAACTAATGAGATTCAATGATACACAACATCATGGCAGAAAAATTGATGTCGATCATGATTTCACTGAATAAAACAAATACTGTCGATTCCTTATTTTACGCGAGTGTACTTAATTCCGCGATTCAACGGTATTCCATCATATCATGAGAACATAAAATCGCGATTGCCGAAATTTAATCATAGTTTCATGTAGTTAATAAATGTCCAAATATTAAAAACGGGATTTTAAGATTTTACGTGGATATTAATTTTGCGCGTTTAATAAGGAATTTACGGTAAAATTCCGCCCGAACCTAGATAGATCAACCTATAACCAAAGTTTATGAAAAAAATAAAAAAAATAGCATTTAATATGAATTAAATAACAACAAACAGGCTCATGCTGAAAGGAACACTGATCCAGAGCGTGAAATAAATGGTAGTTGCGATAAGGAAAAAGTAAAAAAAATCATGAGGGTCCCAGTGACTGCACTTCGCTTGTCTACTAGTATGTTTATTTAGAAATTGATTTTAAATAAATGTAGATTTTTATGTTAACTTTCTTTATGGAATATGTTTGGACTAATTGTTTTCGGCTTGGCACTTCTGATTAAGAGGGGTCCTTTGGACCCATAAAGAAAGTTTAACAATTTAGAATCCACCCTATATAGACAGGCTTTGTTGTATGTTTTGTAATTTCTGGTGCACTGGTCCTTAAGTTTTTTTTTAGACATGCACCCCATTTTCACTGTTATGCAATTATCTCCATTTTAAAAGGGGTTTTGGCCTTTATACTAACCATTAAAATCCTCTTCCTGTAAGAATGCATTGTATTTAGTTTGGTAAAATTAAGCCCGGTGGTTCTAGAGAAAAAGTTGAATATGTGAAAAGTTTACAGACAGACAGAAGACAACAGGAGATCAGTAAAGCTCGCTTGAACCTTAGGCACAGATGAGCTAAAAATTCTAGAATTTAAAAAAAAATTCAGTTACCAAAGATAAAAAAAAGAATTATTCTGAACTTTCCTGTAAATCAATTGTAATAATTAACAAATTCTGTATCTGATGATATTTTTTTTATTGTTTTAACTTTTAAAGAATAAACAACGGATTAAAAATATCCCTCACTTTTTAGTAAATGAAAATAGCCAAGCGATGCTCTACTGTGAATAAAATTTTGAATGCGTTTCTAATCATGGTTTTGAAAGATGCAATTAGTTGTGTCAAATTTTCCACACTTTCCCCTACAGTACATGCAACTGTATGCAAGAAAATTGATCCCATAGGACATTGAATTTCTTTGATTAGCTTGTTAAACTTCCAAAAACATTATCATATCTAGCATACCTCATAAAAAACTTTTTGTTGCCAAATCTTGGTGCGCTCCCTTGATGACCAATTGACATATCGGTGTGAACTATGTTTTGTAATCTATCTACTACATATTAACCTTAATTCTTATATGTTTCCTATTAAAATGAATTAGGTGAAGATAAATGTTTACTTTCAGTGTCCCAGAACATACTTTTAGACATAGATACTGAACAAATAATGCTCATTAAATCGTTAGTTAGTTTTTATGACAAAATTGATACGTCACATCTGGTTCAATTTTATAAAATGTATTTTTCTCAAATGTTAAGTGTAATTCAATTAGTTATAATTGCTGAGTAATCATAATTTAATGAATTGTATTTGAAAATCCTTGTAATAGTAATTGTAATTAAATTGAAGGTTTAAAGCAAGTAGTTGTAATTCAGATTATAACTTTGCAATGTAATTTGCCCAATCTCTGGTACACACTTACAAGTTCTTTGTTGTTTATATTTGCATTTTGTATGTATTTTAACTTCTCACTCTATTTGTTAATGTGCAGGGCTCTCTCAACAACTACATGTAATAATTAAAACACAGTTTGGAAAACTGCACAATACAGTAAAACTCATTTAGTACGAACACGGAAAAAACGAATTCACGGATATAGCGAATATGTTTTGAGTCACTGGTGAAGTTCTTCAGAAATCCTTGCAAAATTTTACGGTATAAGGAATTCGGCTTTTAAGTCCCATAGAGGTGAATAATATCAAAATCTAACACTTTTATAAGGAATCTCTTACAGTTTAAAATGTTTGCACTACCATGGAACATAAAAGTTTGAATGAATTTGTTTTCAATTAATTTATTTTTCACTTCAAAATACGATTTTAAGAGTTATCAAAAGAAAGTATTTTCATTTTTAGCCTAATTTAGCACAAATTATAGTCTGGCAAAAGAAAAACATTAACTGTCTAAAGTGAGTTTGCTATAATTATTATTACGATTTTGTTATACGAATATAACGAATTACGGATATTACAAAGTAAATCTATTGATCCCTAGGACTTCGCTATAACCAGGTTTACTGTATAATGTTTTAATATTAGAAAGCAGTTTTGGCGATTTGAGGTAATTAAGATGTTTTCCAGCTTAACATCAGAATAACTATAAAATTATTTAAATAACAAGTTATAATTATAATCCTAAACGAACGAGACCATCATTGGGAGTAGGAGTAATCCACATGGGTCAAACTTAAAAGACAAAAAGATTTAGAACTTATTTTTATTTCTGAAGTTTAATGATGTTCCCCAGCGGTCCTTTACTATTACATGTATCAGGTGAACAAACATGACCCAAGGAACAAGAATATATATGGTTAAGGGGTAAGGATCTTACCCTTTTCAACAAATTCGGGCATTTCCTGTTTGAGGGGGGTCAGGACTACCCCCGGGGCCCATGACCTACATACCATTTGATGCCCCTTAACACATGGAACAAAAATATATTTGGTTTAGGGGTAGGGATCTTAATCTTACCTGTGCACTTCCTGTTTGATGGGGGACAGGACCAACCCCCGGGGCCCTTGACCTACATACCATATGATACCCCTTAACACAAGGAACAAGAATATTTATGCCGTAGGGGTTTGCATCTAGCCGTTTTCACGATATTTGGGCACTTTCTGTATCAGTTGGGTCATGACCACCCCCAGGGCTTATAACCTACAAACCATTTGATGCCCCTTGTCCAAGGAACAAGAAATTAATGGTTTATGGGGCCAGATTCCAATATTTCTGAGATATGTGGTCATTTCCAATTCCTAGGGAATGGGGATGACCCCAGGGGTCAGATCTAATAAACCCTCTATATTGCCTGTAAGAGTCAATATACGATTCTGAAAACCCTATATATACGATTCTCAAAACCCTATATTATATTTGCCTGTTTTCAAGTTATAACCATTTACAATAAAGTCTACGATTTTTCCCATTAGGTTCATTGTTACACCCGACGACCTTTTGAACTCTCGAAAAGTGTTTGCCCAATCCCAAATGAGAAAAGCAAACAAGCGTGCACATCTAGATATTCAAACCTATCGTATCCTAGAGTTTTGTACAATTCTGTTCAGCCATCTCTGAGAAACGCGTTGGGCAAGTTCAGAGATGGAAACAAAAAAAAAGATGAAGAACCGTATAAAAACAGTAAGTCTCTAAACAACGTTTGGGAGACTTAATAAATGATGGTATCCTATTTTAATCTTATATGCTTGTTATATTACCACTGACTCTAAAGTACCAGGAATAATTCGATTTTTTCATCTCTTTATTTTAGTTACTCTTATTATTGGTTTGAGAGCTTTGCTTCTTACAGGAACTTGCAGCTTTACTTCCGACATTAACGGAAGACCCACTCGTTGCTTTGCAACGAGCTTTGCTCTAGTTTCTTTTTTTTCTTCTTCTTTTTATGACTCCTTTTTGGCTTTATAACTCAAAAAGTTTTCAACCAATTTAAATGAAACTTGCAGAGATTATGTGCAATGATAATGCCTCAGCGATCAGTTTCCATTACAACATTAGTTCCGTTTTGACGTTACGTCATTTTTAAAGTTTAAAAAATGTCATTTTGTCCGCGGCATTTGTCAAAAACGCTTAAAGATAGAGTCTTGAAATTTTCTGTGGTTATGAATTTGGCAATTAACATGTGCAATAAGGCTGGAAATAAAAATCCGTCACTTCCGGTCGAAACCGGAAGTAAATAACATTTTTCGAAAATTTGAATTTTTTGATCAAATAAAATACATATGAGAATTTGTAGTGCTTTTTTAACTTAACCTAATACTGAAATCCGTTTGAAAATCAGACGATGCATTACAGAGATATCGGGGTTTAAAATTTGATTTTTCCGGAAATTTTGTTTCCGCGTCCTTGGTTTAAAAAATAGTGTAATGTTCAAAGTAAAATTAACTCGTACGAAAAAAATTGTTAAGTTGTATGTCAACACATTCGGATTTTTTTGGTTAAGTCGTTCTTGAAATAAGAAAGGTGTATGTTAATTGGTACTTAAAATCATTTGGATTTTGTTAAGTCGTACCAGGAATAATTCGATTTTTTCACTTTTTATTTTAGTTACTCTTGTTATTGGTTTAAGAGCTCTGCTTCTTACAGGTACTTCCAGATTTACTTCCGACATTAACGGAAGACCTACTCGTTGCTTTGCAACGAGCTTTGCTCTAGTTAGGGTCTTCCGTTTCCAACGGAAGACCCTCTTGTTATTTTACGGTTTCTTTTTCTTTATTATTAAGGTCTTCCGTTTTCAACGGAAGACCTTATTGTTTTCGTTCTGTTTCTTTTTCTTCGCTAATTTTCTTTTTTTTCCAACAAATTTTGTGCACGCAATTTCTCAAAAATGACCCTACCAATTTTCATCAAACTTTCAGATATGATAGATACAGTGCTGCTATTCTGAAAGTTGACAAGGATAGGATAGGATAGGATGCACGATGCACGATACAGGATAGATATATAAAAGTTAGGTTCTATCCTATCCTATCCTATCCTATCCTGCATCCTGTAGCCAATCAGATTCGAGTATAAATTCCAGAATTATTTTGCGAAACGAAAATTGGCTTAACAATGTATTTTCAATGTCAATTTAATACGTTTAACAAGTTAAACAATTAAAGAATAATTATTATATCAAGAACGCGGTGAATAACATTGATGCGCGCTAAAATGTAGACGCTACATCTTTGTCAATTCGAACGCAAGTACGGAGTTACTGGGAGAATGCGATGCAACATTTGACAATGTCAGAAATAGATTTCTGTATTTCCTTCATTTAAAGTCTGCAAAGTATAAAAACTTGAAATTATAAACGACCAATACGGCATTTTAAAAAATAAACATGTATACAAGAAACAGACATTGCTTCACGTTTCATATAATTTCTTCGATGCCCAATAACAGGGACGCATATTTCTGTCCGATATTAACCTGAACATATCGAATTAATAAATGTTAGCTACCTATAAATGCTTAAGAATTTATAATGTTAAAATAACTCCGAGTGGTTTAACTATACACGATATAAACTTCCTAAAGGAATTATTTATTTCCAGATCGCGTTTACATTTATCGCCGAACGAATCGCTCGAATAATGATAATTACGCTCAGTTATATATGATAACAAAATAATTTGATAAAAATATGTGACTAAACAGTTCCTCAATAAGTGCATCGAAGTTATTTATCTGTTTTTTATGGATAAATATAGTAAAATCAAATATCGAATCGCCTACCTGTTTGTTTACGTTATTGTGTCCATCCCGCGTACGATTTAATTTTTCCGTAGCACAGATAAGTAGGTTATCCCGCTCGAAGAATATTCGGTTTTAAGATTTAATTTATTTTGAGTACTACTTTAATTGATAAAATCATTTAATTCTTAAATTTCGTTTCATAAAACTTGCATTCCTATATTTTGAAGGTATGGGATAGGATAGGATAGGATAGAGCTTATTTGCAGGATAGGATGCAGGATACAGGATACAGGATATAGGATAGGATAGGATAGTTTTGTCAACTTTCACGATAGCAGCACTGTACTGATCTAAACTTTATACTTAATTTTTTATTTAGATGACGTCATTTCCGTTTTTGATATATGGACGTTTTAGCGATTTTTAGAGGGTCGGCTTGTCCTGGGATCTTCTCCTTAACGATTGAAGATATTGAGTTCAAACTTTCAGGGATTGTAGTTGAAAGATAGTAGATGTGTCTTTAGGCATTCATTTTTGTCTAACTCAAAAGGCACTGAAACTCGCCTGGACCCGAAAATTGAGATTTAAAAAACGTCGTTATTTTTTCTGGTTTTCTTTGTTTTTATCTCTTTTCTGAAAAATATTTTGTTAAAACATGTTATGTAAAATGTGTTAAGAATGAAATGACCTTTCATTTGATATCAAGAAAAAGGGGCTGGCCCCTCAAATTAAGGAACAAAGGAACTCTTAAATCTTTCATCTGTAGCCCTTTACTGAGGGATATTTTGTGAAAGGTTATAGAAGGAAATATTTTTATTTTACAATTATGTATCCAAGCAATGTAATGATTTCATCATGGGTTGCGTAATTAGGGGTTTTAGGGGCCAAAAGTACAAAATTTTGATCACCCATGTCTTAGAAAGGAAAAGTATTTAGAAATGCAGTATAGAAGAAAAGATGCGCAAAATGATATACTTAATAATATGCAATCTTCAAAATATCGTTAAACGGCCCCAATAAGGCGATAAGGGACCGGCCCCTAAAACATTCTTTCTCAGATATCTCAAGAATGGAAATGAATTTCTAAACACTTGTCGAACAAAATGTCTTTATAATTAAATGACCTTTCATTTGATACCAAGAAAAAGGGGCTGGTCATTAATATTAGGGAACTAAAGGGCTCTAAAGTCTTTTTCCTATAGCTCTTTACCAAGGGATATTTCGTTATAGATTATAGAAGCAAATATGCTTATCTAACAGTTATGTATCTTAACAGTTTAATGATGTTCTCATGTGTTACGTAATTAGAGGGTTTTTGGGTCAAAATCCAAAATTTTGATCACCTATATCTCAAAAAGGAAAATATTTTGAAATGCAGTATAAAAAAAAAAAGATACTCAAAACGCTGTACTTAACAACATGCAACCTAAAAATATTGGTTCAGAGGCCCCAATAAGGAGATAAGGGACCGACCCCTAAAACATTCTTTCTCAGATATCTCAAAAATTGTAACGAATTTCTAAACAATTGTTGAGCACATTGTCTATAAAATCAAATGACCTTACATCTGATACCAAGAAAAAGGGGCTGGTCCCTAAATGTAGGGACCTAAAGGGCTTTAAAGTCTTTTTGCTATAGCTCTTAACCGAGGGATATTATGTATTAGATTAGGGAAGCAAATATGTTTATCTTACAATTATGTAGCCTTACAACATTTTAATTTTATAAGTGTTACGTAATTAGGGGTTTTAGGGCTCAAAAGTCCAAAACTTTGATCACCTATATCTCAAAAAGAATAAAACATTATGAAATGCAGTGTAGAAGAAAAGATGTTCAAAATAATGTATTTAACAACATACAATCTTAAAAATTTGTTTCAGTGGCCCCAATAAGGAGATAAGGGACCGGCCCCTTAAAGGTTTTTCACAGATAACTCAAGAACAGTGACGAATTTCTAAACACTTGTTTAACAAAGCTCTTACACCTAAAACAAAATGGTATCTGGCTCTTAAATTGAAGACCCTCCTTTCCTGTTTTAAATCATTTTAACTGTTCAATAGCAAAATCAAGATCTAACCTAAATCTCATGTTCTAAAATCAGACGGAAGACCTCCTCGTTGCTCGCAACGAGATCGTGTCTAGTTCTTTTTTTTTCTTTTTCTGACTTTTTTGGAGCGCTATTTCTCAAAAACTATCCAACCGATTTGCACAACATTTTCAGGACTGATTGAGCATGATCGGTGCTACATATCATTAAATATTCAAATGATGATGTCACTTCCGGTTTCAGATATTGACGATTTTGTAAATTTTTAAGGGTCATTTTGTCCACGCATCTCCTCCAAAAGTAATCGAGATATAAGCTTGAAATTTTCAGGGATTGTAGATGAATGTCTGTAGATGTACCCCCATGCTTCCAATTATGAAAATTGCTCAAGGCCTTGAAGCTCGCCTGAGCCTGAAAATTAGCACCAAATTTTTTCACGAATTTTTCGCACATTTTCTTTAATATCTTTTGATGTATAAATATTTTGTTAAAACATGTGATGCAAAAGATGTTTATATTTGCAAGACCTTTAATCTGATATCAGAAAAAGGGGCTGGCCCCTCATATTAGGGGCAAAGAGGGGTCTAAAGTCTTTTTACAATAACTCTTTACTGAAAAATATTTTGTTAATAATTATAGAAGCAAAAATGTTTGCTGTACAGCTGTTTATCTATACAGTACCATACCTAAGTCATATGTTACGTAATTAGGGGTTTTAAGGGACCAAAAGTTCAAAATTTGATCATTTATATCATAAATAAAAGAGAAATATTTTAAAAAGCAATATAGAATAAAAGTTGTTAAAAAGTAATGTTTTCAACAATATAATAACTAAAATGTTGTTGTCGGTGGCCCCAGTAAGGAGTTAAAGGGTCGGCCCCTAAAACACATTTATACATATGTCTCGAGAACGGTTAACAATTCTTGAACACGTTTAGAACAAAATATGTTTATATTTGCAAGACCTTTAATTTGATATCATGAAAAGGGGGCTGTGCCCTCATATTAGGTGCCAAAAGGGCTCTAAAGATTCTTTATAATAACTCTTTACTGAACAACAAATTGTTATTAATCATAGAAGCAAAAATGTTCACGGTACAGCTGTGTATCTATACAGAACCATACCAAAGTCATATGTTACGTTATTAGGGGTTTCAAGGGGCCAGAAGTTCAAAAATTTGATCATTAATATTAGAAAAAGAAGAAATATTTTGAATAGCAATGTAGAACAAAAATTGTTCAAAATAATGTTCTTAACAATATGATACCTTAAATGTTTTTGTTTATGACCCCATTTAGGAGTTAAAGGGTCGGCCTCTAAAACACATTTGTACAGATATCTCAGGAACGGTAAACATTTTGTGAACCCTTGTTAAACAAAATATGTTTTTATTTTCAAAACCTTCAATTTCATGTCAAGAAAAAGGGGCTGGCCCCTCAAATTAGGGGCCAAGAGGGCTGTAATATCTTCTTACAATAACTCAACAACTATCCAACCGGATTTGCAAAAAATTTTAAGGACTGATTATGCATGATCGGTGCTACATATTATAAATTTTTCAAATTTGACGATTTTGTAAATATTTAAGGGTCATATTGTCCATGCATCTACTCCGAAACTAATCAAGATAGAAGCTTGAAATTTTCAGGGATTGTAGACGAATGTATGTAGATGTACCCCCATGCTTCCAATTATGAAAAATCCTTAAGGCCTCAAAGCTCGCCTGAACCTGAAATTTTTTTCACGAAATGTTCGCACATTTCCTGTTATACCATTAGATGTATAAATATTGTGTTAAAATATGTAGAGCAAAAGTTGTTTCAAATTTCACGGGCTGTCATTTGATATCAAGAAAAAGGAGCTGACCCCTCAAATTAGGGGCCAATGGGGCTATAAAGTCTTCTTACAATAACTCATAAGTGAACAATAATTTGTTAATAATTATATAAGCAAAAATGTTTGTTGTACAGCTGTTCATCTATACACTACCATATTTTAGTCATATGTTACGTAATTAGGGGTTTCAAGGGGCCAGAAGTTCAAAACTTTGATCATTAATATATGAAAAAGGAGAAATATTTTGAAAAGCAATGTAGAACAAAATTTGCTCAAAATAATGTTCTGTACAATATGCTACATTAAATGTTTTTGTTTAAGACCCCGTTAAGGAGTTTAAGGGTCGGCCCCTAAAACACATTTGTACAGATATCTCCAGAACTGTTAACATTTCGTAAACACTTGTTGAACAAAATATGTTTATATTTGCAAGACCTATAATTTCTTGTCGAGAAAAAGGGGCTGGCCCCTCACATTAGGGACCAAGAGGGCTCTAATATCTTATAACAAAAACTTTTTACTGAACAATAATTTATTATTAATTATAGAAGCAAAAATGTTCATTGTACAGCTGTTTATCAATACAGTATCATACTTAAGTCATATATTACGTAATTATGGGTTTCAAGGGGCCAGAATTCAAAACTTTTATTATTAATATCTGAAAAAGGAGAAATATTTTGAAAAGCAATGTAGAACACAAGTTGTTTAAAATAGTGTTCTTAACAATATGATACCAACAATTTTGTTGTTAGTCGCCCCGGTAAGGGGTTAAAGGGTCGGCCCCTAAAGCACAGTTGTTTAGATATCTCGAGAACAGTTTACAATTTGTGATCACTTGTAGAACAAAATATGTTTAAATTAGCAAATTATTTTATTTTATATCAAGAAAAAGGGGCTGACCCCTCAAATAAGGGACCAGAAGGGCTACTTAGTCTTTTTATAATTTCTGTTTCTGACCAATAACTTAATATTAATCACAAAGCTACAAAGGAGCTTTAATAAAGCTGAATTTAAAACTGAAATCCGTTTTAAAATCAGACAATGCATTACAGAGATATTGGGATTTAAAAATTCAGTTTTCCGGAAAATTTAATTCCACGTTCTTGGTTAAGAAAATAGCGTTATGTTCAAAGTTAAATTAACTCGTACCTAAAATAATTCGGAAATTGTTTATTCGTTCTTGAACACATTCCGGTTTTTTATTAAGTCGTTCTAGAAATTGTGAAAGTTTTTCTAAATTCGCACTTGAAATCATTCAGATATTGTGAAGTCATACTAAGAATAAATCGATTTTTAAAAAAAATATTTGATTCCCTTGTAGTTGGTTTTAGAACTCTGCTTCTTACAGGAACTTCTAGCTTTACTCTCGACACTAACGGAAGACCCACTCGTTACTTTTCAACGAGCTTTGCTCTAGTTAGGGTCTTCCGTTTCCGACGGAAGACCCTTTTGTTATTCTATTGTTTCTTTTCCTTATTATTATTTTATTAGGGTTTTCCGTTTTCAACGGAAAACCCTTCTGTTATTCTACGGTTTCTTTTTCTTTATTATTAGGGTCTTCCGTTTCCAACGGAAGACCCTCTTGTTATTCTTCGGTTTCTTTTTAGGGTCTTCCGTCTTCAGCGGAAGACCCTTCTATTATTCTATTGTTTCTTTTTCACTTTTCTTCTTATTATTCTTTTTTTTTCTTACCGATTTTGTGCAGACGATTTCTCGGAGATGGCTGGGTCGATTTCGCTCAAATTTTCAATATAAACGTGTTTTTATCTAAAGCTGATACATTTTTTTACATTTTTGAAAATACACTTCCGGTCAGAAGTTATCGTCCGTTTACGATTTTAAAAAGTCAATTTTGTCTGTCAGGTTTCTCAAAAACGAGTAAAGATAAAAGGCTGAAATTTTCAGAGATGATAGATCTACCGTTTTTCTAATGTACCTCGGTATAGAGAATGTCCGCCGTCACTTCCGGTCGTCACCGGAAGGAAATTTCAAAAATTGAATTTTTCGACTTTTTTATTTTTTAATATTTTTCTTTGAAATTTTTAAACCTTATAGTGACCCTTTCACTGATTAAGAATATGTATTTAGTTTTAAAATCGATCAAGGCATTCTCGAGAAATTAAGCGTCAAAGTTCTGAAGCGGAGTCCGAGTAGCTCAGTCGTTATAGTCGTGGACATGGCCCAGGCGACCCGGGTTCAAGCCTCGAGTGCCGCAAAATTTTTTTCTCTTTTTTTCGCTTAGATCTACGATTTTATCTTTGAATTGATAAGTTTAATCTTATCTTTTCAAAAATTGGACGGAAGACCCACTCGTTGCTCGCAACGAGATCGAATCTAGTTATTATTCTTTTTTTTTCTTACCGACTTTGTGCAGACGATTTCTCAGAGATGGCTCAACCGATTTCATTCAAATTTTTCAGATTAACGCGACTTCATCTGAAGTTTATTGTTTTTTATCCATTTTTGAAAATACACTTCCGGTCGGAAGTTATCGTCCGTTTACGATTTTAAAAAGTCAATTTTGTCTGTCGGGTTTCTCAAAAACGAGCAAAGATATAGAGCTGAAATTTTCAGAGATGACAGATCTACCGTTTTTCTAATGAACCTCGGTCAAGAGAATGTCCGCCGTCACTTCCGGTCGTCACCGGAAGGAAATTTGAAAAATTGAATTTTTCGACTTTTTTATTTTTTAATATTTTTCTTTGAAATTTTTACACTTTATAGTGACCCTTTTACTGATCATGAATATGTAATTAGTTTTAAAATCGATCAAGGCATTCTCGAGAAATTAAGCGTTAAAGTCCTGAAGCGGAGTCCGAGTAGCTCAGTCGTTATAGTCGTGGACATGGCCCAGGCGACCCGGGTTCAAGCCTCGAGTGCCGCAAAATTTTTTTCTCTTTTTTTCGCTAAGATCTATGATTTTATCTTTGAATTGATAAGTTTAATCTTATCTATTCAAAAATTGGACGGAAGACCCACTCGTTGCTCGCAACGAGATCGAATCTAGTTATTATTATTTTTTTTCTTTTTCTTTTTTTTCTGACTCCTTTTCGGCTTCATAACTCAAAAAGTTTTCAACTTATTTGAAGGAAACTTTCAGGGATTATGTGCAATTATAATGCCTCAAAGATGTTAAAGTTTCCATAACAACGTCACTACCGTTTTGACGTTACGTCATTTTTAAACTTAAAAAAAAGTCAATTTGTCCGCGTCATTTCTCAAAAACGCTTTAAGATAGAGTCTTGAAATTTCCCGTGGTTATGAATTTGGCAATTTACATGTGCAATAAGGCTGGAAATAAAAATCCGTCACTTCCGGTCGAAACCGGAAGTGAAACAAATTTTTCGAAAAAATGAATTTTCTGATCAAATCAAAAATGAATATGTGTTTTATAGAACTTATCAAGCTGAATCTAACACTTAAATCCGTTTTAAAATCGGACGATGCATTAAAGAGATATTGGGGTTTAAAAATTGATTTTTCCGGAAATTTTGTTTCCGCGTCCTTGGTTTAAAAAATAGCGTAATGTTCAAAGTAAATTTAACTCGTACCAAAAATAATTGTTAAGTCGTACTTGAACACATTCGGATTTTTTTTTGTTAAGTCGTTCTTGAAATCAGGAAGGATTTTGTCAAGTCGTACTTAAAATAATTCGGATTTTGTTAAGTCGTACCAGGAATAATTCGATTTTTTTCATCTTTTTATTTTAGTTACTCTTGTTATTGGTTAAAGAGCTTTGCTTCTTACAGGAACTTCCAGCTTTACTTCCGACATTAACGGAAGACCCACTCGTTGCTTTGCAACGAGCTTTGCTCTAGTTATACTTTTTTTTCTTTTTCTGACTTTTTTGTAGCGTTATTTCTCAGAAACTATTCAATCTATTTACACCAAATTTTTAGGAGTTATAAAGCATCAATGTTGCTACTGATTATTAAAATTTCAAATGATTATGTCACTTCCGGTTTCAGATATGGACGATTTTGTAAATTTTTAAGGGTCATTTTGTCCACGCATCTCCTCTGAAACTAATCATGATAAAAGCTTGAAATTTGCAGGGATTGTAGATGAATGTCTGTAGATTTCCCTCCATGCTTCCAATTGCGAAAAATGCGCAAGGCCTAGAAGCTCGCCTGAACCTGAAAATTAGCACCAATTTTTTTCACAAAATTTCCGCACATTTTCCGTAATATCTTTTGACGTATAAATATTTTGTTAAAACATGTAATGCAAAAGCTGTTTCAATTTGCACGGGCTTTTATTTGATATCAAGGAAAAGGGGCTGTTTCCTCAAATTAGGGGCCAAGAGGGCTCTAAAGTCTATTTGCGATAACTTTTTAGTGAACAATAATTTGTTATCAACTATAGAAGCAAAAATGTTCATTGTACAGCTGTTTATCTATACAGTACCATACTTAAGTCATATATTACGTAATTAGGGGTTTCAAGGGGCCAGAAGTTCAAAACTTTGATCATTAATATCTGAAAAAAGGAGAAATATTTTTTAAAGCAATGTAGAATAAAAGTTGTTCAAAATAATGTTTTGTACAATATGCTACCTTAAATGTTTTTGTTGATGACCCCATTTAGGAGTTAAAGGGTCGGCCCCTAAAACACATTTGTACAGATATCTCAAGAACGGTAAACATTTTGTGAACTCTTGTTAAAGAAAATATGTTTATATTTACAAGACATTTTATTTGATGTCAAGAAAAAGGGGCTGGCCCCTCAAATTAGGGGTCAAGAGGGCTCTAATGTCTTCTTATAATATATCTTTACTGAACAATATTGTGTTATTAATTATAGAAGCAAAGATGTTCATTGTACAGCTGTTCATATATACAGTACCATACCTAAGTCATGTATTACGTAATTAGACGTTTCAAGGGGACAGAACTCAAAAATCTGATCATTAATATCTGAAAAAGGAGAAATATTTTTAAAAGCAATGTAGAACAAAAGTTCTTCAAAATAATGTTCTTAACAATATGATACAAAAAATGTTGTTGTTAGTGGCCCCGGTAAGGGGTTAAAGGGTCGGCCCCTAAAACACATTTGTACAGATATCTCGAGAACGGTTTACAATTCATGAACACTTGTAGAACAAAATATGTTTATATTAGCGAGACCTTTTATTTGATATCAAGAAAAAGGGGCTGACCCCTAAAGTTAGGGGCCAGAAGGGCTACTAAGTCTTTTCATAATAACTCTTTTCTGACCAATAATTTGATATTAATCATAAAGCAGCAAAGAAGCTTTTATTAAGCTTAATTTAAAACCGAAACCCGTTTTAAAATCGGACGATGCATTACAGAGATATCGGGGTTCAAAAATTGATTTTTCCGGAAATTTTGATTCCGCGTCCTTGGTTTAAAAAAGCGTAATGTTTAAAGTGAAATCAACTCGTGCCAAAAATAATTGTTAAGTCGTACTTGAACACATTTGGATTGTTTTTGTTAAGTCGTTCTTGAAATCGGAAAGGTGTTTGTTAAGTCGTACTTAAAATCATTCGTATTTTGTTAAGTCGTACCAGGAATAATTCGATTTTTTTCATCTTTTATATTTTAGTTACTATTTAATTATTTTTTGAGCTCTGCTTCTTACAGGAACTTCCAGCTTTACTTCCGACATTAACGGAAAACCCACTCGTTGCTTTGCAACGAGCTTTGCTCTAGTTTTTTAATGTTTTTTTTCTGACTTTTTTCGAACTCTATTTCTCGTGAACTACTTGACCGATTTGCATGAAATTTACAGGACGTATTGAGCATCAAACAAACTTGATATTATAAAATTTCTGGCCGATGACGTCACTTCCGGTTTGAGATTTTGAGGATTTTGTGATTTTTTAAGGACCATTTTGTCCACGTAACTTCTCAAAAACTAATTGCGATAGAAATATGAAACTTTCAGGGATAGTAGATGAATGTTTGTAGATGATCCTATTTATTTTATATTTTGAAAAATGCGCAAGGCGGCGAAGCTCGCCCGAGCTCGAAAATTGGCACCAATTTTTTTCACGAAATTTTCGCACATTTTCGGCCCTAGCTTTTAATGTGTAAATATTTTGTTAAGACATGTAATGCAAAAGTTGTTCAGATTAACTAGATCTTTTGTTTGATTTCAGAAAAAGGGGCTGGCCCCTCAAATTAGGGGCCAAAAGGGCTCTAAAGTATTTTTGCAATAACTCTTTACTGAAAAATAATTTGTTATCAATTATAGAACAAAAAATGTTCATTGTACATCTGTTTATCTATACGGTACCATGTCTAAGTCATATGTTACGTAATTAGGGGCTTTAAGGGGCCAAATGTCCGAAATTTTGATCTTAAATATCTAGAAAAGGAGAAATATTTTGATAAGCATTATAGAACAAAAAATGCTTAAAATAATGTTCTTAACAATATGCTCCCTAAAAAATTTTTGTTGGTGGTCCCAGTAAGGATTTTAAGGGTCGGCCCCTAAAATACATTTGTTCAGATATCTTTAGAACGGTCAACAATTTCTGAACACTTGTTGAACAAAATGCGTTTATATTTACAAGACCTTTTATTTGATATCAAGAAAAAGGGGCTGGCCCCTCAAATAAGGGGCCAAGAGGGCTATAAATTCTTTTTATAATAACTCTTTACTGAAAAATAATTTGTTATCAATTATAGAACCAAAATTGTTCATTGTACATCTGTTTATCTATACGGTACCATACATATGTCATATGATACGTATATAGGGATTCCAAGGGGCCATATGTCCCAAACTTTGATCATTAATATCTAGAAAAGGAAAAATATTTTGATAAGCATTATAGAACAAAAAATGCTTAAAATAATGTTCTTAACGAAATGCTATCTAAAACATTTATGTTGGTGGCCCTGGCAAGGATTTTAAGGGTCGGCCCCTAAAACACAATTGTTCGGATATCTCTAGAACGGTCAACAATTCGTGAATACATGTAGAACAAAATATGTTTATATTTAAAAGACCTTTCATTTGATATCACGAAAAAAGGAGTGACCCCTCAAATAAGGGGCAAAGGGGCTACGAAGAGTTTTCATAATAACTTATTTTTTGCGATAATTTGTTATTAATCATAATAACAGAAAATAAGAGCTTATTATTCATAATTCAAAACTGAAATCCGTTCTATAATCGGACGATGCAATACAGAGATAAAGGGGTTTAAAAATTGATTTTTCCGGACATTTTGATTCCACATTCTTGGTTAAGAAAATAGTTTTATGTTCAGAGTTAAATTAACTGGTACCTAAAATTATTCGATAATTGTTGAATCGTACTTTTACACATTCGGATTTGTATTTACTAAGTCGTTCTTGAAATCGATAAGCTTTGTTAATTCGTACTTGGAATCATTCGGATTTTGTTAATTCGTACCAAGAATAATTCAATTTTTTTCGTCTTAGTTTCTTATGTTGGTTTAAGAACCCTGCTTTTTACAGGAACTTCTAGTTAGGGTCTTCCGTTTCCAACGGAAGACCCTCTTGTTATTCTTCGGTTTCTTTTTATTATTATTTTTTTTCTTTTTCTTTTTTTTCTGACTCCTTTTCGGCTTCATAACTCAAAAGGTTTTCAACTTATTTTTAGGAAACTTTCAGGGATTATGTGCAATTATAATGCCTCAAAGATGTAAAAGTTTCCATAACAACGTCACTTCCGTTTTGACGTTACGTCATTTTTAAACTTTAAAAAAAGTCATTTTGTCCGCGACATTTCTCAAAAACGCTTTACGATAGAGTCTTGAAATTTTCTGTGGTTATGAATTTGGCAATTTACATGTGCAATAAGGCTGGCAATAAAAATCCGTCACTTCCGGTCGAAACCGGAAGTAAAATAAATTTTTCGAAAAAATTAATTTTCTGATTAAATCAAAAATGATTAGGTATTTTATAGAGCTTATCAAGCTGAATCTAACACGGAAATCCGTTTTAAAATCAGACAATGCATTAAAGAGATATCGGGGTTTAAAAATTGATTTTTCCGGAAATTTTGTTTCTGCGTCCTTGGTTTTAAAAATAGCGAAGTCGTTTTTGAAATCGGGAAGGGTTTTGTTAAGTCGTACTTAAAATCATTCGGATTTTGTTAAGTCGTACCAGGAATAATTCGATTTTTTCATCTTTTTATTTTAGTTACTCTTGTTATTGGTTCAAGAGCTCTGCTTCTTACAGGAACTTCCAGCTTTACTTCCGACATTAACGGAAGACCCACTCGTTGCTTTGCAACGAGCTTTGCTCTAGTTATTCTTTTTTTTCTTTTTCTGACTTTTTTGGAGCGCAATTTATCAAAAACTATCCAACTGATTCGCACAAAATTTTCAGGACGGATTAAGCATGATCAATGCTACATATTATAAATTTTTCAAATGATGACGTCACTTCCGGTTTCAGATATTGACGATTTTGTAAATTTTTAAGGGTCATTTTGTCCATGCATCTCCTCCGTAACTAATCAAGATAGAAGCTTAAAATTTTCAAGGAATGTAGATGCATGTATGTAGATGTACCACCATGCTTCCAATGATTAAAATTGCTGAAGGCCTCTAAGCTCGCCTAAACCTGAAAATTTACTCCAAATTTTTTCACGAAATTTTTGCACATTTTCTGTAATATCTTTTGATGTATAAATATTTTGTTAAAACATGTAAAGCAAAAGTAGTTTCAAATTACACGCACGGACTTTCGTTTAATATCAAGAAAAAGGGGTTGGCCCCTCACATTAGGGTCCAAAAGGGCTGTAAAATCTTCTTACAATAACTCTTTACTGAATAATAATTTGTTATTACTTATAGAAGCAAAAATGTTCATTGTACAGCTGTTAATTTATACAGTACCAAATTTAAGCCATATGTTACGTAATTAGGGGCTTCAAGGGGCCAGAAGTTCAAAACTTTGATAATTAATATCTGAAAAAGGAGAAATATTTTTAAACGCAATGTAGAACAAAAGTTGCTCAAAATAATGTTCTGTACAATATGCAACCTTAAATGATTTTGTTTATGACCCCATTTAGGGGTTAAAGGGTTGGCCCCTTAAACACATTTGTACAGATATCTCAAGAACCGTTAACATTTCGTGAACACTTGTAAAACAAAATATGTTTTTATTTTCGATACCTTTCATTTGATATCAAGAAAAAGGGTCTGGCCCATCACTTAAGGAGCCAAGAAGGCTCTAATGTCTTCTTACAATAACTTTTTACTGAACAATAATTTGTTATGAAATATAGAAGCAAAAATGTGCATTGTGCAGCTGTTTATCTATACAGTACCATACTTAAGTTATAAATTACGTAATTAGGGGTTTAAAGGGCCAGAATTCAAAACTTTGATCATTAATATCTGAAAAAGGATAAATATTTTGAAAAGCAACGTAGAACAAAAATTGTTCACAATAATGTTTTGAACAATATGCAATCTTAAAAATGTTGTTGTTAGTGGCCCCGGTAAGGGGTTCAAGGGTCGGCCCCTAAAACACATTTGTATAGATATCTCGAGAACAGTTTACAATTCGTGAACTCTTGTAGAACAAAATATGTTTATATTAACGAGAACTTTTATGTGATATCAAGAAAACGGGGCTGGCCCCTCAAATTAGGGGTCAGGGGGGCTACTAAGTCTTTTTATAATAACTTGTTTCTGACTAATAATTTGAAATTAATCGTGAAGCAGTAAAGAAGCTTTTATTAAGCTTAATTTAAAACTGAACTCCGTTTTAAAATCGGACGATGCACTACAGAGAAATCGGGTTTTAAAAATTGAGTTTTCCGGAAACTTTGATGCCGCGTTCCTGGTTTAAAAAATAGTGCAAAATTCACACTGAAAATAACTTCTACTGAAAATAGTTCGTACTGATCATGAAACTATATAAAAAACATAAAATTATATGCATATGGCAGAGTTTCCAATGCTTAATACGAAACTGAAATTCGTTATAAAATCGGATAATGCATTGCAGAGATATCGGGGTTTAAATATTGATTTTTGATTCCGTGTTATTGGTTTAAAAAAATAGTGCAAAATTCACGCTGAAAGTAACTCCTGCCGAAAACCATTCGTACAGGTCGTAAAACCGAAGTCCTTTTTTTAAATGTTAATCAGAGTGTTTATCGAAACAATTTCGTTATTTCGATCGATAATTACGTTGTTGGTTTTTATTATAGTCTTATAAGTCTTAATCAAAATAATTATCGTACGATTCCCCATGTCAACTCGCCATGTTTTGACTGCGAACAACAGCTGATAGCGGTTTGTCTACATTTTTAAAAGAAGCATGGCCTGCACGACACCGATAGTGGAAATTTCAGCTCAACTAGCGCATGACAGATTATAAAGGTATGTTTCAATACAGGATATGTCGTATTGACTTTTGGTTTTCAAAGTATTTGCACTTTTCAATCTAATCCGAGATTCATCTGACTCAAACCTCCGCTTTTGAAGTACGTCACAATATAAAAGCGGGCGTTAGAGTAAGGGGTATCTCGGAATATTATATGTCCAGTGTATTTTCGCGGATATTTTTTGCACACCATCTTTTGAATTTCTATTTATTATTATGTATATGTATGTCTTACTTTGTATTGAACAACACACCGCACACTGTAAAACAGTGCATTTTAAAGCGGTGGGAGTCTTAAGGTACACAAGAGTAGAATGTTGTAATTAGAGTGCATGTTTGCATGATGATAATTTTCCCCTAAATATTTGAATATAACAGATCTTTACAATATCGCCTTCACTTAATTTATAAATTAAAAAACTCAGGCTTGTGTTAAATTAAAGAAATATATTTGACATAGTAAAAATTCAATCTAATTGAAATTATACCTTTTGTCTCTCTCTCTGTTATATATGGTTATTGCTCGTGTAACAAGCATGTAAAACAGAGTGCGATATGAAAAGTCTCAAATTTCGTATTATATCAAGCTCAGATTTTAGGTCAATGTGCTATGATATCTATTAAACAGTCTTCTCAAGATATAAGTATTTCACAGACTCATTGTAATATGAGATATTAGTTTATCTTTTATACAAATTGATTCATTTTAGGTAAGCTTTACATGCATATCACATCTACATAGTATGTAAATAATTTTACTGCATGTGCCTTCGATCTTTCTCTCTCTCTCTCTCTCTCAATTTTTTAATTTTGGCAAAGTGTCGGAGCGCAACTTAATTTTGTGACAAAAATATCTCGGTCTGGTAAACGAAATCCAAAGTGCATTGAATTTTAAAATGAGCATGTATTATCAATCCCTCATTTTTTCAATGTGCAACCAAAATCCAAAGCTTTGTAAAATTGTTCATGGAATTTTATGCGCATTATAAATAGTATTGTTTTAATACATATAATTCATAAGAAAAAAAAAAACCTCGCTAAATTTATTCGCGAAAAACCCCAGTAGAATTGCTAGAATTGACAAAACATGGTATACATGTAGCAGAAGCTTATACTTTGACGCTGTTCGGATTGGTAATACATGTATTCCTTTGTAGTTTATGATTTGAAATATTGCTGTTGCACTACAAGTAAAACACACTCTCTCTCTAAATGTTAATGTCATGTATTTGGATATGTCATATTTATAACACTGCATGTATTTTTTCAAAAACCATTATGTATATGTTATTGTAAGCACAGCTATTACAAGTACATGTATGTTAACTCAGCTAATTTTTTTTTTATTTCAGCTTGTTACCACATTGCTTTTACCTGTTGATTCGTATGGTTTCAGCTCTTGAGGTTACCTGTTGATTCGTATGGTTTCAGCTCTTGAGGTTAACCTGTCACCTCTACCCACATGCATATTCCTTGTGTTCTGCAGACCGGTATTTCAAATTAAAACGGATAATGCATGAACAATAATGGAACTTTAAGAAAGCATCATGCCTAATTGTGGTTTGTTCATATTTGATAAGAAGTAATGAAAAACAAAATTAAGGCTGTTTAAAGAAATATGATTGTTGTGAAAATTTGTTTTTCAATAAAAGTATGCAATTATATTTCCTTCATTTTTTATTTTATAAAGATATTTAGATGTATTTACATAATTGAAAAATCACCCAACTATTTCCAATTGTCTCCATTAAGATTACATGTAGGATATGTAAATGTACATTTGACTTTTGAATAACACCTGTAATGATAATTACTTTTAAAATGAGCAAGAAACAATCTCTTTTCACCCTTGTAAGGTATATATGCATTAAAAAAAAGTAGACACAACATGTCAAATTTGAACATTTTTAATGGAATTCTCCTCCGCCTCTAGCTACCCGGGTGTGTTTGAATTTAATTTCATTTAAGGCAGATGTTGAACTTGTTGGTCTTACTGTTTTAGCATGGTTAAAAAGAGACAAGAAACCAGAATAGATTAGATATTCAATAAATATGATTGTTAGCTTACCTTTTTTCATGGAAAAAAAAATCACATGCAAGAATTCATGTCTATTTGATTAATAAAATGCTACAAATAATTCAAGAAACAAAAAAGATCAAATTTTAGTAGCATTGATGATTTCAAATATGTGTGAGAAATGACTCAAAGAAATTGCCACAAGTTTCATAAAATTAGGTTAAAGATTTCAAACCATGACTTTTTATGAAAATCAAAAGATAGGGGGAGGGTATACATGTAAGGGCATTTCTAAGTTATGTGATGCTTTTATCAAGATAATATCATGTAGATGTATGTTGTATTGAATAAGGTTTCTTATTAAAGGTGGTTGAACAACAATTGACCTCTAAACGGTCAGGTAAAGATGTTTTACTATGGAGAACCCTGTAAATCTGTGTTGAGTAAAAGAAATTGGAAATGGTGGGTTCACTTAAATGGCCATATGTTTATTAAACCTCAATGGAATTGTCGATATGTGGTATACTTTTTTCTCAGAATTGCATTAGCTTTCTTATTCTAAGACAAGACATCTGTTCATAAAATGTACTAAGTTAAAGGAAGCAAGGGACAGATTCGGATAAAGTACCCGTTAATATTTTTGTAAATTAAGGTACATCACTACACCTAGACTTATACTTTTTAAGACACTACGTCACAAGATGGCGATTTAAATGTTCTGTTAAACTCTTCATATCGTTCGATTGGGTTGTATATCGTCATAGCTCAATGGTTAAAGTATTGGTTTCTAAACCGTTCGAGTTCGAGTCCGCTTGGAGCTTTTGTTACTGTTTATTGAATTAAATTTTAAAAAATGTAATTGTTCATCTAAAATTGCACATTTGTTGCCTATTTGACCTACACACGTCTTATCAATAATTATATCTATCATAATCAAGTAATTTTCTGCTGATTTGTCAATTGAGAAAATATTTCAAGGTGTTTTGAGCCACCTTTAGAGATGCTGTACTTGAAGGCTCGTGAGTGTTGCTAAGATTCATAAAATGAATTTTAATGATTATCATTAGAGGGATCTCCCTTTTTGGAATTGGTATGCAATATGAAGGCCCCTAATGTTTAATAAGTACATGGGAATTGAATTGTGAAACTTGCGGCTAAGACTGTTGTGTTGACTATACACTGTGAAATTACAGGTTACAAATGGGAGGTTATATAACTCGAAATTTATGTGGACGGGACATTATATACCTACCTATACACTTGGTATGAGGATGATAGCAAGTTTATTGTCTTCCAAGACAGCCACTATTTCATGGGGCGAAGCCAAGTGAAATAGTTGCTGTTAAGGGGGACAATTAACTTTCTGTCATCCAAATAGTCAGTAAATAGCTATAGGTATTTCAATTATTATTCTGAAGAAAACTGTATTTGTTGGCGATGCAGAATTTCTTGATGTTTAACAAATTAGAATTATCGGACTTTGAATTTAATGCTGTGATCGGATTATATTAGAGGTGTTCCGAGTATTAAAAGGAGGGAAATCGTATGCTGCCGGTGAATACTTTCGTTGACTATTCACCATGGACAGATACCATAGAAACTATTTCACACAGTAAAATGGAACAGCATGTTTATTCATTGTAATTTTACATAGGAAATATTCACAGAAATATATTAAACTGTACATTGGTAAGTTTCTGACATTTGATGGTGCAACAAGCACACAGTTTGGAAGGTCAAAGGTGACATCTTTTGTGTCTGACTCCTTTTCGGCTTTATAACTCAAAAAGTTTATAACCGATTTGAGATGAAACTTTCAGAGATTGTGTGCAACTATTATGCCTTAGGTTTCTTTGAAAACGTCACTTCAATTTTTACATTACGTCATTTATAAAATTTTAATAAAGTCATTTTGTCCGCGGCGTTTATTAAAAACGCTTTAAGATAGAGGCTTGAAATTTTCAATGGTTATAATTTTGTCAATTTACCTCTGTAATAAGGCTGGAAATGAAAATCTGTCTCTTCCGGTCGAATCCGGAAGTGAATCAAATTTTTCGAAAAATTGAATTTTTTGATCAAATCAAATGATATGTGTATTGTAGAGCGTATTAAGCTGAATCTAACACTGAAAGCCGTTTTAAAATCGGACGATGCATTACAGAGATATCGGGGTTTAAAAATTGATTTTTCCGGAAATTTTAATTTTGCATCCTTGGTTTAAAAAATAGCGTAATGTTCGAAGTAAAATAAACTCGTACCAAAAATAAATTTTAAGTCGTACTTGGTCACATTCGGGTAAGGAAATTAGGAAGGTTTTTGTGAAGTCGTACTTAAAATCATTCGGATTTTGTTAAGTCGTTCCAGGAATAATTCGATTTTTCTCATCTTTTTTTTAGATACTCTTGTTATTGGTTCAAGAACTCCGCTTCTTACAGGAACTTCCAGCTTTACTTCCGACATTAACGGAATACCCACTCGTTGCTTTGCAACGGGCTTTGCTCTAGTTATTATTATTCTTTTTCTTTATTTTTCTGACTTCTTTAAAGATTAATATATCTAAAAGTTTTCAACAGATTTACATAAAACTTTCAGGGATAATGAAGCATAATTGTGCCTCGAAGATGTTAAATTTTTAACTACAACGTCACTTTCGTTTTAACGTTACGTCAATTTTTAAATTTTAAAAAAGTTATTTTGTCCAGGGTGTTTTTCAAAAACGCTTATAGATAGAGACTTGGAATTTTGTGTGCTGATGCATTGACTTTTCCATTAAGAAGTATTAATTAGAGCAAAATTGAAATATTGTCGTCCTGTACAAAATTTATCGGATATATATTCCTTATAAGTGAAATATTTTTTCTTATCGGAAGTGACGTCATCGTGCAAAAATTTTATAATATGTAGCGACGATGATGTTCTATCACTCCTAAACGTTTCGTGCAAATCGGTTGGGTAGTTTTCGAGAAATAACGCTCCAAAAAGTAAGAAAAAGAAAGAAAAAATAATAAGAACTAGAGCAAAGCTCGCTGTAAAGCAACGAGTGGGTCTGCCGTTAATGTCGAAAGTAAAGCTAAAAGTCCTTGTAAGAAGACGGGTTCTTATACCAATAACAGGAGACACTAAAACAAAAAGATTTTTAAAAATCGAATAAATCTTGATACGCATTTTCAAATTTCGAATGGTTTTAAGTGCGAATTAACAAAACTCTTAACGATTTCATTAACAACTTAGCAAAACAGATCCGAATGTGTTCAAGTACGTCTTGGCAATTAATTTTTAGGTACGAGTTAATTTAACCAAGAACTCAACACTAGTTCCTTAACCAAGAACGCGGACTCAAAATTTCGGAAAAAAATCAATATTTAAAGTCCAATATCTCTGTAATGCATCGTTCGATTTTAAAACGGCTTTCGGTGTTAGATTCGGCTTAATAAGCTCCACAATATAACCTCCCATTTGTAACCTTCAATATCACTCTGCAGTCAACACAACAGTGATAGCCAAAAGTTTCACAATATACTTCTGCTTCTCAGGCACTTAACATTAGGAGCCTTCATATTGCATACGAATTCAAACAAAAGACATCCCTTTAGACTAACTAAAGATAATTATTTAAAAAATTCATTTCATGAATCATTACAACACTCATAAGCCTTCAAGTACAGCAACTCTCAATTTTACAAAATCATTAACGGGTACTTTATTCGAAACTGTTCCTTGCTACCTTTAACTTAGTACATTATCATTTAATGAAAAATGTTTAGACATAGAAAGCTAATGCAATTCTGAGACAAGTAAAAAGCTGTCAATTTGACAGCAAACCGGGTTTTCTTTAACCGGTTTGTGAACTGTATCCATAATCCATGTCAACCCTTATCCAGTGAAATGGAGTACCCTATAAGCAATATTTTGCCAAAAATGACTAAGTTCAAAAGCTGATATTTTTTTCAAAAATTATCAGAAATCAAAATCCTAGCAATATGCACACCTCTTATATATGTACAATTGATCTGCAAAAGAACAACTTCCTATCTTGAAAACTGTAGGAGGAGTTATCCGTACAATGAGGGTACCCTATATGCAATATTTTGCCAACAAATGACTAAGTTCAAAAGCTGGTATTTTTTCGAATAATTATCGGAAATCAAAATCCTAGCAATATGCACATCTCTGAAATATGTACAACTGATTTGCAAAAGAACAATTTCCTATCTTGAGTACTGTAGGAGGAGTTATCCGTACAATGAGGGTACCCTATATGCAATATTTTGCCAACAAATGACTTAGTTCAAAAGCTGGTATTTTTCCGATAAATTATCGGAAATCACAATCCTAGCAGTATGCACACCTCTGATATATGTACAATTGATCTGCAAAAGAACAACTTCCTATCTTGAAAACTGTAGGAGGAGTTATCCGTAGAATGAGGGTACCCTTTTGGCAGCCGCCCGCTCGCCCGCCCACCCGCTTGCCATTTTCACCATTTTAATAACCGGATTTTTCCGTAAAACCCGGTTAAAAAAAGTAAACCCCAATTCCAACGAGGTTTAAGAAAAATATGGCCATTGAGGTGAACCCACCATTTCAACTTTCCTCTATTCAACACAGCCTTTTTGGGTGTTCCACAGGAAAACATCTTTGCCTAACCTTTTAGAGGTCAATTGATTGACAACCTCCTTTAAAAAGAAACCTTTTACAATACAACATACATCTACATGATATTATCATGATAAAAGCATCACATCACCTAGAAATGCCCTTACATGTACACTGTATACCCCCCCCCTCCCCAATCTTTTGATTTTCATAAAAAGTCATTGTTTGACATCTTTTACCTAAGTTTTTTAAACTTGTGGCAATTTCTTTAAGTCACTATTAACACATATTTGAAAGTAATCATCAATGATACTAAATATTGATCTTTGTTTGTTTATTGAATGATTTGTAGCATTTTAATTAACAAATAGACATGTATTCCTGCATGTGAATTCTTTTTTCCATGAAAAAAGTAAGCTAACAATCATATTTTGTGAATATTTAATCTATTCTGGTTTCTTGTCTCTTTTTAACTATGCTAAAACAGTAAGACCTATAAGTTAAACCTCTGCCTTATATTTAAATTAAATTCAAACACACCTGGGTAGATGGAGACGAGGGAGAATTTCACGAAATTTTTTACACATTGGCAGTCATTTGTATGCATATATACATTATAAGGTAAAAATTTGTTCTTTCTTGTTCATTTCAAATGTAATTATCATGGCCGATGTTATTTCAAGGTAAAATGTACATTTACATACACTACATGTAATCTTAATGGTAACAATTGGAAAGAGTGGGGTGATTTTTCAATTATGTAAACACATCTAAATATCACTATAAAATTATAAAAAACAAAATAAAGGAAACATAATTGCATACTTTTATTGAAAAACAAATTTTCACAGCTAACAATTGCAAATTACTTTAAACCGCCTTAATTTTGTTTGTTATCAAACACAAACCAAAACAAGGCATGATGCTTTCTCAAAGTTCCATTACAGTCACTGTTCATGAATTATCCGATTTTATTTGAATTACCGGTAAATAGTCTGTAGAACACAAGGAATATGCATGTGTGTAGAGTTGACAGTTTACCTCAAGAGCTGAAAAGAATCAACAGGTAAAAACCATGTGGCCACCAATAGCTGAAATGAAAAAAAAAATCAATAAGCTGTGTTAACATACATGTACCAGTACTAATAATTATAATAGCTGTGTTTACATAACAAATGCATAGTATTTCTGGAAAAAATACACTGACCATGCAATGTAATTAGTATAACATATCCCGACACATGACATTACGTGGCACGGGACTGTTTTTTGATACATTTCATTTTAGCCGGGGGACATGTGTCTTCGGAACTCTGTAACTAGAATTTCCTCAGTTCCCATTCAGCACAAATACCTTTAATTCACTCTTTATAAGGCCTATTACCAATTTCTGAAGAAAATTACAAGTCAAAACCTGTAAAATTTTCTATAAACTGGTTTTTAAGAGATTTTGATCCTTTCATATTTTGCTAATTTTTCTTGATTTTTCAGCTTATAAGACCTCCCCCAGCCAATTCCCTGCAAAGGGTTGACCTTCTGTACCATGTGCCTGTCGCACCATCACATGTCAGAAACTTACCGGTGTATAGTTTATAATGTCCAATCCACCTACTTTTCATGTTATTTACCCTCCCGTCTCTAACTTGCATTTTCACTGTCTAAAGTCAACACAACAGTCATAGCCGCAGGTTTCGCATTTTACTACTGAATCTCATGTACCTAACATATGAGGCCTACATATTGCATATCAATTTCAACAAGAGACATTCCTACAACTAATGATAACCATTAAAAATCATTTCATGAAATTTAGCAACACTCATAAGCCTTCAAGAACAGCAATTCTCAATTTTACAAAAATATTGACTGGTATTTTATCCGAAACTGTCCCTTGCTACCTTAACACTAATAATATTTAGTCACTACAAAAACAAAAATTTGCATATCAAGTCTTAATATAGCATTTCAAAATTTTATGAGAGTTTTTCTCATAGTGCAACAGTCAATATTTCAATTCGTAAATTACAAAGGAATACTGTAGAATAGCAAATAATTACGATGTTTTTAATTTCACAATGTTTGCGATTTAATATTTTCTTGCAAAATTAAACCCATCGTGAATACTATCATTAGTTTTAAAAAAACATTTAAATGCTTATATTCTGATTAATTCATTTTTTTAAGCAGCGTGAAATTAAAACCATCACAATTAGTACTTTAGTCAAAATTGTGAAATTTTAACACCGTGGAATTTTAACGACTTACAGTATTTCATCCGAACAGCGTCAAAGTATAATTTTCTGCTATACCATTTCTTATTAAATGAATTCTACTGGGGTTTTTTTGGCAAAATTTTTTAGCGAGGTTTTTTTTTCTCTTTTCTTATTAATTACAGGTTTTAAAAACAATACTATGTTTAGTATGTATAAAGTTCCATAAACAATTTTACAAAGCTTTGGACTTTTGTTGCACATTGAAAAAATGAGGGATTGAGCGATAATACATGCTCATTTTGAAATTTAAAGCATTGTTGATTTCTTTTACTAGATAGAGACATGCACAAAATGATGTTGCTCTGTGATGCTTTGCCAAGATTTAAAGCATATGAGAGAGAGAGAGAGAGAGAGAGAGAGAGAGAGAGAGAGAGAGAGAGAGAGAGAGAGAGATCTGAGCACATGCAGTAAAAATTATATGTATACATTTGTCATACTGTAAAAATTGTTTACAATGTAGATGTGTTATGCATGTAAAGTTTACCTAAAATGAATCAAAAAAATTCAATATATATAAAAAATAAACTAATCTCAAAGAAATTACAATGGTTCTGAGAAATAATCAAATCTTGAGAAGAATGTTTTATAGATATCAGGGAACATTATTACTTAAAATCTGAACTTGAAGATCTTTCCATGCTCTTTTTACATACTCTTTCACAGGCGATAACCATATATAATGGCGAGCTACACGAAATGTCTAATTTTAACTATAGATTGAATATTTACAATGTCAAATATATTTTTTTAATTAAGCACAAGCCTGTCTGAGTTTTTTTAATTCATTAATTATTGGAGGCGATATGGTAAAGATCTGCTATATTCAAATATTAAGAATAAAGTTATCATCATGCAAACATGCACTCTAATTACAACATTCTACTCTTGTGAACCTTAGGATCCCCACCCCTTTTGATTGCACTGTTTTACAGTGTGTGGTGTGTTGTTCAATACAAAAAAGACATACATATACATAATAATAAATAGAATTTCAAAAGAGTGGTGTGCAAAACCTACACGTGAAAATACACTGGACAGCTAATATTCCGAGATTCCTTTGACTCAAACGCCCGCTTTTATATTGTTAGGCTCGTCAAAAGCGGAGGTTAGAGTCAGAGGAATCTCGGATTATATTGAAAAGTGCAATACTTTGAAAACAAAAAGTCAATACGACATATCCTGTATTGAAACATACCTTTATAATCTGTCATACGTTAGTTGAGCTGAAATTTCCACTATCGACGTCTTGCAGGCCATGCTTCTTTTAAAAATGTTAACACACCGCTATCAGCTGTTGTTCGCGGTCAAAACACGGCGAGTTGACATGGGGAATCGTACGATAATTATTTCGATTAGAACTAATAAGACTTATAAAAACCAACAACGTAATTATCGATCGAATTAACGAAATCGTTTCGATAAACGCTCTGATTAACATTTAAAAAACAGGGGTTCGGTGTTATGACCTGCACGAATTGTTTTCAGCAGGAGTTACTTTCAGTGTGAATTTTGCACTATTTTTGAAACCAATAACATGGAATCAAAATTTCAGGAAAAATCAATATTTAAACCCCGATATCTCTGCAATGCATCATCCCATTTTAAAACGAATTTCAGTTTTGTATTATGCTTTGCAAACTCTACAATACGCATAACATTTTTTTTTTTATATAGATTTCGGATTAGTAGGAATTGTTTTCAGTAGAAGTTACTTTCAGTGTTAATTTTGCACTATTTTTAAAACCAAAAACACGGAATCAAAATTTCCGGAAAAATCAGTTTTTTAACCTCGATATCTCCGTAATGCATCCTCCGATTTTCAGCATCAAATATAGCTTAAAAGGCTCTACAAAATGCATATACGTTTTTTATTTGATCATAAAATTCAAATTGTCGAAAAATTAGATTCACTTCCAGTTCGGACCGGAAGTGACAGATTTTCATTTCCAGCATTATTGCACACGTAAATTGTCCAATTCATAACCACGGAAAATTTCAAGGCTCTATCTTAAAGCGTTTTTGAGAAATGTCGCGGACAAAATGACTTTTTTTAAATTTTAAAAACGACGTAACGTAAAAACGGAAGTGACGTTGTCCTTGAAACTTTAACATCTTTGAAAGAGAATAGCTACACATAATCTCTAAAAGATTCATTAAAATCGGTTGAAAATTGGTTGAGTTATGACGTCGAAAAGGAGTCAGAAAAAAAAGAAAAAGAAAAAAATAATAATAACTAGATTCGATCTCGTTGCGAGCAACGAGTGGGTCTTCCGTCCAATTTTGGAATAGATAACATTAAACTTATCAATTCAAAGATAAAAATCGTAGATCTAAGCGAAAAAAAGAGAAAAAAAATTCGAGGCTTGAACCCGGGTCGCCTGGGCCATGTCCACGACTGTAGCGACTGAGCTACTCGGACTCCGCTTCAGAACTTTGACGCTTAATTTCTCGAGAATGCCTTAATCGATTTCAAAACTAATTACATATTCTTAATCAGTAAAAGGGTCACTATAAGGTGTAAAAATTTCAACGAAAAATATTAAAAAATAAAAAAGTCGAAAAATTCAATTTTTCAAATTTCCTTCCGGTGACGACCGGAAGTGACGGCGGACATTCTCTATACCGAGGGGCACCAGAAAAACGGTAGTTCTATCATCTCTGAAAATTTCAGTTCTCTATCTTTACTCGTTTTTAAGAAACCCGACCAACAAAATTGACTTTTTAAAATCGTAAACGGACAATAACTTCCGACCGGAAGTGTATTTTCAAAAATGTATAAAAAACAATAAACTTCAGATAAAGTCGCGTTAATCTGGAAAATTTGAATGAAATCGGTTGAGCCATCTCTGAGAAATCGTCTGCACAAAATCGGTAAGAAAAAAAAAAGAATAATAATAACTAGACACGATCTCGTTGCGAGCAACGAGGAGGTCTTCCGTCTGATTTTAGAAATTGAGATTTATGTTCGATCTTGATTTTGCTATTTAACAGCTATACATGATTTAAAAAACAGGAAGAGAGGAATAAACATTTTAAGTGCCTGATACTATTTTGTTTCAGGTTTAAGAGTTTTGTTCAACAAGTGTTTAGAAATTCGTCACCGTTCTTGAGATATCTCAGAAAAAATATTTTAGGGGCCGGACCTTATCTCCTTATTGGGGCCGCTGAACAAAAATTGTAAGGTTGCATGTTATTAGGTACATTATTTTGAGCATCTTTTCTTTGATACTGCATTTCAAAATATTTTTTCTTTTTGAGATATAGGTTATCACATTTTTGGACTTTTGACCCCTAAAAATCCTTAATTACGTAACACATGAGAAAAATCATTATAATGTTCGGCTACACAACTGTTAGATAAACATATTTGCTTCTATAATCTATTACGAAATACCCCTCGGTAAAGAACTATAGGAAAAAGAATTTAGAGCCCTCTAGGTCCCTAATACTAGGGGCTAGCCCCTTTTTCATGGTATCAAATGAAAGGTCATTTGATTATAAAGACATTTTGTTCAACAAGTGTTCAGCAATCCGTTACCATTCTTGAGATATCTCAGAAAGAATATTTTAGGGGCCGGTCCCTTATCTCCTTATTGGGGCCGCTGAACCAAATTTTTTAGGTTGCATGGTGTTAAGTACATCATTTTGAGCATCTTTTCTTTGATACTGCATTTCAAAATATTTTTCCGTTTTGAGATATAGGTGGTCAAAGTTTTGGACTTCTGACCCCTAAAAATCCCTAATTACGTAACATATGAGAAAATCGTTATACTGCTTGGCTTTATATCTGTAAGATAAACATATTTGCTTCTATAATTTATTACAAAATATCCCTCGGTAAAGAACTATAGGAAAAAGACTTTAGAGCCCTCTAGGTCCCTAATATTAGGGGCCAGCCCCTTTTTCTTGGTATCAAATAAAAGGTCATTTAATTATAAAGACATTTTGTTCAACAAGTGTTCAGAAATTCGTTACTATTCTTGAGATATCTCAGAAAGAATATTTTAGGGGCCGGTCCCTTATCTCCTTATTGGGGCCGCTGAACCAAATTTTTTAGGTTGCATGGTGTTAAGTACATCATTTTGAGCATCTTTTCTTTGATACTGCATTTCAAAATATTTTTCCGTTTTGAGATATAGGTGGTCAAAGTTTTGGACTTCTGACCCCTAAAAATCCCTAATTACGTAACATATGAGAAAATCGTTATACTGCTTGGCTTTATATCTGAAAGATAAACATATTTGCTTCTATAATTTATTACAAAATATCCCTCGGTAAAGAGTTATGGGTAAAAGACTTTAGAGCCCTCTAGGTCCCTAATATTAGGGGCCAGCCCCTTTTTCTTGGTATCAAATAAAAGGTCATTTAATTATAAAGACATTTTGTTCAACAAGTGTTCAGAAAATCGATACTATTCTTGAGATATCTGAGAAAGAATGTTTTAGGGGCCGGTCCCTTATCTCCTTATTGGGGCCGCTGAACCAAATTTTTTAGGTTGCATGGTGTTAAGTACATCATTTTGAGCATCTTTACTTTGATACTGCATTTCAAAATATTTTTCCGTTTTGAGATATAGGTGGTCAAAATTTTGGACTTCTGACCCCTAAAAATCCCTAATTACGTAACATATGAGAAAATCGTTATACTGCTTGGCTTTATATCTGTAAGATACACATATTTGCTTCTATAATTTATTACAAAATATCCCTCGGTAAAGAGTTATGGGTAAAAGACTTTAGAGCCCTCTAGGTCCCTAATTTGAGGGGCCAGCTCCTTTTTTCAGATATCAGCAGAAAGGTCTTGCAAATATAAACTTTTTTTACATTACATGTTTTAACAAAATATTTTCCAGAAAAGAGATAAAGAGAGAAAAGCACAAAAATTCACGACGCTTTTTTAATGTCAATTTTCGAGCCATAGCGAGCTTTGGCGCCAGTAGTGCTAAACATACAAAACAACAATCATGCAAAACTTCAATCTTTCCTTTACCTACCGTAAAAATTTGAGCTTAATATCTCTTATACTTTAGGAGAACAACAGAAGACAAAATACCCATATAAAAATTAGAAAAATCTCAATATCTCAAAAACGGATGTGACGTCATCAATACAAAAAATTTCCAATCAAGTTCAGACCACTATCTATCACATCTTAAAATTTGATTGAGATAGGCCGAGCCGTTTCTGAGAAATCGCGTGCACAAAAAAAGGAAGAAAAAAAAAATAATAACTAGACACGATCTCGTTGCGAGCAACGAGGAGGTCTTCCGTGTGATTTTTTGAAAGTTATATGACCTTGACTTTGATATTTGACCCTTTATCTCCTTATTGGGGCAACAAAAAAAAATTGATGGTTGAATTTTATTAGGAACATCATTCCCAGCATTTTATTCTATATTGATTTTCAAAATAATGTTTTTTAAAATATTTGTTCTGTTTGAGGTATGTTATCAAAGTTTGGTTCTTCTGGCCCCTTAAAACCCATTAAAACCCCTTAATACGGAACACATGATAAAATAATTATAATAAGTTGTTAAATAAATGTGAGATGAACATTTTTGCTTCCTAAACATATAACAAAACATTTTTCAGTAAAGTGCTATGGAAGAAAGACTTTAGAGCCCTTTTGGCCCCTAAATTGAAGGGCCAGCCCCTTTTTCTTGGCATCATACGAAAGTTCTTTTGATATTAAACATATTTTGTTCAACAAGTGTTTAGAAATTCTTTGCCGTTTTTGAGCTATCTGGGATATGACGTTTTAGGGGCCGACCCCTAATCTCCTTATTGGGGCCAGATTACTAAAATTTTATGATTGAATATTGTTTAAAACATCATTCTTAACATCTTTTATTCTATATTGCTTTTCAAAATATTTGTCCTTTTTGAGATATATTCGATCGAAGTTTTGGACTTTTGGCCCCTTAAAACCCCTAATTACGTAACGCATAATAAAAAATTTATAATGTATAGTTTTATTAGTAAAAGATGAACATTTTTGCTTCTTAAACATATGACAAAATATTTCGCAGTAAAGTGCTATGGAAGACAAACTTTAGAGCCCTTTTGGCCCCTAAATGGAAGGGCCAGCCCCTTTTTCTTGGCATCATACGAAAGTTCTTTTGATATTAAACATATTTTGTACAACAAGTGTTTAGAAATTCTTTGCCGTTTAAGAGCTATCTGGGATATGATATTTAAGGGGCCGACCCCTAATCTCCTTATTGGGGCCAGATAACGAAACTTTTATGATTGAATACTGTTTAAAACATCATTCTAAGCATCTTTTATTCTATATTGCTTTTCAAAATATTTGTCCTTTTTGAGATATATTCGATCGAAATTTTGGACTTTTGACCCCTTAAAACCCCTAATTACGTATTGCATAATAACATTTTTATAATGTATAGTTTTATTAGTAAAAGATGAACATTTTTGCTTCTTAAACATATGACAAAATATTTCTCAGTAAAGTGCTATGGAAGAAAGACTTTAGAGCCCTTTTGGCCCCTAAATGGAAAGGTCAGCCCCTTTTTTTTGGCATCATACGAAAGTTCTTTTGATATTAAACATATTTTGTTCAACAAGTGTTTAGAAATTCTTTGCCGTTTAAGAGCTATCTGGGATATGATATTTAAAGGGCCGACCCCTAATCTCCTTATTGGGGTCAGATTGCGAAAATTTTATGATTCAATATTGTTTAAAACATCATTCTAAGCATCTTTTATTCTATATTGCTTTTCAAAATATTTGTCCTTTTTGAGATATATTCGATCGAAGTTTTGGATTTTTGGCCCCTTAAAACCCCTAATTACGTAACGCATAATAAAAAATTTATAATGTATAGTTTTATTAGTAAAAGATGAACATTTTTGCTTCTTAAACATATTACAAAATATTTCTCAGTAAAGTGCTATGGGAAAAAGACTTTAGAGCCCCTTTGGCCCCTTATTTAAGGGACCAGCCCCTTTTTCTTGTTATCAAACGAAAGATCCTGTAAATATAAATTTTATTTGCTCTATATGTTATGGTAAAATATTTTCAGGAAAGGAGATAAAGAACGAAAATCATTAAAAATTACGTCGTTTTTTTAAACTCGATTTTCGGGTCCAGGCGAGCTTCGACGCCTTTGAAGCCAGACAACCACAAATGCCTTTAAACACATCTACAATCTTTTGTCTACAATCCCTGAAAATTTAAATTCAATATCTTTTTTCGTTTGGGAGGAGATAGCAGGACAAAATGACCCTCTAAAAATCACTAAAACGTCAATATCTCCCGAACGGAAATGACGTCATTAAATTAAAAAATTATATATAAGGTTTTTATCAATATCTACAAGATCTGCAATTTTCACGAAAATCGGTGAAGTCGTTTTCAAAAAATCGCTTGTACAAAAAAGCGTAAGAAAAAAAAATAATAATAAAAGGGAAAAAGAAACAAAGCAATAACAATAAGGTCTTCCGTTGGAAACGAATGACCTTAATAATAGGGAAAAAGAAACCGAAGAATAACAAGAAGGTCTTCCGTTGGAAACGGAAGACCTTAATAATAATAAGAATAAGAAAAGTGAACAAGAAACAATAGAATAATAGAAGGGTCTTCCGCTGAAGACGGAAGACTCTAATAATAATAAGAAAAGTGAAAAAGAAACAATAGAATAATAGAAGGGTCTTCCGCTGAAGAAAAAGAGAGAAAGAAGAAATCTTGGCTCCGGCATAACAGTCATTTCAGCAAAGGTTCACGTCAAAACATGGCTGACGCGAAATAATTCCCGAATTTCTCTTTGAATTTGGGGCGTTTCCGCCCGGGAGAGGAGCTGAATTTTTGTATGAGGTGAGGAACGATGTGTGAGATGTCTGACTACAAAGGTTTGGTAACAGTGCGATGTCATTTGAAATATTGATGCGTGTTTTTGTCTGGAGGGGGGTGAAAAGACCCGAGCTTGATTTTCGTCGTAAATAAATCGAAAGTAGAATTTTGAGGTGTGGATCTCGGATTCGGTTAACGATAATTAGGGGAAGTAAAGTCCTAAAGCAATGACTGATGCATTTTACACATGTATTTAAGTGTTGAGATTTTTTTTTCGTGTCATTTACTATTGTGTTTGACTGTTTTATTTCAACAGGATTGATAAAATCATTATAAATGTAGAAATAACGAAATCAGTAACACGTAAATTTATTCGGTAAAAATTTGATGACAGTAATTTCCACAGTTTTAACATTCATAAGTAGTTTACACGCTATCGTAGATACAGACTAAACGGAAAACAAGAAATATACATGCAACAGAAATATTACGCGGCTGCTTACATCCCTTGTACTGTGTAAATTTGAAGTCGCCGTACAGACTATAAACGCCGCTTGATCTCAGGAATTTCTTCTGAATTGTTCAATCCGCTGCATATTTGGCAGACAATAAGAATGGGGTCCGAGGTACATTTACACAAAATTTCATTAGGATTGAGTGAAGGGCTCGGGAGTTAGAATTTTTTTCTACAGTACATGTCAAGCACGCCAATCGAAACTCAAATGTCCAAAAATTCATAACTCTCTTAAAAGTTAACGAATTGGTCTGGTAATTAGTACAGTTATCTAGAATGGTACAAGGTTGAAAATAAAGGTTCAAGATGAAAGATTCAGTAAAATCAGTCCAGAAAAACTTAATGATTTTGTGAATGGGGGGGGGGGGGGGGGTCGGTGCGTGTAGTGTGTAAATTTTATTTCCGCGTATAGGCTATAAGCGCCGTTTGATTATTCTTAATAGTTCAATCCGCTGCATATTTGACAGACAATAAGAATGGGGTCCGAGGTTTATTTCACGAATTTTCATTAGAATTGAGTGAAGGGCTCGGGAGTTAGAATTTTTTTGTACAGTACATGTCAAACACGACGATTGAAACTCAAATGCCAAAAAGTTCATAACTCTGTTAATAATGAACGAATCAGTCTGGTAATTAGTACAGTATTCTAAAATGGTACTAATTTGAAATTGAAGGTCTAAGATCAAAGATCAAGTAAAATCAGGCCCGAAAAACTAAATCACTTTGTGAAATGAAAAGGGGGGGGGGGGGGGGTCGGTGCGTGTACTGCGTAAATTATATTTCGGCGTATAGGCAATAAGCGCCGTTTGATCTCAGGATTTTACTTAATTGATCAATCCGCTGCAAATTTGACAGACAATAAGAATCGGGTCCGAGGTACATTTACACGAATTTTCATTAGAATTGAGTGAAGGACTCGGGAGTTAGAATTTTTTTCTACAGCACATGTCAAACACGACGATTGAAACTCAAATGCCAAAAAATGCATAACTCTGTTAATAATGAACGAATCAGTCTGGTAATTAGTACAGTAATCTAGAATGGTACTAATTTGAAATTGAAGTTCCAAGATCAAAGATCAAGTAAAATCAGGCCAGAAAAACTTAATGATTTGATGAATGGAGGGGGGGGGGGGGGTCGGTCGGTGATTTCTATATTTAAAGGAGAATATTAAATTCTAAATATGACATATTACACAATTTCTAAATAAAATACATAGGTTAGAACAATGTATAAATGTTGTTTTAAAGAGTTAACTATTGATATTTTTCAATTTGTTAACTTTATTTCAGTAATAATACATAGCTATGGATCTTAATACGCAAATACGGGGAAAAGCGCTATTATTGTAACTTCTTTTACAAACTCAAAACGGAAAAGAACAGAATCCATCATTTTAAAGATAAAAAATCGGATCTGAACACAAAAGGAGGGGAAAAAAATTCGGCACTCAGGGCTCGAACCCGGGTCGCCTAGGCCATGTCCACGACTCTATCGACTGAGCTACTCGGACTCTCGCTTCAGAACTTTGACGCTTAATTTCTCGAGAATACCTTGATCGATTTTAAAACAAATTACATATTCTGAATAAATAAAACGGTCACTATAAGGTGTAAAAATTTAAAAAAAAAAATATTAAAAAATAAAAAAAGTCGAAAAATTCAATTTTTTCAAATTTCTTTCCGGTGACGACCGGAAGTGACGGCGGACATTCTCATGACCGAGGTGCACCAGAAAAACGCTAGATCTATCATCTCTGAAAATTTCAGCTCTATATCTTTACTCGTTTTTGAGAAACCCGATATACAAAATTGACTTTTTAAAATCGTAAACGGACGATAACTTCTGACCGGAAGTGTTTTTTCAAAAATGAAAAAAAATGTATAAGCTTTAGATAAAAACACGTTTATATTGAAAATTTGAGCGAAATCGACCCAGCCATCTCCGAGAAATCGTCTGCACAAAATCGGTAAGTAAAAAAAGAATAATAATATTAACTAGAGCAAAGCTCGTTGCAAAGCAACGAGTGGGTCTCCCGTTAATGTTGGAAGTAAAGCTGGAAGTTCCTGTAAGAAGCAGAGCTCTTAAACCAGTAACAAGAGAAAGTAAAATAAAAAGATGAAAAAATCGAATTATTCCTGGTACGACTTAACAAAATCCGAATGATTTTAAGTACGACTTAACAAAAACCTTCATGATTTTAAGAACAACTTAACAAAAAAAAAATCCGAATGTGTCTAAGTAAGACTTAACAATTATTTTTGGTACGAGTTAATTTTACTATTAACATTACGCTATTTTTTAAACCCAGGACGCGGAAACAAAATTTCCGGAAAATCAATTTTTAAACCCCGATATCTCTGTAATGCATCGTCCGATTTTCAAACGGATTTCAGTTTCGTATTCAGCATGAACAAATCTACAAACCTCGTAAACATTTAAAATTAAAACGAAAAATTCGAAAATTCGAAAATTTTAAAACACTTCCGGTTTAGACCGGAAGTGACGGAAACTAAATTCCAGCCTTATGTCCAAATAAAAACGATCAATCCTTCAACACAAAAAATTCCAAGTCTCTATTTTGAAGCGTTTTTGAAAAACGCCCTTGACAAAATCACGTTTTTAAAATATAAAAATTGACGTAACGTTGAAACGGAAGTAACGTTGTAGTTGAAAATTTAACATCTTTTAGGGACGATAATGGTACATAATCCCTGAAAGTTTCATGTAAATCTGTTGAAAACTTTTTGAGATATTAAGCTTTAAAAAAGTCAGAAAAATAAAGAAAAAGAATAATAATAATAACTAGACACGATCTCGTTGCGAGCAACGAGGAGGTCTTCCGTCCGATTTTTAGAATATGGAATGACCTTACTCTTGTCAACGAAACGTATCAGGAAAAGGAGGCGGGATCTAAGAGTAATGGATGAAAGACTATCTATCCCTTTGGTGTCCCTTATTTGAAGGATCAGCTCCTTTTCATTCATTTTAGTTAAAAGGTATTTTTGTGTACCGCTAATAAGTGTTTAGAAATTGGTTACCGTTTTTAAGATATCTGGGAAAAATCGTTTTGATATCCGGTCCTTAAACTTATTTTAGGATCCATATAACAAACAATATATGGTTGTACATTGTTAAGCACATTATTTTGCGCATCTTTTGTTCAATACTGTTTTCCAGAACTTTCCTCTATTTCGAGATATTGAGGATCAAAGTGATGGATTTCTGCCCCCCTAAAATCCCTAATTACATACCATAGGAGTAAATGATTGTCATGTATAGGTGAATAACGTTAAAATGAACATAATTGCTTCTATAGCGTATCACAAAATATTTCACAGTGAAAAGTTATTATGAAAAGACTTTAGAGCCCCCTCAGCCCCTTATTTGAAGGGCCAGCCCCTTTTCTTGATTTCAAATGAAAGCTCTTGTCAATTCAAACACATTTTGTTCAACAAGATCTTACAAATTTTGTACCGTTCTCGAGATCTCTTTAAAGGGTCGTTTTAGGGGCCGACTCTGTAACTCCCTTTAAGGACCGCATAACAAAGAAATTATGGTTGCAGATTGTTAAGCTCAATATTTTGAGCATCTTTTGTTCAATATTGCTTTTCAAAATTTTCCTCCATTTTGAGATATCCAGCATCAAAGTTTTGGACTTCTGGCCCCTTAAAACCCTTAATGACGTAAGATAGGAGGAAATGATTGCCATGTATAGGTGAATAACGGTAGAATGAACATAATTGCTTCTATAATGTATCACAAAATATTTCACAGTATAAAGTTATCATGAAAAGACTTTAGAGCCCCCTCAGCCCCTTATTTGAAGGGCCAGCCCCATTTTCTTGATTTCAAATGAAAGCTCTTGTCAATTCAAACACATTTTGTTCAACAAGATTTTACAAATTTTGTACCGTTCTCGAGATATCTTTAAAGGGTCGTTTTAGGGGCCGACTCTGTAACTCCCTTTAAGGACCGCATAACAAAGAATAAATGGTTGTACATTGTTAAGCTCAATATTTTGAGCATCTTTTGTTCAATATTGCTCATCAAAATTTTCCTTCATTTTGAGATATTGAGGATCAAAGTTTTGGACTTCTGGCCCCTTAAAACCCCTAATTACGTAACATAGGAGTAAATAATTGCCATGTATAGGTGAATTACGTTAGAATGAACATAATTGCTTCTATAACGTATCACAAAATATTTCACAGTAAAAAGTAATCATTAAAATACTTTAGAGCCCCCTCAGCCCCTTATTTGAAGGGCCAGCCCCTTTTTTATAATTTCAAATGAAAGCTCTTGACATTATAAAATTTTTTTGTTCTACATGTTATTACAAAATACTATCGAGGAAAGAGATATTGGAAGAAAACCACGAAAAATCACGACGCTTTTTTAACCGTAATTTTCGAGCTCGGGCGAGCTTCGGCGCTTTTGGTCACAGGAAAATAAATATACCACATGTCAGATCTACAACCTTTTGTCTACAATCCCTGAAATTTTGAACTCAATATCTTAAACCGTTTAGGAGTTTACCCCTGGACAAGCCGACCCTCTGAAAATCGTTAAATTGTGAATAAATCAAAACCGGAAGTGACGTCATCGGTAAAAAAAATTTCCAATGAGGTTCAGATCACTATCTATCAAATCTGAAAGTTTCGTGTAAATCGGTCGAGAAGTTTCTGAGAAATCGCGTACACAAAATTTGTAAGAAAACAAAAAGAAAAATAACTAGACACGATCTCGTTGCGAGCAACGAGGAGGTCTTCCGTCTGATTTTTAAAAGGTAAATCACGTCATCGACTTTAATTTTCGACAACAAAACATGATATGGAAATAGGAGTGAAGTACTAATGCTTACCTGTAATGCTTTTTATAAGTTCTCTTACGTTGCTTTTTTAAATACTTGCATTTCTTTCAATTGAAATAGACAAGATTAAACTTTTTTACCTCTGGCCACTAATATCCCTAGTTAGGTAACGCATGAGAAAATCATTATATTGTAAGGAAATATAAACGTATTATACCTAAAGTCTGTCCCAAGATATTTTTGCCACACATTCTCTTAAATTATTTGATATTTGTAAATATCTCTTGATTCAGACGATGTTCATTCGATAGTATGAAAAAATCCCAAGATTTCCCTTTTGAAACGCCCCCTCTAGCTTGTCAGGTTTTAATACACGGCTAAAAAAAGAACGTCTACGAGTTTTGCATTGCATCAGCCATTATAAAGCCCGGTTGATAACTTTAAAAAATTGTGCTAGATATTCCGAAAGACTTCCGAATTGAGGAAAGATGTAAACATTCCCCATTATAAATATCCGCAGGAAATCTGTTTTCGATCCTGTGAATGTTTACGAAGGAAAAATGGTAATTTGTAAATGAAGTTTGACCCCTAAAAACGTTATTACCTAATTACGTAACACATGTTAAAATCAATAGATTTCTTGGATACATACAGTGCTGCTATCCTGAAAGTTGACAAGGATAGGATAGGATAGGATGCAGGATGCACGATACATGATAGAAATATAAAAGTTAGGTTCTATCCTATCCTATCCTATCCTATCCTGCATCGTGTAGCCAATCAGATTCGAGTATAAATTTCGGAGTTTTTTTGCGAAACGAAAATTGGCTAAACAATGTATTTTCAATGTCAATTTAATACGTTTTACAAGTTAAACCATTTAAGAATAATTATTATATCAAGAACGCGATGCATAACATTAATGCGCGCTAAAATGTCGGCGCTACATCTTTGTCAATTCGTACGCAAATATGGAGTTACTGCGAGAATTCGTTGCAACATTTGACAACGTCAGAAATAGATTTCTGTATTTACTTCATTTAAAGTCTGCAAATTAATAAAAGCTTGAATTTATAAACGACTAATTTGGCATTTTAAAAGATAAACATGTATACAAGAATCAGACATTGATTCACGTTTATATAATTTCTTCGATGCCCAATAACAGGGACGCATATTTCTGTCCGATATTAACCTGAACATATTGAATTAATAAATGTTAGCTAGCTATAAATGCTTAAGAATTTATACTTTAAAAATAACTCCGAGTTGTTTAACTATAAACGATATAAACTTCCTGAAGGAATTATTTATATTCAGATCGTGTTTACATTTATCGCCGAACGAATCGCTCGAATAATGAGAATTACGCTCAGTTATATGTGATAAGAAGATAATTTGATAAAAATATGTGACTAAACAGTTCCTCAATAAGTGAATTGAAGTTATTTATCTGTTTTTTTATGCATAAATATAATTAAATAAAAAATCTAATCGCTTACCTGTTTGTTTACGTTATTGTGTCCATCCCGCGTACGATTTAATTTTACCGTAGCACAGGTAAGTAAGTTATCCCGCTCGATGAATATTCGGTTTTAAGATTTAATTTTTCATTTTGAGTACTACATTATTTGATAAAATCATTTTATTTTTAAATTTCGTTTCATTTAACTTGCATTCCTATATTTTGAAAGTATGGGATAGGATAGGATAGGATAGAGCTTATTTGCAGGATAGGATGCAGGATACAGGATATAGGATAGGATAGGATAGTTTTGTCAACTTTCACGATAGCAGCACTGTAACAGTTGAGATCGACACAAAATTTTAAATTTTGTTTAATTCATGTGATTTTGAATGACAACAGTTGTGAATGGAATTCGAGATCATTGTGGAGAATAAGCAGGTATTGAAAATAATTAATGCACATGATCATGCACATGACAAATAAAGTGTCTTACACATGTAAATCTTAATGTTAAAGCTGCTTGGTCCGATTTTCAATAAAATAATTGTACCCTTTTAAACGATGGTTATGCTAAGTATGTGTGCAATAATATACGTTGCAGTACATGTAGTTTTCCCTGTCAATTAAGCCATATTTCAATGAAAAAATTATGTACATGTTGAAACTCGTTGAATCCGGATGTTGTTTATTACCGCATGCTGCCCAATCCGGCGACATTATTCAGCCCCTTGACATTTTCCCATCATTTTTGTTTAAAAAAAATTGTGCAATCCGGATCCTATCTATTCTGTTAACCGGCGCAATGAAAAAGCCTACTGCATATTATTAGTGAGAGTTATCTCCCGTAGTCCGTCCACTAATCGATCGATCGGCCTTCTGCGAGATATTAATGCTCAATTATTGACCAATTTTTCTGTCGTTGCTATTGATTTAAACAACTGTTAATATAGATCCAAAGAAGCAACTTTTTTCAGTTAATACCGTAAAGTCTTGTTATGAATTGCAATTGGATAATTAGATTATAGTTCACCCAATTTTTTTCAGGCCGTGATTCAGGATACTGCGGGAGTAAGACTGCCGATATCGTTTGTTATCCCCGTTGCATGGCTACACGTACAGAGTTGCATATTATTCTGTCAAAATGCTCAATTTTTTTTTTATAAAAAATTCTCATTTATATTAATATTTATCTATTGTTTCCCTGCATCAAAACAGTTCTCGCCATCAGGTATTTCAGCCACCTGTTGACTTGTTAATGTTTTGTTTAACAATTTACGGTTAAGCATGCACTTTTCAGGTAAATCCATTGTTTGAAAGATTATCAATAACGACGATTTAATTCAAGGATTTCCATCGTATGTATTCCGTTATGGATTTCTTGTTTGAAAAAAAATATTTAAAATGAAAATTTGTACCGTAAATAAGATCGATGAAATCTAATATAATTCAGAACAATTGAACATTTTGCAAGAATACAGGATCAGGACCTACGCAGTACAGTTAAGGCGGTCAATAAAAATATGGGCAAATTTTTGTGATGAAAACACGTATACTTTAGTTAAACTGGCATGTCCTTTTTAAAATCAATAACAGTCACTCAAATGCAATATATTTCTAAAATATATATATAACAGTACAATATTTTATGTTCATAGTGGTCACGTGATATGGCAGTCGCATGGTACAAGCAGATGTATTTGTGGTTTTGAGGTCATTTAAAAAATTCAATATTGCAAGGGCATAATCATGTCAAAATTCACAACTGAATTATGAAATAACTTGATGTTATATCGTAGATTTTGAAAAACGGTGCGAACTTTTTAAGATAAGAATATTTGTTAGTAGAAACCGTAATTTATAATGCATATGTTGAATAATTTTGAAGGTCACAGGGTTAATTTCATTAAAAAATAATTAATTTGTAAGATTTTACAAGGATCGTAGAAGTTTTTAAGTTACATAGCATATTTCAAATTCACATGTAAAAGTTTGTCGGGATCAGGTAAGTGTATGCCCTTGCAATTAAGTGATTTATTTAGGTACTCAGATTTTAGATATACGATATTTTATACAAAACCGAGGTGGCTTCTTTATACGATGCATACTTTTAACAAAATGAAAATAAGACTATATAGGTAGCATTCTACTAATAATAATTTTAAACAAAATATTCATTTATACTTTTCCGTTAATATATGACATTTATTTTTCTTCGCTATAAAACTGCACGATAGCCTTCAATGATTTAACTTAATGCGTCATTTTGAAGCATATGACGTCATATTTTGTAGTACAGCGAGAACGACATCTCGCTTATTTTTCAGTGTGTACGAAAGACTCGACTAGAAAAACTTGCTGCATGGGCCGTCTAACATTATTAATTTTAATGATGAATTCAGAAACTTTTACATTTCAAAAAGTGTCATTTTTTGTTAAATTACAGGAACATTGTCATTCATGCACATAAAATTTGTACAAATTAAGTTATAAGTTATTCAACCAGTGTTTGAAATTTGAGACCGTTCTTGAAATATTTGGGAAAGAAATTTTAGGGGTCATCCTTTCATCTTCTTATCGGGCCCGTGTAACAAATTTGAGCCATTTCCGAATAAATGTGTGCACAAAATCGTTAATAAAAGAATGCAGGTAACGGGAGCTTTTAACTCGGGAGCAGGGAGTGCTTTAAAACTCATATTTACATGTATTAATTTACCATGTAAAATTATCAATCATAGGCATTAGATAACTGATATTACCTGATTGGCGAATTTGATTTGCCTATTGACTCCATGACATCTACAATTTCGCTTAGTTAAACGTACACATTTTAAAAAAAATTGTATATAACACTGGCGTCGGAAGCAAATTGAAAGTGTGGGGGGGGGGGGGGGGGGGGCTAGACTAATCCTCAGAAATATTGAGAAAAAAGTAATTCCCAAAATCATGGAAATCCTAATCCGTGGGGGGGGGGGGGGGGGGGGGGGGGGGGGGGGGGCTGGACTGCATCTGAATCCAACTTCTCAGTCTTTCAAGGTATATTTAGGAACAATAATCTTTCTTGCGAGAAAAAGTGGGGGGGGGGGGGCTGAACCCTCTATCAGGCTATTTTTGTAATGGTTAGGTATAACTTTGCCAAAAAAGTGGGGGGGGGGGGGGGTTCCGACGCCTATGTATAAGCATGTACTCCAATCAGGTGTTGTACTTTACAGAACATTTTTTACGCGATCGCCGAGCGTTTCTTTTTGGGGATGAACAGTCCTAATTAGACAGCAAATACATAATACAGCAATCAGACGTTTTTATTAATATATTTATATATAATTTATGAATAAACTATTTAAGTGTGCTTGAATATGCAAATTTTAAAGCCAATTCGATTTGTATTAGACAATTAATCTACTAAGTCTAGTGTTCGCTACTCGATCTTCAACTGTCCGAATACAGTCAAAACTTTTACAATGAATTGAATGTACATGTACATTACATTTTTAAAACTCATATATTCTTTCAGAATCAAAAAAAATTAATTTATAAATGAATAAAATCAGCAATGAGTATGCTTTTTAATGAATCTGACTACCACTGAGAAGAGGTTATACCAATATTGTGACCCTTATTATTTTACGGCCTGAATGTAAATAAAACCTCAACTTGTTTAAAAATGGTTTGTTTTATCGTGCCCGTACCTACCGCAAGCATGTAACATTGGACTTCTTAAGCTGCCTATATCGATCGCTTTTTTAAATATATTTCAACTTTTACTTACTACATCCTGCTTAACACTCTCTCTCTCTCTCTCTCTCATAACTCATAAAAATTCTAATATTTTGTTAGCCAAATGAAGTATCACATTATCATAGATATGTGAATATCGCCTATATTTTGTTGAAATTGGTAGTGTAATGCATTTAATTATCAGCAGCAAAATGTCACAAACGGACACAAGTGAATTTATTTACATTTCAAATCGTACGACTGTAAAACGTACAATTGTATTATATTCATTGATGGCAGCTTTTTTTTCCCTTTATTATACGAACTATGATTTAAATCAATGGTTTGATGCATCGTTAACCAATATAATTGGAAATGAAAATAACAACGAATCAATGGGCATTGGAATGTGAGATAACGTATAAACACGAGAAGCATGTGTCCTACAATGAATCGGCTGTCCACTAGCGCGGCATCTCCTCGGCCCGTGTTATGAAAATGTACACTCAACGTGGTGGGTTTAAACTGTTAACGTTTGCAGTTTGATAACTGAATTTTATTTTCCAACAATAACACTGTTTCATGACATAGACAAGAACACAAAGAACGCCTTTTTTTCAATGACAGCCATACTATCTATTTTTTTTTTTTAATTACGAGAGCAAAACAGCAATACTTCGTAGGTAATAATATAGTCTTTTTTTTATTTACTCTTTAATATCGTTAAAATCTGAATTCATTGTGTTTGCAGCTACATAAATAAACCCGTGTGTGCATTACAACAATGCGTATATCTTGTGTATTGGATAACGGCAGACCGCTCGCTAGTCCAGCCGCGACCTATTTTCTCGGCCACGGGCAAGGATCGGATACGTATAATTGTTTACATACATGAAGCTAGCAAGATTTTAAATGCGACTCAAATACATTGCATAGAAGCAATTCTTATACACATAATATATTTCCCTAGAAAAGAATTAAACTGTTTAAACACTTTCCGAATGCAAGCTAGTACACTGTCTATGGTATTAGGTAAAGGTATAATCTTTTTTATTTACTATTAAAATCATTAAAATCAGAAGTTTTGTGTTTGCAGATACATAAAAAAAACCATGTGTGCATTACAGCAAGACGCAAATCGTGTGTATTAGATAACGGCAGACCGCTCGCTAGTCCATTCGTGACCTATTTCCTCGGCTGCGGCAAAGGATCGGATACGTAATTGTTAACATACACAGTTCGGTATACAGCTAGATTTTAAATGCGACTCAAATGCATTGCATAGAAACAGTTCTTTTATCCATTATGTGTTTCACTAGAAAATAACTAAAATGTTTAAACACTTTCCGTGTGTAAACTGGTACCCTTTATGTCAGTTATACGCACAAATACCCCGTTTATTTGCCAAATAAAACACAAATACATGGTAACAAGTCTGGCTTTTTACACTCATATTACGCAATACCCGAACAAAATATTATTGTAACGACATTAATAAGATCATAATGAACAACTTTTGCCGCGACAGCCATATCGAAATCTTAACTGCTTTTGAGTTATAAAGTGAAAACTTTGAAGGGATCTAGGTCCTTAATTTGAGGGGCCAGCCCCTTTTTCTAGGAGTCAAACAAAAGATCTTGTAAATATAAATTTTTGTTCTTCTACATGTCTTAACAAAATATTTGTGAGAAAAAAGATAATCTAAGAAAACCAAGCAAAATCACAACGCTCTTTTCATCTCATTTTTCGAGCCCTACCGAGCTTTAGCGCCTTTTGTGTCTGAAATTTATTAATGCCTTATTACATATCTACAATCTTTTGTCTATCATTCCTGAAATTTTGAACTTAATATCTTTTATAGTTTTTGATAACTCTCTTGGACAAGCCGACACTCTGAAAATCAAGAAAACGTCGATATTTCAAAAACGGAAATGACGTCATCAACCAAAAAAATTTCCGATCAAGTTTAAACTAATGTCAAAAAGATCTGCAAATTTTATTAAAATCGATCAAACAGTTTTCGAGTAATCGCTGACACAAAATCGGTAAGAAAAAAAAAGGAGAAGAATGAGAAAAAAAAACCGAAGAAAAACAATAAGGTCTTCCGTTGGAAACGGAAGACCTTAATAATAATAAAAAGAAACAATAGAATAACAAGAGGGTCTTACGTTGGAAACGGAAGACCCTAATAATAACAATAAGAAAAGTGAAAAAGAAACAATAGAATAATAGAAGGGTCTTCCGCTGAAGACGGAAGACCCTAACTAGAGAATAGCTCGTTGCAAAGCAACGAGTAGGTCTTCCGTTAATGTTTGAAGTAAAGCTGGAAGTTACGAATAACAAGAGTAACTAAAATAAAAAGATGAAAACAATCGAATATTCCTGGTACGACTTAACAAAATACGAATGATTTTAGGTACGACTTAACAAAAACCTTTCTGATTTTAAGAACGATTGAACAAAAAAAATCCGAATGTGTTCAAGTACGAATTAGCAATTATTTTCGGTACGAGTTAATTTTACTTTGAACATTACGCTATTTTTTAAACCAAGGACGCGGAATCAAAATTAAACCCCGATATCTCTGTAATGCATCGTCTGATTTTCAAACGAATTTCAGTTTCGTATTCAGCATGACCAACTCTACAAACCTCGTAAGCATTTGAAATTAAAACGAAAAATTCGAAAATTCGAAAAATTTAAAACACTTCCAGTTTGGACTGGAAGTGACGGAAAGTAAAATCCAGTCTTATGTCCAAATAAAATTGATAAATGCTTCAACACAGAATATTCCAAGTCTCTATCTTGAAGCGTTTTTGAAAAACGCCCTGGACAAAATCACTTTTTTAAAATTTAGAAATTGACGTAACGTAAAAACGGAAGTGATGTTGTCATTAAAAATTAAACATTTTTGAGGGACAATTATGCTAAATAATCCCTGAAAGTTTCATGTAAATCCGTTTGAGATATTAAGCTTTAAAAAAGTCAAAAAAATAAATAAAAATAAAAATAATAATAACTAGAGCAAAGCTCGTTGCAAAGCAACGAGAGGGTTTTCCGGTAATGTCGAAAGTAATGCTAGAAGTAGCTCTAAGAAGCAGTGTTCTTAATCTAATTAAAAAAGTAACTTAAGTACAAAAAAGATTTTAAAAATCCAATGATTCTTGGTACGACTTAACAAAATCCGAATGGTTTCAAGTACAAAATAAAAAAAAACAAAATTTTGAAATAAAGGGAGAACCTGGGGTTTTGCTAGTTATTTGAGGGGTATAAATTGGTAGAATATTTATTGCCTTCATTTTGTGGATAGAGGAGCTCATGTCAATTTCATTGATATATGACACTTTAATACTGGTAGCACTCTTCATCAGATATGGAATGAAAATGCGGAACTGTGGCCAAAATTTTCATTTTTGGTTTTGTGCTTGAAAAGAAGGTTGGGTTCACGAAATGTCACTCGAAAAGAAGGTGATTGACCCCCCATCAATTGGTGATTATTTGCATGGGCAAACATTAAGCTACCAATCCTATGGTAGTTTATGGCAGTTGCTCGGGACTGGAGCGTGGTTCTGGACCCGTGAAAATGTGAAAAAAGGGCAAATTTTCAGAAAATTTTGAGACCGTCCCTTGCTATTCTTTATAGTGCTATATGTAAGTTGTACTTGTTTTATTCTGAAATGTTTAAAAATTCTCAAGAGTCGGGACCATGTGTCCCCTGCATGCAAACCAATTGTAGCAAATTTAAAAATCCAATGAAAAATTAAATTACATATATGAGCACTATCTGCCGCACATTTCCTCGACCAAAAAAACTATATCCTGCCACTTAAAAGTTAACTTTTCCTGGAACTAACATCTAATTTCTTAACCCAGAATGCAAAATTAAAATTTCCGTAAAAAATCAATTTTGTTTAAAACATAAATCTGAGCATCATTTCCTCTACACTGCTTTTCAAAGGGTTGACCTTTCGTACTATGTGCTTGTTGCATCATCAATTGTCAGAAACTTATCGATGTATAGTTTACTTAATTTTATTATTCCTCTGTGAATATTTTTATTTAAAATTACTATGAATGGTGAACATTTCAAAGGGCCCCGCTGATGTTATTTAAGAGAATTTTGCTTTGACCTTGACCTAACACTTGAAATTTTTCCAGCTGGCATAGAACTTCTAATTCAATTTCATTGCCCCTAACATACAGGCATTTTTGTTCAATCTGACCAAGATTAAGCATATCCGGGAAATAATCTACTGTCTAAAACTAATTTTATTAAGATCTGCTATGACCTTCACATTGACATGATTCAAGGTCACTGCACGCCATTAACCAATAAGCTCTGTTTAGGCAAATTATTTGCCAATTAGGGGCTAAAAGGAGAGTATATATATATATATATATATATATATATATATATATATATATATATATATATATATATATATATATATATATATATAAATCTGATTTAGGCATTGAGGAGACCATACCCTAAAATGTAGTTTAGGGAGACAATATACAAAGTTTTTATATGTGCATATTTTTTATTGCAAATAGTCATTTAGAGGTCTTCAAGATTCAAATAACTTAACATGTGTTTTAATTTTTCAATATATCTTGTCCTTAAAAAAATACAGCAAAAATGGTCTCCTTAATATTTTGTTACTCTCTCATAAGGCTTAAGGAGACCGTGCATATATTTTCATATATATTTTTTATGGCTTAAGTAGACCATTCTTTTTTCCCATAATTTTCATGATTTGCAAGTGCTCTATCATTTTTTATCGCCACGCAACATAGAATTATTAAGATATAATGCAAGGTCACTGTGTACATGTGCATGTATATGTAAGCTTTGTTAATATCTCACATACATGTAGTTGATGGTGTGGACTTTAAATATTCATAGATGGTCATTTAGAGGTCTGTGGAATGGCAATAATCTCACATCTGTTTTAATTTTTCATTACTATTAGCCCTTAAAAATATACTATATTGTCCCTCTAATATTTTGCTACTGTCTTATGCGGCTATGGGATACTGATAATACATTTTTATTAATATTACTTAATTAGGGTTTAGGTAGACCATTCTTTTTTTTTACCATAACATTCGTGATTTGCAAGCCCGTTAATTTTCAGTCCGTTTTTTTTCGCATGTCACGAAATTTTCGAAAATGGGGAAAATATGTAGCATTTTAAATTTGCGTCCCTACTGAAGATTATCTTCTCAATTCAATCCATTCTACATGTATCCTAATGTGTTTTAGAATTTCACATTAATAAATGAAAAAAAAAAACCATTTCAAGTTCATGAACAAACTTTACTAATCATCAAAACTAATTTCAAATAGATTTCATTTATAACTAATGGACCAGGGTGTAAACATTAGTTCAATTTTGAAAGTTTAAACAATTAATCATTTCAAATTTATTATTAGAGCAATCATTTGCATTCAAAATTCAGTGTACATAACATGTCCATTATTTTGGTGAACTTGCAGTTCAATTACAACAGTTTCATTTTTTTTCTGTGCAACAAAATCATGTATGTAAGGATCTGTAAATTTATGAAATCAAAATATTCATAATCTATTTTCAACCTTCATATTTCAAATTTCATACATTTCAAGAAAATAAAGTTTTTAAAATTGATTTACTTAATATTCTTCATAATTCATATATAACAATAAAAAAATGTTATCAAAGATAACGTATTGAATGAACCATTCATTAATAAATGTTAATGAATAACATTGATAATAAGTACACATGTAAGAAATTGACAAAGTTTAAAAGGTACTCTGGGAGCAAAAATGACTGATCAAATGCATGGCATAAAAAATATTAAAGGACGAACAGGATTATGCAGCTAAAAAAATTTCAAAATTTTCAAACATAAAGACATTAGGATGTCGTCTGCAATACATATCACGTTTAGGGGCCACTTTCTTGCCTTATAAGAAACAAAGGTAATCACAGATTACAAAGCACCGAGACGAGGCATCACCTTTATAAAGCATCACCTTTATGAGACCACCTTTATCATATTACCTGAAAATCATAGTTAAGGATCTTGGATATCTATGGATACTGTTTCGAAACAATATCATATTACTATATCATATGTTAAAAAATTGGATAATAATAATATGTTTATTTCATATATTAATATAAGATACACACATATAATAATAAAAATAAAATACTGTAATAAATAATGATGCAATATGATATTGTAACATATGATATAACATAGTGTCATGTTAAATACATTATTGCATTTGATCACATAATACAATATCATAATATATGATACAATGTCATATCACATAATATATCACAATTTTGTAACACATTATATTATATTGTATACTTAAGTATGATATTATATCATATTTGATACATAATATGATATTGTATCATAAGATACAATATAACTTGATTCAACATTGTATCAAATCATATGATAAAATATCATGTGATACAGTAATATATTATATAATACAATATCACTTTATACAATATCGTATCATATGTTACAATATCATATATTCCAATATCAAATAATACTATTTCATGTGATAAAATAATATATAAACCAATATCATTTTATACAATATCATATCATGTGATAAGATATTATATATTACAATACAATATTGTATCATATTATACCATATTAAATATGGCAATATAATATGAAACAATAGCATGTGATAAAATAGTATATAATACATTATCATTTTATACAACATTGCATCATAATAAAAAATACTTTACATTACAATATAATGATACAATATCATATCATAATGCACAAAAATATTGATACAATATCCTACTAACTTTTTATAATATAATATATGATATAACATTGTATCATATAAAACAATAGTGTATCAAATCTGACAATACTATATCATATGAATTATGTTATATCATTTAACAACAAACACATCTATCAATCAGGTTAGAGTGAGGTAGGATATTCTTTTTAAACATCCTTGATAATAGAGATCAGGATCTGAAACTGAAGCTAACTCTATGATTCATTTATATTATAGTTAAATTAACTAAGCAAGCTATTGTCTATAAATCATGTGACCTGTTCCAAAATAACTAAACCTCATCCAGCATCCAAAACCTATGACTCAGATTCGGCATTCAAGCCTGCCAGATGCATCAGTATCATAAGACGCATCATCAATTCAAGTTTGGTTAAGTTAGGACCAGTAATTACTAAGATATATTTTTTAGCATCCTTGATTATGAAGATCAGGCTGTGCATCTGAAGCTACCTTTGCAATTCATTTATATTATAGTTAAATCAACTATGCAAGTGTGAAATAGTACTAAATAAATTTAATATATGACCTGTTCCAAAAAACATAACCTCATCCAGCATCCGAAACCTATGGCTAAGATTCAGCATACAAGCCTTTCAGGTGCATCAGTATCTTAAGATGCATCATCCATGCAAGTTTGGATCAGTAGTAATTTAGAAATTGCTATCAAAGGCCACCTGCACCAAAAACTTTAACCTGTTCCAAAAACCTTAACCTCCAGCATCTAAAATTCATTGCCCAGATTCAGCATCCAAGTTTTTCAAGTTCATAAAAAGGTCCAGATGCATCATCCATGCAAGTTTGGTGAAGATAGGACAAGAAATAACTAAGATACAGGACCTGCAACAAAAACTTTTACCAGGTCCGGACGCCGACGCCAGCAGTATAGCATAAGTTCCCCCGAACTTCGTCTCGGTGAGCTAAAGATAAATTATCATACATGCCCTACATCTTGTTGTTACATTACAGTTACATTACATGTAAAATGATAAGATTCATGTTTGCTTTTTCATTGATTTCATTTCATTTAATTTTTTAAATGTCCTAAGTCTTGTTGTTTTTCTCTCGTTGAAGATTTTAGATCTAGTCTTCAAAAATTTGGTCCTCTCATCAAGCCGTTCCAATGAATACATTTTATGTTTTTCCAAAAACTCCTGGATTTCTCTTTTACCTTGAAAAGATTTTTAAAATAATATGAACAATCAGAATTATTATATTGTTACATATTCATGTAAAAAGGATAATACCTATGTATAGATTCAAGGCATACCATACTCTGTATGGTTTTTGCGTCCACTACTTCTTGCTGAATATTTTGATTTTCATAAATACATTCATGCTCGAACTACATTCATCCACTTATATGTCAAGATTATCTGTTTTGAAATGCCCCCTCTACCGCTTTAGGCTTCAATACACAACCCAAAAAAGAAAGCCTGTAGGGATTTTGCATTGCATCGGCCATGAAATAGCCTGGATGACATAATTGAAAAATTGTATGAGGTATTTCAAGTGGGTTCCGAATGGTGAAAAGATGTAAACATTTCACATTATAAATCTCCATGAGAAATTTGTTTCTATTCCTGTAACGGTCACCTGAGTAGCATATAACCCATACACAAACTTGTCGAGGAGTCTCATATATGCATTTAATTAATTAGGTTTTATTCTGGAGTAGAAAAATTATAAATTAGTAATGACGGCCACCTCCCTGCCTGAAATCTTTCAAAAAGAACTGTGAAACCTACAATTTTGGCAAAAAACTTAAAAGATCGGGTCTACAAAATCATGAATTCAGTTTCCTTTCAGGTGTGTGGGAGTAAAAAGGATAATTTTTTAACATTATATGCAATAACACCTATACATCCATTTTGGCCCTGCCCTAGAGTTAAAACCCATACTCCAGGGGACATGAAAATTAAAATTTCAGTAGAGGACTTCCTGGTAAACATAATTATAGGTCAGTTTTTTATACAGATGTGTGAGAATAGAGAAGAAAATGTTATAACATTATATGCATTAACACTATATTGCCTCCCCCCCTCATGTCCTGAACCCCTGACCCAGGGGCCATGAATTTTACAATTTAGGTAGAGGAGTTAGTGGACATCGTAACCATGTATTCAGTTTTTTGCCCACATGTGTGGGAGTAGAGAAGAAGATTTTTTAAGATTTAAAACATTTTACTATATGGCCATATTGGCCTCACCCTAGAGCTTGAACCCCTGACTCGGGGGTCATAAATTTCACAATTTTGGTAGAGGGCTTCATGGACTTTATAACCAGATATATATATATATTTATATGGAAGTAGAAAAGAAGATTTTCTAAGATTAAATACATATATACTATCTGGCCTTACTGGCCCCATTCTAGAGCCTGAACCCCTGACCCAGGGGCCATGAATTTCACAATTTATGTAGAGGGCTTCATGGACATTATAACTATGCAACCAGTTTTTTCCTAACATGTGTGGGAATAGAGAAGAATATTTTTTAAAATTTGGCTCTTTTTTTGCAAATTTGGCCACACATGTGGCCCCCCGGGGGTAGTAGAGCCATGAATTTTACAATTTAGATTCCTCTCACCATAGAGATGCCTCACATCAAAAATGGTAATAATCAGCCCTGTAATTTTTAAGAAGAACTTAAAAATGTAAAATTGTTAAGGCACGATGCACGATGACGGACGAAAACGGACAGCAATAAACTCAGGTGACCTAAAAATTGCTAATTCATCAAATTGTGGATAGATAGACCAAGCAACAAAGATATATCACCTGAGCTGCTTTTAGTCTTCTTGGCTGCAACTGGGCTTGCAAGAACTTTAGTTCCATTATCATCTTCGATCTCAAAGAAGCACTCTGTAATAACAAAATCATGAATATCTTACTTTGCAAATACTAAGGACAGGCATGCATAAAACGTAATGAAAAGAGAAAACATTATGGATGAGTTTTAATTATTAAACGATGCAAATTAATGTACCATTGTCATCTTAAATAAAGAAAGAAAATTATTGAGAAAAGTTTTTATCATTTCAATAATATGACTTCTATTCCCCTCCCCCCCCCCCCCCCCTACTACCACACACAGATTCACACAAATAAAAAAAAAGACTGATCACCTTGTGGTGTAACATCCGATGCATTTGCATTTCCACTCTCGCAGGGTTTGGACATCAAATCTTCTTCAGTCACATGTGATTCAGGTGCTGTACTTGGACCTTTAGGATTGTGCACATGTAACTCCGACACTCACCCTTTTAGATAAAATTTCAAAAATGTATACAAATACAAAAATTATTTAATGAAGAAAAAAAAAAGAAATACATACACAGTGATTTACCACACTAAAGCACTGCCCATATGCAAATGTGGGGGTATTTTACCCAGTTTTAAGCTTAAGTGTAAATTTTCCCTTACATGTAAATAATCCCTTTTACAGTATTGAAAGTGGTACTCAGCAAATGTAATTAAACACTTTACATTTTCATTACTATCTGAACATTTCTTGAAAGTCAAATGGAATTGTGCACTACAGCCTCTGTCACAAGTCACAAGGAAATAACTCCAACTATACATTGTCATTCAAAAGCCAGAAGCCTAACACCTAGCTGAAATAATGTAGCCCTCTCCTGTTTTTTTTTTGTTTTTGTTTTGGGGGGGAGGGGGGGGGGAGTAAACATCAGTTATAAAAAATCGGAGAGGGCTACATTGTTGCAGCTACATATGTATGACTAACCTATTATCAAACAAGAAAAACATTCACAAAATAGATTGAAACAAACCTATCAAGTTGACTTCTTTCATCACAGGAACTGAGAGAGGGAAAACAATGGTATGGAACTGCAAAAGATCAAAGAATCGTTATTGCATAAATAAAGTTTAAAACAAGAAATCTTTTAAAGAAACAGTTGCCCCTTTTGTGGCTTTATCAATCTTAAAATGATTACTTTCTTTCACAAGTCAAAATTAATTATTCTTACTAGACTTTGACCCGTGCGTGCACGGGTTGACATTGCATATGATATCGGACATTGACTACATCGACGCACCGTATTGTTTACAATTACATAACCAAGCTTTAAGCCTACAATAATGCTATTAATTTCACTACACTCTGCTTAGTTATAATAATCTGACAGGAATGCCTCCCATATACCCGTAATGTAGCAGAAAATTGCAGAATCGCTCCGAATCGATTTTTGAGAAAAATAATGAAGTTGTATTGAAAATAACAGTCAAATTATTCATAACAAACCATTCTGAGGCTGTAAATACTTTTCATCTTAATATTTAATTCATATTATTGAAGGATTCAACACTTTTTTGCTCGCTTCAAAGTTACACACCATGTTGATATTCGGATCTCTTGGGATTTTACTCTAACACAGTGTATTTATATTTAGGAATATTATTACATATAGGAGAATTTATTACATCCATTACATTCCACTCATATCATGGAAATCAAATGCATTATCACAGCATTAGGGAGACCAGACAAACATGTTAATTGTTATACATAATAACGTTGCAACTTTGATTCTAATTCATTTACTTTGTTCAAAATGCTCACTGTTTTCTCTGAGGTTCAAGATGTCCTGTTTTTCCATTGCGTTGCGGCTAGCTCTCAATAAATCTGTGGTGGACTCTGTATAAAAGTACCAATATATTGTATTGTAAATACAAGCTTCAACATTTACTTTTTAATTCATTGCAAATTTTATTCCTTATGACTAATTAAAATAAATATTACAAATATATTACCGGTACATCCATTACATTCCACTCATATCATGGAAATCAAATACATTATCCCAGCATTAAGGAGACCAAGCCCCAGGATCACATAATAACATTGCAACATTTAGTTTAATTCATTTACCTTGTTCAAAATACTCAGTGTTTTCTCTGTGGGTCAAGATGTCCCATTTTCCCATTGTGTTGCGGCTAGATCTCAATGAATTTGGGGTGGACTCTGTAAAAAGTACCAATATATTGTATTGCAATTTCAAGTCTCTAAGTTTACTTCTTTATATCATTGCTAAGTTTATTCCTAATGATTAATAAAAATAAATATAACAAATATATTACATCCATTACATTCCACTAATATCATGGAAATCTAATGCATTATCACAGCATTAGGGAGACCAGACAAACAATTTTATTATACTTTCATGTTAAATGTTAAATACTGAAATCTGATTGGTTTAGACGCAGTTGGTAATCCGTTCTATTACCCTCAGCGTTAGCAACACACTTGGCAATTGGTACCACAACGAACTGTTACATGCGCTTAAATTATGAGCGTACGGTTTGTCGTAGAATTTACTTCATTTCTAAATAAAAGCAGTAAAATTTTCTTTAGAAATAAGACATTCAGTAAAATAAAATGAATAGTGCCTGTTTGGGAGGGTATCTATTGAAATTGACACCCCTCGAAAACCATTGTCAACCTCCGCTCACTGCTTTACCTTAGGGTCAAGCTGTCCTGTTTTTCCATTGTGTTGCAGCTAGATCTCAATGAAACTGGGGTGGGCTCTGTAAAAAAGTACCAATATATTGTATCATAAATACATGCTTCTAAGTTTACTTCTTTATCTCTTTGCAAAACTTATTCCTAATGACTTATACATGTACTTATAAGTATAACAAATATATTACATCCATTACATTCCACTAATATCATGGAAATCAAATGCATTATCACAGCATTAGGGAGACCAAGCCCCAAGATCACGAGCAATTTTAGACTTGAGTAGTAAATTGTACACTGTCAGTGGCGTAGCTACCATGTATGCTTATATGCCTGAGCATGCACATCATTTGGGGGGAAAATCAGTAAAAAAATAAATAAAGAAAAAAAAATATAAAAAAAGAATTCAAGTATTAAGGTCCATACTTAGTTATTCCATCAACCCGTTTCCGTCACTCGGCCCTACTTTATCCGAAATCAATGCTAAACAAAGACGTATTAAGCACCAAATATAGCCACGCAATATGGTCTTAAAGTACCATATTAAAGAAACAGTACACAATGCATGTACCTAAAAAGGCAAATATTTATTTTGCAGTTGAACTTAGTTTTACACATTTTAAATTTCCCTGATAGAATATCACATTCATTACCATAAACTATGTGAAAATGAACTTAAGAATAAAAGCTTTGAGTGGGTCAAAGGCAAATGTCAAAAAAAATTTCTTCTTTTAACTTTTAATAAGTTTTGTGATTTTATTTTATGCCTAAACTATAACCAAAACAATTTTAACTGCCTAAAAATAGGCTTAAATAGTAAGCATTCCTTTCAATTTCTGCTTTAATTTTTGGTGTTAAAAATCGTCAGAATCCATGAGCTTCCGGGGGCTTTCGCCCCCTGGGCTTTGTCCTGGACCCACTGGGGGCCTCATGGTGGCCCCCACACCCCCTGCCATTTTAAGCATGCACTTCGTTTCAGGTCTAGCTACCCCACTGACTGTATTAATGTTTCTTGCTTCAAAACATAATAACATTGCAACATTGAATTTAATTCATTTACCTGCTTCAAAATGCTCACTGTTTTCTCTGAGGGTCAAGATGCCCTGTTTTTCCATTGTGTTGCGGCTAGCTCTCAATGAATTTGGGGTGGACTCTGTAAAAATATCAATATATTGTATTGTAAATACAAGCTTCTACGTTTACTTTTTTAAATCATTGCAAATTTTATTCCTAATGATTAAACAAAATAAATATAACTGTTACAAATATATTACATCCAGTACATTCCACTCATATCATGTAAATCTAATGCATTATCACAGCATTAGGGAAACCAGATCAACATGTAGATTGTTATACACAACTACATTTCAAAGTATATCTAATTAATATAAATGGATTTACTTTAGTCTGAATTAAAATGACTGGGCTCTCAGCCTCTTGTTCTTTTAGGTATTTTTTGCAAAGTGAAAATGGACTGCAGATGCAAAATTATTCTTTAAATAATAACATTACCCAAAACCTTCTTATTTTCATCTGATTCAGAATCAGAACTTGGCGAGTAGTTTGATACACTAAATGGGTCAGAATCCACATCAGAGGGAACTGAAAGAAATTAAAACAATATAGAAAATTTTCTTTCATAAACATTCATCAATTATTAGTTTACCACATTTGGTAATTGATGTTTCTTTTTTATAAATCTGACATCAGACCACTGACTAAATCAAACTTTTCAGCCATGGTACAAAAACAAGACTGTACCAATATTCAGTGAAAAATGAAATCCAATTCAGATTGATGCTTAAATTAACTAACCTACCGAATCTGATAATTCTATGTAAATGTATATTATTCAAGAAGTACATTCTGTAAATAATTTGCAAAATATAAATATTTACTACAGAAACAGATTTTGTAATTTATCTAACAAAAAACAATTTTGTTCTGCAAAGGAGACTCTCCACATTAGTGACAGATTCACAATGCACACTGACTTATATTAATAGCTTTTTGTTGGCATGGATGTTAGCGCGAGTGGGTCATGATGTGGGAAGAAGTTGGGGTGACTGGAGAAAACCCACGTGTCCAAGCAGGCGACCAATGTACCCTATCATATATAACAACTGTCGATCATGGGGATTAAACTTGGGTCGCAGTGGTGATAAGCAGGTGCATTGTCCACTGCACAACTGGACACCTCTTTCAAGCTTTTAATTTAATAGTGCTTGATAATGAAAACAAAATAAATCTATTCAAGTCAGCACAAGAACTGTATATAATGTTAAAATTGAAAGAAAATCAAACAACTATTAACAAAATAAAGTGAAATAAAACCTAACAAAACCATTACCAAAATCAAAAGGATCACAGCCTTTTCTGAAATCAATCAAAACTAGTACCGGTAAAAACATGTACATGAACAGGGGCTAGTGTTGTCACGATGATTGAATTTCAATCAATGATCAGTTGAAAAGGTTGTCGATTTATCATAATCGATTTTAGATTTTATAATCAATTATACTCAGTCTGGGTTTATTACATTAATATTATACCTATCATTTTGTTTTCTAATCTGTATTGAATGAAATGAAAACTGTTGTGAGCTGGGGGTTTTCTTCAATCTCAAAAGATGTGTAACATTCTACCTAATAAAAATACAGCAAAAGTCTTATAAGCTTTTAAAAGGAAGTGAAAATAGCACTTATATATTTTAGATTATACATAGCATAAAATTTAGTGCCCCATATTATTGAATTTAATATAATTTGTTACCGATTCGATTATTGACCGATCATCAGTTGGCAAGAGACAACCAATTCTGCTGATTAATTGATCACGATTTTTAACCTATTTAACAACACTAACAGAAGTTTTAGGCTTGTTTTTCAATAAAAACATATAAATTATCTATTCTGATACTTTTTAAATTCTTGAGAAAAACCTATTTTTTAGATTAGTTTAAAACAAATCAATGTACGAAAAAATGCAAAAACAAAACCAAAGCCAGATAACAAGATATCCAAAGCCTGATTGTAAATCACTAAACTCTCTCTTAATAATTATTTTTTGTGTATAATTAATCCAACCATTTTCCTACCTTGCTGCGCCACCGCAAGCTTTTCCAATCACAACCATAGTCATATACATGAAGTATCTCTTCCCCAACCACAATGTCTCTCTTAGCAAACAATCATAGGTATTCCCTTCCATTAAACACTCTGAGTTTATGGTGGAGTTTGCATCGTCCTTGCCATCATTTACAAACTGGCAGATACATGTATGGTTGTTCACTCCTGACAGCATCAATACTACAGTGTACATAAAAAGAAATCAAACCTTAAATAAGAAGCATATAATTACTGGTATTTTTGCTTGACTTAATTAGAATTGTTTATAGTTATTTCTAGAAACATTACTGCCATACATAAATGTTAAAATATTACATTTAGCTGCAGGTCTGTATCTCCTGGTCTGAAAAAAAAATTGGATAAACGTTGCTTCAATTTTTTTTTTCACATCAGGAGCTACATACCTCCAGCTTCATGTAAATATGTATAAATCGTATTACCAAAGTTCTTTTCCATTATATTTATAGATAAATATTTTGTTTTCTGTGCTTGTCTTCAATCTCTCCTCCCCATCCTGTCCTTTTAATGTTTCTCCTGCAGGAGAAAATCTCCACTGACATGACTGGTTGTGCTAATAACTCCAAAACCTACATTAAAACCACAAGCACCTGTGTGAAAGCATTGTTTATATGCAAAGAAAACTTTTGGATTCATAAACATCTACATTAAGCCCCATTCACAATTGGCGTACGAGCACTTTACAACTCTTTACGATCGGAATGTTTTAGATTCGCACGAGCTCTCTCATATATTGCATGAGGTCTCGCATTTGTTGCATGCGTTTTAGTGCTTGCATCAAGTCTCCTTAAAAATTGTGGACATGCACACTATTCAGATGCGACTGAATGCGATCCAAATCATCGCAGTGCAATGCACGAACAATATATAGTACGAACATTTTACAACATTTTGTATACTCGCAAGAGTGCAGGTGCATGATTTTTAAAGGTCATAAGATGAATCGCTGCTGTAGAGAGAGAGAGAGAGAGAGAGAAAGAGAGAGAGAGAGTTGAATGTGATAATAGTCTACCATATATCATATGTGCATGTTCTAGTGAGAACATACATTAAATTGGTAAACAACAAAATATTTACAACCATCGACCATTTCTAATGCTATCATGTATGAAACATGTCATGTTATTCTAAGAAATCAACAATTACAGGGGGAGGGGCGCCCCGGGTGCGCATAAACATTAAAATTAATACAAGTATCAAAAAGTAGTTTTAAAAGTGTTGCTACATTGGTCATGCTTCTGGATTGAATGTTCTTGAGAGCACATTGTGCACAACGCTGTGTAATCAAGACATACATGTTTTGCCTGGTCAACAGATCACACTCAGCCCAACGGGAATCTGCAGACACATTGTTTACATTATTATTAATCATCAAAAGCCAAAAATTTTACAAACCTGATAATATCCGAAAAGCCAAACGAGAGTGATACTATGATGTCACATTTGTAAATGTGGGTCACAATTGTAAATGTGGGGTGAGCATCCCGGTTGTAAACATGGAGGCCTGACTATCTTACCTATAATAAGTCAATTCGTACATAGAATAGTCGGCTATCTTTCCACTATACAAGTGAAAAAGAGCAACTGATCTTAATGTGCTTTTAATTCATTTAGGTAACAAGGGGTACATGTACATATATCTACATTACGTACATAATTAATTTAAAACAATATTACTGGTACATATAACTGTAATATAGAAAATTCTTCATGTCGATCTATTTACATAAAGCGACATTCTTCGGTTAACTTTTCTGTCCATTTTCAATAAACTAGCTATATAATTACAGGGATTTTTTAGCCTTTTTTTATTTTGAAAGTGCCATTTTTTTTGGAATTGGGAAAATTGTATCGACAATTTCATGCAGTTGGGAGAAATCATTTGTTGCATACATCATGATTTCTGAATTTATTATCATAATAGAAAATCAAAGAGCTAGACTTTAATTGAATAGAATCTAATTAACTTCACAATATAGATATATGTATAATATTCCTATATTTAGTTATTAGAACAAGTCTTTTTCCCTGAAATAAACACCTTCAACACTGGTCATAAAAGTATTACATTATTTTAAAGAATTTATCAACATCCCCTTTTAAATTGAGAATGTATTTTTCTGTTTGAAATATTTCATAACATTTACCTTTTACTTTTATATCAGTCTAGTGTGTGTAAAAAAAAAAATGTACCATTTACAGTACTGTATACCACAAAATAACGATGTTTTAGAAAAACAGAGGAAAATCGGATTAAAAGTTGGCGATGTTTACAGCGTGTTTTGAAACTTTTATGACTGCAGTTTTGCTAAATGGGTTTAATCATTTGTTAATACTGAACATTTATGGACATTCTGGTTATTTTACGAAGTATTTTTTGATAAGAAATAAACATAAGAACTATTTACCAGTTGGGGAAAAATACTGCTATACTAATTGGGATCATAATTTGGACAGCTGCTGAAGTGAACTTATTTCCAATTGAGAATGGGGACGACTTTTGCTCCGGAGAAGGTACTGATAAATCCTTGAATTACATATTACATCAAACGTACAGTGGAAATGAATATCATGCTTTTATTGTTAACTTCGTTTCGAATGTCCTCGAAGATTAATCAATATTTGGTGTAAAATAGTCAAGTTGCATACATTATCGCCCTATTTTATTTGAATATTTAAAAAAAAACTTCATAAAAACATTACTTTGTTCAATTGTAGTAGGATTATCAAAAGTACTTACCATAAAATGGCTTTGATTCCTAAAAGGCAGCACGCTGGCGTTAAACGGTCCATTGTTTTAACCCGAGACGTTCCGAGAGTACTCGGAACAAATGGCGGAGCACTTGCCAAATGTTCAAACATGGTCAAGAAATTAACGACTTTTTTCTAGTTAGGCTTTATACATAAAAAGTGAAAAAGTATTTTGAAAACAAGTTCATTAAGAATAATTAAAGGCTAAACAAATTATATATGTTAGATTTTTTGCAATATTGCAAGTTTTCGTTGGTCTCCTAAATGCAGAAAAATAGTCATTGCTAATTATACGATGGAGGCAGATTGAATTCCTTTTTACGAAAAAAGATAGACAAAAGGCAACTATTGGATGTCAAATAATAGACACATTGATGCATTTTAGGCAAAGACACACCGTTCATTCATTTAAAGATAAGCCAATTACATTTTAGACAAGGTCAAAATAATACGGAGACCAAAATATGTCTCCCTAATCTACTGGTCTCCCTAATAAAGATAAAATAATACAATCGGTCTACCAAATGCATAAGTCAGGTATATATATATATATATATATATATATATATATATATATATATATATATATATATATATATATATATATATGTGCTGTGTGTATATTGAAATATGGATTTTTGTGTGATCTGATATGACCTTGACACTTGATCTACAAATATCATTCGAGGTCATTGCATATCCTTTGATCAAAGGCATCATGTGGATGAAGTATGAGCCTGATTGGAGCAAAGGGAGATAAGATGTACTCCAGACAAGGAATTTTAAATATAATTCTGCTATGACCTTTTTAAACTCGGAACACCTCTGACCTAATCAGATCACCGCATTAAATACAAAGTTTGATAACTCTAATTTGTTTATCATCAAGAAATTCTGCATCACTGACAAATAAAGTTTTATTCGGAATAATAATATACCAACTAGAGACGAGCTCGTTGCAAGCAACGATTAGGTCTTCCGTCGTAGCTGCGTCATACTTGTGACGTAATATAAAAATTGATACCTGACCATGGTGCAATAATAGATGTATAAACACTGTGTAAAAGAAACAAAGTACATGTATATAAGCAAATACAGATCTTTAAAAGTTGTCTGAAGTTTGATTCGCCGCATGTTGTTTTTTTGCATGTGCATTTTATTTTGAGAAACTTATCGAATCATCATAATTGACTCAATATACACAGAATATGGACGACGATTATAATCACACAGTGGGTATGCCCGGTATGAACGTAAAAAGACCAAACATTTTACTCGCATTTTTTATCGAAAGCAAGGGCCAATGAATCTTTTAGAATGTATGCGGAGATCCTGGAAATTTTACAGGGGGTTCTGAAGAATAATTTTGTTTTTTGAGGGGGGGGGGGGAGGGGGCATGCGCAGATAAGAAAAATTTTCCTGGGGTGGGGGTTGAGTGTCTGACGGTTATTTGAGTTTGCCTGGGGATGTCCGAGGCATATTTTTGTAATTTTATATTGTACATGTAATGGAAAGAAATTTTGCGGGGGTTGGGGTGGGGTCTGAAACCCTCACCCTACTCTTCTTGATTCGCGCATGGGGAAGGCCGATGCCGGTAATTTGACGGTAATTTTAACCATTTTTATTTAATTAATCATTTTCAAAATTATCGGAATTCCAATATTACCTTTAAACGCAGTTAAAACTTACGAACCATTTAGTCTTGGTGAGTATTCGGCCAACATGCGTCCGCGTACGAAAGAAATGGCAATATTCAAGAAATTTGGATGGACGATCTGGGTCCTAGGTCGTCCATCCGATTCTTTTTCAGACTAAGAGCTACAGAACTGCACTTAGAGAATATCAAACTGATTATGTTTATTTATTTTGTCTCAAAGAATCAGTTTTTTAAATAAAGTTTTATCTTAAAAAAAAAGAAATCGGGCACAATTTTCAATGTTAGCATTTTACAATTTAAAGGTCTAATCAAATTTTGAATGAAGTTTCAAGATACTACTCTTCGTTGTTTTATACGAAATATTGCGTGGAAAAAAGATTTACATCGCATATATATTATAGAACTAATTTCTTCTCTTTTTTATTTACATCAAAATAAATCCAAGGAAAAATCTAAATATTTATTTTTCCTTTATATGTGTTAATGAAAACGTTGATCAGCAAGGGCCGGTTCTATGTCGTGCAAGCACCTACTTAATAGATTGTTACACGGATCTACCACGATGACAAATATCGAAAAGGCAATATTGTGGGTGAAGGATGAAAGTGTAGTTTGTTTTTTAGGTTTATTTTTGATAATTTATTTATCTGGATCAATTTGGTCTGTTGGTTTGTTTTGGTTATTGAAAAGGGGAATAAAGAAAATGAGTAATTTCCGATATGAAGTCAAGCATATATTTTCATATTATCATTGACTTAAAACATGTTGGAAAAAAGAAATATTGCATCAAGCAGTTAGTTATTATGCGCAGATTATGCATTCCTCTATGGTTTTCACAATTGCATGTATAAGTTACTACACGTATTTGCTTACGGAGAAATAAATCTCCAAAGAGATGATATAGTTATCAGTTAAGTTCCAGATTGTCTTCTGCACATGCAAGCACGTGTGTAATCCTGATTTAAAAATAGGTATAATGTCCGGGGAGGGGGGGGGGTCATCGCAACAAAACTGTGTATAAGCGTACTAGAGTGTACATTGTTAATTAATAATTGATGTTGAATTGTTATTAACAAACAAAATCATAAATTTATAATAACAAACACTAAAATGCCAGGGAGTTCTGCTGGACGCGATTTCATTTGTCTTCAATTAATAGGGTGTAGGGATGCCCGCCTACTTAATACATATGCTCACGCGTCAACAGATTAAAAATGACTGTATTTTGGATTTATAAATCGCTCTAAAACATTCGATCTGATATATCGTTGTTAACAATTCAAAACTTTGAACGATTAAATTTGTTTTTATACCTAGTACCCCGACCCTCACGGAAAAATCCATTCAGATCAATGGAAATTTCATTTACAAGACTCCCCGCCAGAATCAGGATGTCTCATTCATTAATTTTTTCGTAGTTATAGTGGACGAGTCCAAAATAGGAATTTTGAGACACATCATACAATGTGAACATATGCCATGAATGCAGTTTACTTTGCGTCTATTTTCTTATTTTGAGAGTCCTTTTTATCATGTTTATCATGGCTTGAAAATGACGGAAGGCCCTTGAATGTTGTTATCTTTATGCAGGCACGTAGCATCCTTTTTGAAAGTGGGGGGGGGGGCAGACTCATCGAAAAAATCTTGACAAGCAAGAAAAAAAACAACTCCCAATTTCAATCCTAATTTCCTTATTTTTATATAAATTTTTTACATCCTTGATAATTCAATTTTTTATAAGCAAATTTTAAAAAAAATTAGTTGCTGTGAGAAAAAGTGTGGGGGGGGGGACCCACAAGCTTGAATTAATAATTGCCTGAGGATGCATCTTTAATGTGTCAACATTTATATTCATAATTGATGAAAACGTTATATGGGATGTAATAAGCACAATGAGCAAGAGTGTTCAATTAAAAGGGCATTTCACATTGCACGTGTGTAATCCTGATTTAAAAATAGATTGCCATATTTGAAAGGTCAAAAAAAAAGAGGGAGGTGTCATCGCAAGATGATACACATTGTCTAAGTAGTACAATGTAAGTAATAGTTGGTGTTGGATTATCATCATTAACAAAGAATCATCAGTTTGGATTAATTAAAACAAATATAAATTCATATAATTGGAATATTTACTGGAGGGGCTACGTACAAGTAATTCGCCGAAGTGGGGTACGTGTGACCCGATTTTCGATCAATTGGGCGATTTCATTCATCTGGAAAAGGGTTTCACTCGCGTGTACAAATGTAAATGTACATCTAACAATTGCTAGTCAATGAAGTGTGTATGTTAATTCGATATATTTCTTCTAAAACATTCTATCCAAAGTATAATATATGTAGTTATTAGTTGACACCCTCCCAGTGGATCTATGCCGATGGATCTATCTGAGATCTCAGCTGTTGCGTGAATGGTAAAGAAAGACTTCGCGCCATAATACGTCTCATTCATAATTTTGGCTCGCCGATTAGTGGGCGAGTCCAAGTTAGGCCAGAGCACATGATGTGTATAGATGGTCTTACCCACTCTATCTCTTAACTGGTCATATAATAAATAGAGATATCATGGATCTTTCACTTTTGTCGGAGCATGTAATAAATGGAACCAAAAAATAAAGTAATTCTAATTGAATTAAATTGAAGTTAAAATGTAAATACCCCCTCCCACCTACGGATTAGGATTTTCAAAATTCCCCATTTTTTAAATTCCTTGTCAAGATTTTTTTTTGATGAAGCTGCCCACCTAACCCCCCCCCCCCCCCCACACACATACACTTTCAAATAACGATGCTACATGTACGTGTTTGAATATCCTTTCCTGTATGGTTAGAAATAACAAAATGTCTTTGATTTTGCATCTAATATATAACAAATTCAATTTTCAATTTGGCTGTTTGAGATTATTCGATACATGTACATTCCTAAAATGATTTAAAATAATGAAATGATTTAATTTCCAGTGATATACAGGTACATGCACTCGATCGAAGAAAAAGATTGAAATTGCTTCTAAACTCTGCACGTTCAGTTTAATAATTTATGATCCGCAGCGAAAATTAAATTTCATTTCTTATAAGATAGTCTAATTGATACATTGCATGCTTCCATTGAATAAATTTGGGTAGTCAGGCAAGCTTTTTGGAAAGCTATTGCTATGAAAAATTTCGGATGGTACTCAATTTTTCCAGAAGGAGAGCTACATATATGCAGCTAAGGTAACTAATAATGCTTCCGATGAAATACTTTGTTTAGTAATGCAAGGTTTTAAGAGAGCAATACTTATTTGTTTAAAAAATAACACCCTAATACTTCGCATTTCATTCGCTGTTTGTAGAACAAGCAGAACCAGTATCAGTTCGATCCCTATCGTATGTACATTGTTCGAATTTAATAGCCCTTGCATTGGATTGCTTTGCATGTACAAGATATCTTTTAAAAATTCAACACTGAAAGTGTTTATCTATATGGCTATTAATCTATATGTACATGTACACATAGCGTACACATGTGATTCAAAATACCCCAAACGGAAAAATTAACTTATTGAGTCGACATTTTATAGAATTTGCAAAAAATACATTGCGGGTCTGAATGTTTGTTAATGTGTCAATCTATCAATATACAGTTTGTTAATTATTTTCGATTGCTAAGGCTACATCGTTTTTGATGAACATTGAACAACATTTTTTCCATGCCATTATTTCCACGGAAGATAGCGAGTACAATTATAAAGCACAATTTATTTAATTATCTCTTTAATATTGTGTACTAGTATGTAATAAATTATTTATAAATTGCTGCCGAAGGTTGTTTGGTATTTTCGTTTGTAGATGCATTGCAAGTAAAAAACGTGAAACGCGGGGCAAGTCATACTTAATACATGTATCCCTAATAACCGTTACTTAAAATAGCGGCTTTGGATTCAAATATTATCGTATACGAATATTAAGTTCACTTTTTAAAATCATCTCCACGATGATAATATTATATCCATCGGAAATCAGTATTTTGTTTTGCTTTAAAAGAAATGTTCTATCGGGAGCAATCCCGCGGTCGTTTAAATTGCCAGCGTATGTCAGTAATACACATTGTGCTTTATATGACGGCCGTGTATGCGTACTGTAGAAAAGTTGAGTTTAATTACCATGCATTCGAACCATTTAATTAACACATCTCCCAGTACTGAAACAATTCAAAATGTCTCTGTTACAGTAACACAGTGGGGCGTTAAACATGTGTACGTCCAGCTCTACAAGCATATGCACTGTCGTCAAGGGACGGCCTGAATACAGCTAGCGACTCTTCTATCGATCGGTTACCTGAGTCTCGTAATGCATCTAAATATAGAAAGGGGCACAGTTATGAAACAAACAACAAAAATAAGGTCAAAGACGTTCATCTTTATGAAATGAATATGTACATATGAATAAAAACATTTGGGAATTTTATGTAGAATTATTTTTGCGCGCTGCATGTATCAGTTAGTGCATTACAAAAAGCCCTTTCATAACCTCCTAAACGTGCGCACCCCCACAAAAATGGACCGAACTGACAACAATTGTTTCTGCAAATACTGGCTATAAATTACGAAAACATTAAATTGAATACCACGGAAGGATTCAAAATTAATTTCTTTACAACTTTGCTTCAATAATGCATTAGAAATTTTTATTCCTTTACAAGTTATTGACAAAAAACTTTTGACGCATCTAACTCCTTTATTATAGGGGCCAGCCCCTTTTTCTGTATACCGAATGAAAGGTCTTGGTAAGACCAAGATCTTTTAAAATACATGTTATAACAAATTTTTATCAGGTAGGAAACTAACACGGAAAATACGCGAATTTTTTTGAATTTTTTTCTTGCCTTTGTTTCAACATCTATACCACCCCTTTTATTTGCATTTAAATAATAAATAAAATATATCTCGCACAAATTCAATGTATTAGCTTCCAAACCAGCCAATCTTTGAGACTCTGCCAGCCATCGTTATAGCTAAACCCCCCTGGACAAGAGAAGTCGTTAAATTTTACTAAAAGGGGAATAACTCAAAACCGAATGGGGATTTTCCTCAACTAAACTATGCAACGACAACATCACGCGGCATGTTATCAGTCCTGAAAATTTCAAAACAATCGGTGAACAAACGAGCGAGATATTAAGGATCAAAGTTGGCGTCTAGAAGAAAAAAAAAATAATAAGAAATTTGAAATTTTTTCAGAATAATAGTAAGGTCTTCCGTTGGAAACGGAAGACCTTAATTAACTGACTATTTGGATAATAGCAAGTTTATTGTCCCACCCCACAGCAACTATTTCCCTTGGCTTTGCCTCATGAAATAGTTGCTGTCTTGGGGGACAATAAACTTGCTATTGTCCTCATACCTAGTAGATACTAAATAGGCATATAATATCCCATCCACCTCCATTTCATGTTATATAACCTCCCGTTTGTAACCTTCAATTTCACTGTGTAAAGTCAACACAACAGTCAAAGCCGCAAGTTTCACAATTTATTACTGCTTCTCATGTACTTAAAATTAGGGGCCTTAATATTGCTTAGGCCTAAAAAAAAATGTTGTGTGTTTCGGGTAACCCGACCTAACCTACAAAAATGGCCCGATCCTACCATTTTTAGATGCCTGATTTTATCCGACTGTGAATTTTATCTTATTTCCAATAAAAAATACGTTTTTAAATATGACACAAACAAACATTCTTAGGATTCGGGCAAAAAAAATAGATAAAATAAATAAAAAAACTCCACCTACCTAACCTAATTTTTTCATCAGTGTTACCCTAAACACACTAATTTCTTTTTAGGCCTTACCAATTCAAACAAGAGACATCCCATTAACTATTGATAAACATTAAAATTCATTTCATGAATCTACGCAACACTGGTTAATCTTCAACTACAGTCACTATCAATTTTACAAAAATATTGACGGTTCTTTATCCGAAACTGTTCCTTGTACCTTTAACTTAGTACACTAACATTTTATAAAAAGACGGTTTGTCTTAGAATAAGAAAGTTATTGCAATTCTGAGAAATTGAATACCACATATTGCAAATTCCATTGAGGTTTAATAAAAATATGGCCATTTAAGTGAACCCCCCATTTCCAATTTCCATTAGTAAACACAGATTTACAGGGTTCTCCATAGTAAAACATCTTTACCTGACCTTTTAGATGTCAATTGTTGTTCAACCACCTTTAAAAAAAACCTTATTCAATACAACATGCATCTACATTATATAATCATGATAAAAGCTTCACATCACTTAGAAATATTCTTACATGTATACCCCCTCCCCCCCCCCCCCCCCCCATCTTTTGATTTTCATAAAAAGTCATGGTGAAAAATGTTTTACCTAATTTTATGAAACTTATGGCAATTTCCTTGAGTCATTTCTCACACATATTTGAAAACAATCATCAATGAATCTAAAATTTGATCCTAATTATTTGTTCATTTTATGATTAACACCATTTTAATTAACAAATAGACAGCTGTCCTGCTTGTGATTTCTTGTTTTTATGAAAAAAAGTAAGCTAACAATCATATTTAGTGAATATCTAATCTATTTTGATTTCTAGTCTCCTTCTAACCATGCTAAAACAGTAAGATACAACCTACAAGTTAGACATCTGCTTTAAATTAAAATAAAATTCAAACACCCACGTAGCTGGAGACAGAGTTGATTTCCATGAAAAATGTTCAAAATTTGACATGTTTTTCTCCTTTTTTTATGCATATATACCTTAGAAAGGTAGAAATAGGTTGTTTCTTGTTCATTTCAAAAGTAATTATCATAGCAGATGTTATTTCAAAGTCAAATGTACATTTACATATCCTACATGTAATCTTAATGCAGACAAGTGGATGGGGGGGTGGGGGTTCAATTATGTAAACACATCTAAATACCTTTATAAAATAAAAAAATAACGGAAACATAATTGCATACTTTTATTGAAAAACAAATTTTCACAACAATTATGAATTTCTTTAAATAGCCTTAATTTTGTTTTTCATAATTTCTTATCAAACACAAACCACAACATGGGATGATGCTTTCTTCAAGTTCCATTATTATTCATGCATTATCCGATTTAATTTGAATTACCGGTAAAAAGTCTGTAGAACACAAGGAATATGCATGTGGATAGAGGTGACAGGTTAATCTCAAGAGCTGACCCACAAGAATCAACAGGTAAAAGCCATGTGGTGCCATGTCGGAACAAGAGTCCGTTTTGAGCTGAAAAGAAAAATAATTAGCTGTGTTTACATACATGTTCTAGTAATAGCTGTGTTTACATTAACATATGCATATTATTTCTGGAAAAAATTACATATCCCAATACATGACATAACATTTAGGCAGTACAAGATCAAAAATTTGCATATCAAGTCATAATATAATATTTAAAAAATTTCTTAGGTATAGACACTTATCAGATTGAGAGAGAGTTTGAGAGAGAAAGAGAGCTAGAGTTTATTTCTTGTAGTGCAACAGACAAAAATTTCAATTCGAAAATTACAAAGGAATATTACCCATCTGAACAGCATCAAAGTACATGTATTTCCTTCTGGTATACCATGTTTTATCAATTCTACCGGGTTTTTTTTTGAAACTTGGCGAGGGTTTTGGTTTTTTTTCTTTTAAATTACATGTTTTAAAAACAATACTATGTGTAATTAGCATAAAACATGTATGAGTAAACTTAATGAAGAATTTTTAATAGATTATTTTTCACAGAATGTGTTACATTATATGTATGTCAATCTTTATAAAAGTAGCATATATTTCGTGCGTCATAAATTGGAAGTTTAAGTAAATATCACTTACTTGCATGGTAGCTATATATATGTCTAACCCAAATTTTCTTCATAAAGCTACAGCTGTATGTACCACAAAATTATATGTTTTGTCACAAGTATACATTTTTAAAAAAAATACCCAAATTCCAACAGTTGAAAGTAACTCGATGAATTTTTCATTCTCTGATAAGTTCATTGTGTTTTGTGCGTGCATATATTATAAGTCTGCTGCAACAACAGCCAATCGGCGGTAAGCTGAATCCACTAATAAGAAAAATTGTGGTTTAGGAGCGGGTAAAATTGTTTATGCATAATGTAGCTGACACTGACTTGAATGCGATGCTGTCAAGAACACCACACCAAATAATATCAAGAGACATAAATATTCACTTAAATGTATTGTGTTGTAAAGTAAAGGTTTTAATACAATGTTTGCATCTTGCAAAACATGTGATGACTCTTATAATCATCTGTAATATATCTGATATATATGTACAAGATGGGAGAAATAATGACAGAACAGACTGGGATTCGAACCTTGCCCTCTAAATCTCTAGTCAAGTGCTCTACCAACTGAGCTACATGTATCTGGTACCGGTATTCAAACCAGTCTGACCATCACATCCCCCCTTAAATGATCTTCACCCTCAAAGATCACACCTGGCTCTTCCCCTGGCAGGAGTTAACCTGACAGTTCCAGGGGTTGGTTACAATACCAATATTGTATAGGGATGGAACAATCCACCGATGCACCACGGTATATATTTTGACGATATTTGGATCGTTACATTTACCATTAATACATTACGATACCTATGCGAACTTTTTTTTATTTTCCAAAAATATCTGAGCTTCATATATCGGCTATTTTTAGTCTGCGCGCCTAATATGAAAGTACAAAGATGGCCGAAAACCTCGTAAAGTTGTCAAACCTGTTAGGAAGCTAAATCTGGAGTGTGGACAACTTTTGGATTACTTGTTAATGAAAAAGTGATATGTACCGAATCGGCTAAGTACAGAATCGTCCAAGCCTTAATATTGTAACAGGATGGGAGAAATAATGAAGGACCAAACCAGGAATTAAACCTGGGCCCCCTGAATCTCTAGTCAGGTGCTCTACCAACTGAACACTGGTATTTAAACCGGTCTGACCGTCACATATATACAAAGTTATTTTAAACAATGGTGTTCAATAAAAAATAAAACTTGCAACCTTCAGTTTTTGTCTGTAATTAATCAATATTGGCGTGCGATCAGTTATCGTTGAGAACCATTTTTCATCAGTGCATTGTTACGTCATTTTATCAACACATAAAATTATATACGAAAATATGATTAACATTGCACCAGCGAGAAATGGTCCTCGACAAGAACTGCTGGCATGCCAGTACTGCCAGTAGTCAGATTAAAAAAAGAGAATGTAAATGAAAAATTACATTTGAAACATTAACAAGGACAATTCAAGTACACATCAAAACTGCTAAACAAGAAAAATTATGTGAACTGGTAGAGTGGTACGCATAGTTCTAACTTGTAACCTACATGTACAAGTACATGTACCAGGTACCCGTTGGTCTACTAAACCTCTCTAATGATACATTGATCAGCATCATAAAGATATTAAAGACTTTGTAGTCATGTTTTAACTCTGAAGTCTGAAATATACAATTTTATTTACTTGATGTTACATGTATGTCTACAGGGTATTTATGTCTACATTTGGAGTCTTCCGCACAAAAATATGATCATATGTTTCTAATTAGACCCTGCTTTGAATTTTGAGTTGAAAATTCACAATCTGATTTTTTTTAAATAGATAAATTCGGTCATCCTTTCCAGTCACCCATGAACCTCGAGCAAGTCTAAACATCCAGTAAACAATGTAAAAACTACACGTTAGTAAACAAACACCCACACCATAACAAAAACATCAAACTCTGTAATTCTTATAAAATTTTAACCCAGCAGATGTTAAATCATCAAGATCTATTTGTAAATTCATATGTGATGCACATAACATAGAAAATTTATGTACAGTACCAACTACATGTATATTTGTATACTGTATGTATGACTTTCGCCACATGTGGATTTTCTCAATAAATTGAATTGTAATTTACACAAAATTCTGGTAAAAAGGAAAGAAAAAAAACAAGTGAAAGGTCAAACATTTGGGATTTAATTCTGTTAAAAGAATTTATATTGTCTGGACTAGAAAAATAACATACATCAGTGACAGTGTGCACGTACTTACATGTACATCTATAGTATAGACTAAATGTTAACCAGTTAACATGCTGACATTTTAACCACTATAGACAAGAAACTTTAAAAGAAATAAAAATCCTCACCTTCTTCAGTAACATCCACATAGATCACACACTTTAATGTCCATCTTTCCCCCTTTATTACTCGTAGCTTATCAACGGCTGATCAATGGAAACATAAACATCCGTCGACATGGTCGACAGAAGTGTGGCTGTCAGAATTTCCTCGTAAACGATTCACACGAGAATATATCCCTCCTTATACAAATATGTAGTATTGTTCCCTGTGCATGTTCATATGTTGCACAGTAACTTGAAAATGCATGTGTACACCGAAAGAATACACAACTTCTCTTCTGCATTACGCTCTCTCTTTTCTACAATGCCGTTCGTTATTGTTTACATTCGGCGCGCGCGCGGGGGTTACAAACAGGGGCGGCCCAAAAAATAGTTGCACATAGAACGTTTAAATAATGTGTGTTCATTGAATTCATAAATGATATAGATGAAAAAAAAAATTAAATTGAATCACAAAAATTTATCTAAGACGCAACACAACGTAATGCAGTAAATGCCTGGGCCCGAAAGTGGCATTCTTTTGTTCGCTTGTGTGTCTATGTAGACATATTAACTCGTTCATGTACGATTCTCAGATATTTGTTTTATGAAATTTGAAAAAAAATAAGGCACAGAACTTTTTTAATTTGATACAAAATGACATTATTTAATATATTAACAATAACTGAATTCATTTTTTTTCATAAAATGATAACGATTTTTGCTATCAGAAAAATACGTGTATGGGCTGCTGACCCTTAATTATAGGGGCCAGCCCTTTTTTCTTAATTTTAAATGAAAGCTCTCGTTATTCTAAACAACTTTTGTTCTATATGTATTAACAAAACATTTTTAGTTTAAAGGTTATTATACAAAAAGCAACAAAATTTCAGACCCCAAAAAACCTTAAACTTTACCGTCAAATAGCTTAATCCCAACTAAAAAACATTTTGCCAAAATTTTCATGCCAGCAAAACTATAAAATGTTACCAACAATTCTGCTAAATTTCATGCAACTATCTTTTGTAGTTCCCGAGATCAACTCTGGACAAAAGACCCCCCAATTTTTTATTCAAGAGCAATCACTCATTACCGGAAGTAAATTTTAAAAATTTGAAAAAAAAACCTCCATAGACCTTAACATTGTCTACATACCCTGAAAGTTTCATAACAATCAGACAACAAATGTACGAGAAATGGCCTGCACAAAATTTGCGGAAAAAAAAATAATAAGAAACAGTAGAATAACAGAAGGGTTTTCCATTGAAAACGGAAAACCCTAATAAAAAGAAACAATAGAATAACAAGAGGGTCTTCCGTTGAAAACGGAAGACCCTAATAAAAAGAAACAATAGAATAACAAGAGGGTCTTCCGTTGGAAACGAAAGACCCTAATGATAATAAAAAAGAAACAATAGAATAACAAGAGGGTCTTCCGTTGGAAACGGAAGACCCTAAAAAGAAACCGAAGAATAAAAAGTGGGTCTTCCGTTGAAAACGGAAGACCCTAATAATAGAAAGAAACAATAGAATAACAAGAGGGTCTTCCGTTGGAAACGGAAGACCCTAAAAAGAAACCGAAGAATAACAAGAGGGTCTTCCGTTTAAAACGGAAGACCATAACTAGACCAAAGCTCGTTTCAAAGCAACGAGTGGGTCTTCCGTTAATGTCGAGAGTAAAGCTTGATGTTCCTGCAAGAAGCAGAGTATTTAAATCAATAACAAGAGCAACTTAAACAAAGAGATTAAAAAAATCGAATTATTCTTGGTACGACTGAAAAAATACGAATGTTTTATATACGAATTAACAAAAACTTAAACGATTCTAAGAACGACTTAACAAAAAAAATCCGAATGTGTTAAAGCACGACTTAACAAAATTCGAATTATTTTTTGGTACGAGTTAATTTCACTTTGAACTTAACGTTTTTTTTTAAACCAAGTGTGAGCCAAGTATGAGAAATTATGCTCCCGATAAGTGATCTTGGACGGACAGACGGACGGATGGACAGACGAACAAACTGATCACTATAGGGTACCCGCATAAATATGCTTTTCTATCGAACCATGAAATAGTTTCCGTGCTATCTGCCCATGGTGAATAGTCATCAAAACCATTCACCAGCAGCATTCATTCAATTTCCCTCATTTTCAAACTCGGAACACCTCTGATGTAATCCGATCGCTGCATTAAACTCTTAGTCTGATAACTCTGATTTGTTTATCTTAAAAAAAATTCTGCACTGCCGACAAATAATTTTTTTTTTTGGATAATAAAATAAATACTTACTATTTGGACAATAGCACGTTTTTTGTCCCCCTCGACAGCAACTATTTCCCTCGGCTTGGCCTCGTGATATAGTTGCTGCCTTGGTGGAAAATAAACTTGCTACATCCTCATAGCCAATAAAAAGGTATATAATGTCCCATCCACCTACATTCCGAGTTATATTACCTCCCATTTGTAACCTGCAATATCACTGTGCAGTCAACACAACATTCATAGTTTTAAAATTTATACTCCTGCTTTTCATGCACTTAACATTAGGAACCTTCATATTGCATACCAATTCAAACAGGAGACATCCCTCTTACTAAAGATAATCATTTAAATTCATTTCATGAATCATTACAAAACTCATAAGCCTTCAAGTACAGCAACTCTCAATTTTACAAAATTATAAATGGGTACTTTATTCAAAACTGTTCCTTGCTACCTTTAACTTATTACATTATCATGTAATGAAAAGATGTTTTGTCTTAGACTTAAAAAGCTAGTGCAATTTTGAGAAAAAGTATACCCCATATTCCCAATTCCATTGAGGTTTAAGAAAAATATGGCCATTGAAGTAAACCCTCCATTTCAACTTTCCTCTATTAAACACAGCCTTATTGGGTTTTCCATAGTAAAACATCTTTGCCTAACCTTTTAGAGGTCAATTGATGCTCAACCTCCTTCAATAAGAAACCTTTTTCAATACAACACATCTACATGATATTATCATGATAAAAGCATCACATCACTTAGAAATGTCCTTACATGTATACTGTATACCCCCCCCCCCCCCAAAAAAAAAAAAAAAATAAAAATCTTTTGATTTTTATTAAAGGGGCATGGTCACGATTTAAGTCAAAAACTATTTTTCCGATTAGAATTATTACAATGCTTTAGTGAAGCATTCTTAATAGGCAAACAAAATTTGAGTGTCATTTGTTGAGTTATAAGCGAGTTACAGAGCTTACAATTATTTGACATGTAAACAAAGCTTTTGTTTACATTTTGAATGTTGAAGTGAAAATTTTAAATTTTGACCTAGAATGAATGTGTTAAACGTTAGGAATTGTTTATCTTTGCTTAAAATGAATACGAAGATAGAAAAATCATCTTGAAAAAGGTTTTTAATTGGTAATTTGAACCTATGTGAACAAAAACAGGACACGAGCCTTGTTTACATGACACAGATTTGTGAGCTCTGTATCTTGCTTAAAAACTTAAAGACTGACTCTCAAATTTCATTTGATCATTAGAAATGCATTTCTAAAGCATTGTAAATAATAAAAGTAAAACAATAGAATTTGACGAAAATCGTGACCATGCCCCTTTAAAAGTCATTGTTTGACATCTTTTACTTATTTTTTTTAAACTTGTGGCAATTTCTTTAAGTCACTTTTAACACATATTTGAAAGTAATCATCAATGATACTAAATTTTGATCTTTGTTTGTTTATTGAATGATTTGTAGCATTTTAATTAACAAACAGACATGTATTCCTGCATGTGAATTGTTTTTTCCATGAAGAAAAAAAAAAGTAAGCTAACAATCATATTTAGTGAATATTTAATCTATTCTGGTTTCTTGTCTCCTTTTAACTATGCTAAAACAGTAAGGCCTAAAAGTTCAACATCTGCCATATATTAAAATTAAATTCAAACACACCTGGGTAGCTGGAGACGAGGGAGACTTCCGTGAAAAACGATCAAATTTTACATGTTTTCTTATATTTGTATGCATATATACATTAAAAGGTAAAAATTAGTTGTTTCTTGTTCATTTAAAAGTAATTATTATGGCAGATATTATTTCAAGGTCAAATGTACATTTACATACCCTACAGAGTGGGGTGATTTTTCAATTTTGTAAACACATCTAAATATCATTATAAAATTATAAAAAACAAAATAAAGAAAACATAATTGCATACTTTTATTGAAACACCAATTTTCACAGCGAACAATTGTAAATTACTTTAAACCGCCTTAATTTTGTTTGTTATAATTTCTTATCAAACACAAACCACAACAAGGCATGATGCTTTTTAAAGTTCCATTAGAGTAATTGTTCATGAATTATCCAATTTTAGAAAAACAGGGTCTACATTTTAAAGGCCGGTACTATTTGTTTCAGGGATAAGAGCTTTGTTCCACAAGTGTTAAGAAATTCGTCCCCGTTCTTGAAATATCTGAAAAAAAAAACTTTTAGGGGCTAGTCCCTTATCTCCTTATTTGAGCCGCTGAACCAAAATTTGAAGGTTGCATTTTGTAAAGTACATCATTTTAAGCATCTTTTTTACTATACTGCATTTCAAAATGTTTTCCTTTTGAGATATATATGGTCATAGTTTTAAACTCTTTAACCCTAAAAAAATCCTTATTACATAACACGTGAATAAATCATTACATTACTTGGATACATAACTGTAAGCTAAACATATTTCCTACTTTAGCCTTTCATTAAATTTCCCTCAGTGTAGAGCTACAGATGAAAGATTTTAGAGCCCTTTGGTCCCCTAGTTTTAGGGACCAGCCCCTTTTTCTTGATCTCAAATAGAAGGTCACATAAATCTCAACCCATTTTGTTCAACAACTGTTTAGAAATTCGTTACCGTTCTTGAGATATATGGACAAGAACGTTTTAGGGGCTGATCCCTTAGTTCCTTTTAGGGGCCGTTTAACAAAATTTTGATAATTGCATATTATTTAGTACATCATTCTGAGGATCTTTTCTTCTATACTGCATTTTAAAATATTTTTCCTTTTCTGAGATATATGTGATCAAAATTTTGGAATTTTGGCCCCTTAGAACCCTTTATTACGTAACACATGATAAAATCATTACATTGCTTGGATACATAACTGTAAAATAAACATATTTGCTTCTATAGCGTTTCATCAAATTTCCCTCAGTGAAGAGCTACAGATGAAAGATTTTATAGCCCTTTGGTCCCCTAATTTTTGGGGCCAGCCCCTTTTCTTGATCTCAAATAAAAGGTCATTTAAATCTCAAACCCATTTTGTTCAAACACTGTTTAGAAATTCGTTACCATTCTTGAGATATATATCGGAAAAAACGTTTTAGGAGCTGATCCCTTAACTCCTAATAGGGGCCGTTTAACGAAATTTTGATAATTGCAAATTATCTAATACATCATTCTGAGCATCTTTTCTTCTTTACTGCATTTCAAAATCTTTTTTCTTTCTGAGATATATGTGATCAAAATTTTGGAATTTTGGCCCCAAAAAACCCTTATTACGTAATAGATGATAAAATCATTACATTGCTTGGATACATAACTGTAAAATAAACATATTTGCTTCTAAAACTTTTCACCAAATATCACTCAGTAAAGGGCTATAGATGAAAGACTTTAGAGCCCTTTGGTCCCCTAATTTGAGGAGCCAGCCCCTTTTTCTTGCTATCAGTTGAAAGGTCTTGTAATTATAAACATTTTTTACATTACATGTCTTAACAAAATATTTTTTTAAAAAAGAGATAAACAAAGAAACCTAGAAAAAATAATGACGTTTTTTTCATCTCAATTTTCGGGTCCAGGCGAGCTTCAACGCTTTTGGCGATCGAAATGATTTTAAACCTTCATGCATAATTTCAGTCTTCCGTCTACCATCACTGAAAATTTCAAGTTTATATCTTCTATATTTTAAGAGGAGTACTGCCGACAAGATACCCCTCTGAAAATCGATAAAATGAATATATCTCAAAATCGGAAGTGACGTCATCAATAAAAAAAATTCCATACGGTTCATATCATCATCTATTAGATCGCAAAGTTTCAAGAAAATCAATTGAGTAGTTTTCGAGATGTCGCGTGCACAAAATTTGTAAGAAAAAAAAATAATATAGAAGAATAGGGAAAAAGAAACACAGCAATAACAATAAGGTCTTCCGTTGGAAACGGAGGACCTTAAAAAACCGAAGAATAACGGAAGACCCGAATAAGAACTAGACACGATCTCGTTGCGAGCAACGAGGAGGCATTCCGTCTGATTTTAGAATTTAAGATTTATGTTCGATCTTGATTTTGCTATTTATCAGTTAAAATAATTTAAAACAGAAAAGGAGGGTCTACAATTTAAGGGCCAGATGCTTTTTTGTTTTAGGTGTAAGAGCTTTGTTCAACAAGTGACACTGAATCAAATTTTTTAGGTTGTATGTTGTTAAATACTGCAGTACATCATTTTGAGCATCTTTTCTTTTACACTGCATTTCAAAATATTCTTTCTTTCTGAGATATAGGTGATCAAAATTTGGACTTTTGAGCCCTACAAACCCCTAATTACGTAACACATTAGAAAATCATTATGTTGTAAGGCTACATAAATGTAAGATAAACATATTTGCTTCCATAATCTAATACAAAATATCTCTCGGTTAAGAGCTATAGGAAAAAGACTTTAGAGCCCTCTAGATCCCACATTTAAGGGCCAGCCCCTTTTTCTTGGTATCAAATGAAAGGTCATTTAATTATAAAGACAATGTGCTCAACAATTGTTTAGAAATTTGTTACAATTTTTAAGATATCTGAGAAAGAATGTTTTAGGGGCCGGTCCCTTATCTCCTTATTTGGGCTGCTGAACCAAATTTTTAAGGTTGCATGTTGTTAAGTACATCATTTTGAGTATCTTTTCTTTTATACTGCATTACAAAATATTTTTCCTTTCTGAGATATGGGTAATCAAAGTTTTGAACTTCTGACCCCTAAAATTCCCTAATTACGTAACACATGAGAAAATCATTATACTGTTAAGCTACATAACTGTTAGATAAACATATTTGCTTCTATAATCTATAACGAAATATCCCTTGGTAAAGAGCTATAGGAAAAAGACTTTAGAGCCCTCTAGGTCTCTTATACTAGGGGCCAAACCCAAATCAAATAAGGCATCGTCCGATTTTCAAACAGATTGCAGTTTCGTATTCAGAATAACCAACACTACAAACAATATAAACATTTGAAATTCAAACGAAAAATTCGGAAATTCGAAAATTTTAAAACACTTCCGGTTGGGACCGGAAGTGTCGGAAACTAAATTCCAGCCTTATTTCCAAATAAAAACAATCAATGCTTCAGCCCACAAAATGCCAAGTCTCTATCTATAAGCGTTTTTGAAAAACACCCTGGACAAAATTACTTTTTTAAAATTTAAAAATTGACGTAACGTTAAAACAAAAGTGACGTTGTAGTTAAAAATTTAACATCTTCGAGGCACAATAATGCTTCATTAACCCTGTAAGTTTTACATCGTGGTCCTGCATTAAAACATATTTACAATCATATACATTATAATAATACAATTAGCATCTAAATATAAAAAGACACAAATATAAAAAAATACAAGTACATTACTGTCTTAGTACATGATAATATTCATGTTACTGTTACAATTTACATGTATTAAAATGTGAGTTATAAAAAAACTATTATAGCTAACTATTAGCTCTGTGAAAATACTCCCGAAGATACACAGATTTTAAAATAATTACTGAAGTAGAGTTTCGGATATTTTGAGAAAGTTTGTTCCAAAGAAATGCCGAAGAGTAAATATAGGAACGTCTGTAATTTTCTGTTTTTGGACGTGGTAAATATAAAAGGTTTGATATAAAATCATTTGATCTTGTTTGTCGACAATTAACATCTCTTGTATATCTAAACACGCTAAGATAAGCGGGCATTTGGTTGTGTAAAACCTTGTACAAAAAGATCTCCTGTCTAAACATAAAAAAATCCTTAATTGGCATCCATGATAAACAAGAAAATAAAAAAACTAGTAGGAGTTAAAATATTACGTACGTTTAACAATATTCTGGCGGCCTTCTTCTGAAGTTTTAACAACTTATCTAAGTACAGTTGGTTGTTTACATTACACCAGACAGTACAACAATAAGTAAAATGTGGAAACACAATGCTATTAAAAACCTTCTGTAATGCATTTGGTGGCATAAAATAGCTCACTCTCCTTAACACAGCAAGTTTTACTATAATTTTCATTGAAAAAAAATCGATGTGAGCATTCCAGGATAAGGTATTATCTATAAAAATCCCCAATATTATAGCCTGTTTCACAAATTCAATTTGCACACCACTAAAATTTATGTTCAAATTTCTACATTTTTGCAACCTTTTTGATGAGCCAATAAGCATACACTACGTCTTTAAAAGATGTATACTAGGTTTATTTTTAATTATCCATTTCGTACATAGCTCGAAGTCTTCTTGGAGTTTTTTTTATTGTATCTATAGATTTGTCACTTATGTCCTTTGATGTGTCGTCTGCATACATTGTAACCGAAGAGTGTTTGAGACATTTTGAATAGTCATTTATATATAAAATAAAAAAATAATGGTCCTAAAATTGACCCCTGAGGGACTCCTAAAGATATATCTTTTTCATGGGATAACGCACCTCTCCAACTAACACGTTGCTTTCGATTTGTAAGATAAGACTGAAACCAATTAAAAGTATTTTGACAAATTCCAAAAGAAGCAAGCTTGTGTAAAAGCACATTATGATTGAGTATATCAAAAGCCTTGCGCAGGTCAATGAACAAAACTCCAGTTAGTTTACCATCGTCCATATTTTTGAACCACTTATCTGTGAGACAAATAAGCGCAGTTTCACATGAATGACTTGGTCGAAAACCAGATTGACTTTTGTTAATTAAATTATTCATGGATAAATATTCATAAAAAGAATTAAAAACATGACGTTCAATAATTTTGCTAATAGCTGGCAAAATAGACACAGGTCTGTAGTTGTTTACCAGATGTTCATCACCCGCTTTGTACAATGGAACTACTCTAGCTCTTGTCCATGCATCAGTAAATTTACATGAAGATATAGACTCATTAAATATAAAATGTAAAATATCACAGATATGATTAAATGACAACTTTAAAAGTTTTACCGTCAATCCATCAATTCATGTGGCCTTTGATGCTGCCATTTTGATAATTTCATTTGCAATAAACTCAATTGTAATTTCTGGAAATTATAAATGAACCTGAATTTTCTTAAATGAAATGTTTTGAATTAAATTCTACATGTATCCAACAATATCCTCAACATATGCAAGTTCGTGTCACAATAATTAAAATTTAAAACTCATAAATAGAGATCAAGACAGAGAGAGACGGACAGAGATAATTACATACAGAGAAAAGAAAAAAGACAGAAAAAGAGATCACAGACAACAAACAACCTCATCTTAGATAGTATGAAAAGATAAATACTTAAAATGTTACAGATAATCTCATTCAATTTTCTTAATGATAAACAAAAAAGGTTTTAGGGATTAAGTACTAAGCAACATGGTAGGCTTACACATGATAAAATTTGTGTATATACATTCACATATTTATATGAAATATATGCAAGTATAGGAACTATTTTGCGTAAAGGCACTACTTTCTTGTTCTATTGATTCTAAAAATAGTTAGAGGGATATACCCATATAAATATATTTATATATATAAATATATATGCTGTAAAGATATTTTTAAATACTGTCTAGGTTTAATTGTAGTGTTTACTAAACTTTCCAGCGGTTTCAATTCAAAATATATGAACATTGTCAATATAAAATAGTTTGATTTAAATATCTGACATATTTTTCTTGTGGGTACAACCTTGTTTTATGTCTGTAAGAATGGCTTATGTTTTAGTTTAAATGACAACGGTTTTCTCTAGCAACCGATTTATAGTGCTTCGTTTTATACATTAATGAACATTATATTTGTAACATTATATGAAAAGCATATATAATATTTGTCTGGAAATCTCGTCACTAAAATTATGATTTTGAATACAATCGATACGTAACGAAATGGATATCGCCAAAGTCTATAAAAAGTCATCCAAAAAATAGTATACATTAAAAGATGTCAATTCTCCGTGTTGTTAAACACTCTTTTTTTTCTTTATTCATGACTTTTTGATGCTTATAACTACATAACACACATCTTTTTTTTAATATTTTGCAGGTTTATATTACTGTCAAAAAGACACCAAAGACAAAGAATTCGAAGACTTTTGTACACTGTCTCTCTCGGGCTGTCGAGTACAGAAACTAGTAAAGGGACAAAAAATCCCAACGCCCATATTATTAGTGCTGAATTTACCACCAGTTAATAGACAAGACATCTTTGAAGTCATTTCCAATTATATTGTGGATATCAACAACACTTTCGATTTTAAAGGTAATCATGTTTAATCATTTTTTTTATAATAAATGATCAAATTAAAGAAAATCTTTTATAAAAATAAAACGTTATATTTTTAGGTCACTTGGGGTAAATCAGGTGACCTATTGCTATTTGTTTTCGTCCGTCATCGTGCGTTACCATTTTACATTTTAACATTTTTCTGCTCACTGATTATCATTGTTGATGTGTAGCATCTCTATGGTAAGAGGAATCTAAATTGTGAAGTCCATGGCTCTACCAACCCCGGGGCGCCAAAGGTGGAGCCAAAAAATCTTCTTCTCTACTCCCACACAAGTGATGAAAAAACTGAATGCGTGGTTATGATGTCCATAAAGTCTTTACCAAAACTGTTAATTCATGGTCCCTGGGTCTGGGTTCAGGCTCTAGGGTGGGGCCAATATGACCATATAGTAAAAAATGTATTTAATCTTTTGAAAATCTTCTTCTCTACTCCTCTACACAATTGTTAAAAACAAAATGCATGGTTATTATGTCCATGAAGCCCTCTACCAAAATTGTACAATTAATGGCCAAGGATTCAGGACTTGGAGGGGCCAATATAGCCATATAGTGAAAATGTATTGAATCTTCTCTATTCCCACATGTAGAGACATGTGAGGTAAAAAAAAAAAAAGTAAGCATGGGTATGATGTCAATAAAGCCCTCTACAAAAATTGTGATATTCATGGCCCCTGGTTCAGGGGTTCAGACTGAAGGGGGGGGGGGGGGGGACAATATGACCATATATTGTTAATGCATTTTATGCTAACAAATCTTCTTCTCTTGATTGCAATGGCACACATTCTGAATAAACTAACTATTATTGATATATTTTATTTTTTAAATATTGTAAAAATCTAATCAAATCTATCTTTATGAATTGTTCATAAGATTGATTTAGTAAGTGAATTGAATCTTTCGTTTTCCCTTCCGTTTCCGCTTTCTGTTCTATGTTTTAGCAACACCCAGGCTGGAGGGGGTGTTGATACATATTTATTTATTATTTTTTTCTGCTCGGGGATTTCAATGAAAAAAAATGAGTCAATTGATAAGGAACAACGAATCATTCTTTGTGTATTATGAGGTGATGATTTCGGTCGGGGCGTGATCAAATCCAATAAAGCCCAAAGGGCTTTATGATAGATTTGATCACGCCCCGACCGAAATGATCACCTCATAATATTCAAAGAATGATTCCTTATTACTTATATTTATATAATTTTAAGCCATCGTAAGATTAAATATTTGAAATATAAATAAGTTAACCCCGCTGGCGCCTCAATTTGGCGTCATTTGTATTATGGGTTATATAGTACAAAATCGATACGTAGTGTTATCACAGGCAAAGACACTGGAACATGTAAATATTTTGAAATAAAACATGAATACTAGCCAACTTATTTTAGTTTACCTATAAAAACAAATACACACAAACCTGTCTTAAGTAAACAAATATGTGGGAATTATTTTCTATCAGAGTATTGTACCTTTTAATATCAGGTCATGTCTCTATTATCGTAAGTTTGCCAATAAAAGTATAGAGTTTATAATCCTTTTTGAAAGATTTCAGGCAGGAAGGTTGTCATCATTGCATATCATAATTTGTCTTCTACAGAATGAAACTTAATCAAATGCATACACGAGACTCCTCGACAAGTTTGTGTATGGGCTATGGTACTTAGGTGACCGTTCAAGGCCTAATGGCCTCTTGTTATTCAATTTTGACTTACACATCAGCTGATACTATTTTTTTTTAAAGGAGAGACAGATGTTATTCTCGTTCAAATTTCCTTCGATGGAAATTTCAGCAGTAACCCACCAAATGTGATAAACGATTCCCTTTTTAGAAAACTCAAAAAGACACCTAAGGTATCCTTGAAGTTAAAAGCGTACATTAATATTATTTACGCCGACGAATATGACTATATTGATTGTGAAATTAATAGGGAAGCACAGGAAAAGTTATGTATGTTATTTGCAAGCAATTCTTGAACTATATATGTGTTTGACTCAACGTTCTGGTTTTCATTTATAAGATTTGTTGGTTTTTTTTTTTTAAAATAAAAGTAAATGTAATGATACATTTTGTATGTGAAGCGAACACTATTTATTTATAATACAGATGCTCAAAATAAATTATTGTATAAAAGCATTTTATTTATTTTCAATTTTTTCTACGTTTCTGATATTATATGTTTATATTGAAATGTCATTATAAATAATATAAGCGGTCATTGGATGAAAGAGAAAGTATTCGCACACCAAAAACATTGTGAACATTTTCCAAACATTTAGGAATAATTATAAGCAGTGGGACAGACAACGTTGAGGTTCTTTTCCGTACATAATAAAAAGTCCAGTCAATTTTGCCCCCAAAATCGCACAACTTCAAAGTAATTGCAACAAAAGGTTCGATTTATTGACATATCCTTTTGATCATATAGAAAATCGAGAAAACTCCATCGGCTACTTTTCGCGTTTTTGTTATCAAAATATGACTTTTTGCACAGAAAGCGCTGAAAAATTTCTAAAATGGTATTCTTTTGACAAAAGTATAGAAAACTTGATATTATATCGTTACAAGTAATGAGTTGGTGTGTCGTCTGATTTGTTTCATATCATACGATGAAATATCGAAACTTTTGGCCAAATTTGAGATCACGATAGAACTATTTTTTTTGTCTCGGGACCGGAAACGGACGAACGGAAGTGGTTAATAAAAGTAAAAGCTGGTATTTCTTGTACATTTGCCTAGTGAAGTTCACTGGTAATCAGTCTAGATGAATCACCCAAAAGAGTATGTTTTACTTGTTAAAGAATAAATTGTTGAGCCCTTCCGGTAAGACTAAGGAGTGACAGTTGGCAAAATAAAACTTGTTCAACAAATCTTCAATCCAATGTCTATCATTCATTAAAGTTTCTTGTCGTAATCACTTACAGTGACTGAAATCTCGAGGGCATCAAATTTGTCAAAAGGAAAGCTACCTAAGATATTTTATATATCTCACTGAAAGTAGAATATGTTTGCTTAGTTAACATTGTAAAGTATAATATTTAAGATTTTATACCGATACATGGACCGCTCTCTGGAAAAGGGGTGTTCATGACATTTTTATCCAAAATTGGGTTTTTATTGAAAAATGAAGGAATGGGTCTACACAATATTAATAGCAAATTTGAAACTTGTACTCCCACTAGTTTTCTTGTTATATGCTTTTGAAAAACGTTGTTTTATATCCTTCATAACTGGGAAAACGTTATAACGTCACTTAAATTACCTTGACGTAGTGCACATTACACACATTTTTTTTATTTAGATATGTGCTTAGTTAATTTTTTTTTTTAAGTTGTATGATTTGTAGAACTAGATAATATCTATTTCAACAGCTTTAGTTAATCATATTTGATCATTTTGGGGTTTTTTTTTTCTCCAAGTAGGAACAAAAAAATATACACAAATAATTATAGAATAAAAAAGGAAATTGATTTTAATTACTTAATTCACTTATATCATTCTTTAATCTCATTTTTGTTAATTTATATATTCAAATCATATTCAATGGTGTAATTAATATATGAATTCTATTATGAAAATTAGATTTATACAATAAAAAGTTCACCATCTCCTGAGAAAAACATCCTGTTCACATCAACACGTGTCAAACTAAAGTTTCAGTTCAGTAAGTTTAGTACTGGACTGGAGAAGGGCAAATCTCCTCCTGGAAAGCAGGTTTCACAAATGGTCCCACATTCGAGTAGAGATAACGCACCATAGCTTCAAACAGTCCACCAGCTGGGAGTACATCCGGTCTTCTTATTTCTCTGAACTGAAATCCCTGATCTTTCAAAATATCAATCTTCTCCTAGGTTCCGTCACAAGTCTTCTTCGCCGTTACAATGCCTGGATCGTTAGAATCGAACGAACAGTGTTGATACTGGCGGATACCCTTCACTGGTTTGAAAAACTGCCCAGATACTCTTTCCAGGATCTCCATTGCCACGCTGGATATCGCACAGCAGTGTTTGTAGTAGAAGATCTGTTAACAACATCTTCAAGTTTGGCAATACTATCACAATCAGACCGCCTATACAATTTCTTAGTTTAAACAATATCTGTTTAGTAAACTTCATCATACATATTATAATGACAGTACATGGAAGATTGAGAAACAGGCCAAAAGGCTTATGCTAATCTCGCTTTTACAGTTTACAAATGAGAGGTGGGTAAAATTTTCAATTACAATGACATTACACATAAACATTGATTAGGAAAACTGTAAGGGAAAGAAAAAGAAAATGAAAGGCGAGAAAATAATAGCTGGAATTGAGTATTGAAACAATTGTATCAAACCAAAAGATAATGTCTATACTAATAGACTAAGGCTACTTATACATGTATTAATATTTAAACATAATGTTGCTTAGTAACTCTAGATAAGAATTTTATGTCTGTGTACATACAGGTACATACAAATATGATATTTAATGTAATAAAATAGTTATAGTGAAACAACAGGTGAACTCAGAGCGTTTTTACGTTCAACAAGAAATTTCGGAACAAGGTACAAAATGTTGTGTTCACTTTCAGATAAATTAGCGTTACCATATAACAATAATTCAACATATAGAAAATATGGAAGTGTCAAGGTTGTATTGATCCTAACCCTAGAATATGTATTACAGTGTAATAAAAAATGGTCAGTACTTTTAACTTCGCCGCAAATACAAAGAGTTGAGTTGATTCAAATGAAGATTAAGACCACTACATCCTAGTTTTAGTTTTGAGTGAAGAGTTTGGGCTATTCTGGTACCTAAATAAAAATAATTTGGGATTTTAAGTATTCTTAAAGCAATGTAATGAAGGATTTGATTGCACATTTTGGGGTAAAGCATTCCATTGTATTATTGTAGCTGGGAAGAATGAATTAAAATAAAGCTTAGTTCTAGTATTGATGTCTCGCAGTGGGTGCGTTGTTTTTGTGTTGTAGTTATGTCATTGAGTTTTATGTGATTGGATGATAGTATGAAGTAATTAGGAGCCATATTGTGAAATATTTGGTGAAGTTGAATAAAACGATGATTTTCCCTACGTTTCGATAATGGTTATCATACCGTTTCGTTATATAGCACATGTCTTGATGCCAGTATATTTCCTCCCGTAACTATTCTGGCTGCTTCCAATTGTATGTTTTCAATCTAATTGACCAAGTATTCTGGTACGCTGTCAAATATAATGTCTGAATATTATAAGAGTTTCTCAAATGATCTCAAAAAACACATCAATATCTTGACCTTCTTCCAACTTAGGAAGCTTAATATGAGAAATCTTGACAGATGAACTACCATTTGATTTCCCTCCATTAGCTCTAGCTACCTTTAACTCTTCCTCTTTCAATGCTAACTCCTTAACCTTAAACTCATGCTCCAACGCAGCTTTCTTCATTTCATGCTCAGCCTGCCTCCCTTCCCGTTCAATCTTTCTCTCTTCCCTGTCCTTCTCACTCAACAACTTCAACATTTCTAAACAATCAGACAATGATGCCCCCTTCTTAATCTGATCATTAACCCATGACGGTAACTTCGACATGATTCAACACCTAACTGAAACAGAGATAGTAGGGCTGAAATTAGAGTAGAACTAGAGAAATGAAGAGAACATACTCACAAGGGATGGGTGAATTCTGCCCACTTTGTAAAAAGTTGTAACTAACACAGCAATCAAAGCAATCCCACCGCTGCAACCAAAATGTCATGAATCATATATCCTGAACAGATAAAATGATCAGACGAGTTCTTTGGAATTGCCAGATGTCTGTATCAGAAACAACCAAAATATCAAAATAAACAAACAAATATTTAATAAGAAAAATATATATATAAGAAAAAAAAAATAAAGAAATATTAAACCAGATTCTAAAAGAGAGAGTCGACTCTAACTTTCAACAACAAATATTTAAATTGACTTCAAAACAAAATATTTTTTCCAAAATTAAAACACTTAATTTGATTCAAATATATCTAGAGTTTCAAATAATTTCCTTAAACTCGTTTATCAACTTTCAAATTGATTTCACACAAACATCACTACAATTACACGAGAAACAAATATTCAAAACAATGAAAGTGAAATTTCAATAAATTTCGTCATATTTCCTTTTCCTGGCTCCTCGGTATATTTACGGTGACTTTACACCCAAACCCCGGACATCACATAGACAGCAGGAGGATAAAACGTACGCTCAACTAGGACCCCAGGTCACCTGCTTATTCACAACTACCAAATCTGTGCACTCCGCTATAAAATGTAGTGCATTACAACCGCAAAGTGAAAGTAGAATAACTAGTACCACTACTTAGCCTTTAGAAATGATATACAACAGGCAGAAATGTATTTTTTTAAAAAGAATAACCCTCTAAGTATTGGAAATACACTATAGAGGATAAAGATTTCAACATTGACTGTTATTTGAAAGATATATGATATACGTTATATAGACATAAGGTGACCTGTGGTCCCCCTAAGGATAAGTTAAATGTAACACAAAATCCTCCTCATTAAAATATCAAAGTACTTCACCTTCTTACTCTGTATACGTAGGTGTAGCCTGTAGAAAGATGTAGTTTTGCCCCCCCCCCCCCCCCCCAGCCACCAACCCATAGACTTTTTACTGATACTTTAATATAATGGTAAAATGATTTGATAATGAATTACATTAGATGACCTCTGGTTTCCGTAATGGATGCATGCCAAAACAGGTTTGTATAAAAAATATCTGACATTTTCGAACCCGTTAGTGATGAGAACTGTGTGATATTTTTTTTTTCATACAGAGCTGTTTTCGGCATACATCGTACTTAAAACACTGCTATTGAATTTCATTGTTGATTTACCTGAGACATCTGATTTTGAAGGATATCAGTACTGTAACCACGAGTAACGGTCTTATTTTAAGAAGCTCACTAAAATTAGTCTGCTGCAACAAAGGAATGACATCAAATTTGTGTTCTAACTAAAGTTCCCCTGTCTACAGGTGTTGCATGAGGGTTGGAGTTCACCACTCCCCGCTCCACCTACCACTTCCCTGGACTGGATTTTTACTCATCAAATTAAAAAAAATATATTTGAATCGCAAAAATAAACATAGTAAATGCGGACCTACTGTGAAATGCATCTGAGAAAAAAATGAAGACGAGCAAATCGTCACCCCTTTAACCCCCCCCCCCCCCCCCAACTTCCTTTGACGACAAAAAATAAGGAATAAATGTGATCGAAATGTGTACCGTTTTTGCTTATTTATAAAATCAAAGTCTGAACTTTTGTGTTAAGTAGATCAGAGTATAATTTTTCACACACCACATTTTAACCTGTTGTCTCCTTATAAGTTATGCAATCTCTGGTCTCCCCAATGATGTACAATATATGGCGAACTCTGGTTTACGTATTTATTATCATCTTTATGTGACACCTGTTCCCTCTAACAATTATGTTATTCCTAATAAACAATATAAATATAGTGCATGATTTTCGTCTTTTAAAAAGACATAAGACAACCTCTGGTATCCGTATTGATTTTCTAAATATTACATTGATTTAGAAGCTAAGGTGACCTCTGGTCTCCTTATAGACATTGGTTTCTTTACAGTGGATGAATTCTGCATGGTAATTCTCTATCTTGTAAAAGAAGGTGGCATCTGGTCTTTGTATTGATGAACAATTTACTACAATAATTTAGGTCTAATTGTGACCTCTCATCTCCTTATTGATAATTCATAAAATTTTATCCCTAGTCTCTCTACCGTGGATTACTTTTGTATCTCCACCTTATAAAATGAAATAAGGTGACCTCTGATCTCAATTAACAAAATTATTACGACACATATCCAAGACCTAAAACGAACTCTGGTTTACCTACAATAGATGATATTTTATGATTCTTCATCTTGTAAAATAACATTAACGGATCTCTGATCACCGTATTAATTTACAGAATGAATAATTACTACATCAATTTAGATCATAAGGTGACCTATGGTCTCCTTTTGGATATTTCACCTAAGGTGACCCTTGGGTCCCCTACAGTAGATGACTTTTTTGAATCTCCATCTTGTAAAATGACATTAGGTGACCTCTGGTCTTCGTTATTAGTTAACAAAAATGTAACGACATAGATCGAATACCACAGGTGACCTTTGGTTTTCCTACAGTGGATGGCTTGTTGGGAATCTCCATCTTTTAAAATGAGATTGTCTGACCTCTGGTTAACGTATTAATCTTTGAATTAAATCTAAACCTTTTTGAAGCTAAGGTGACCTCTAAATTCCTTTTAGATAGTCCTCTTATAATTACCACTTGGTTTCTCTACAGTAAATGACTTCAAGTAAATGTCTATCTTGGAAAAGAAGGTGACATCTGGTGTTCGTATTTATCATCAAACTATTACATTGATTTAGGACATATCGGGACCTATCATCTTGAAATTCCATTCAAGCTGACCCATGATCTAACAAATGGATGACATCTAGTGAGTATACATCTTGTTTAATGACATTTGGGGACCTCTGGTCTCCTATTGATAAACAAAATTATTGCTACATTGTTGTAGGACATAAGGGGACCTCCGGGCTCCTCATGGATATTTTACTAAATGTGACCTCTGCTCTCCCTACAGTAAATGACTTATTTGAATCTACATCTTGTAATATGACATTAGGTGACCCCTGATTTCCGTTATTAATGGACAAAATTATAACGACAGACATCGCTTTCCAAAAGTGATCTTTAGTGGATGGCTTCTAGGGATATCCATCTTGTTATGACATAAGCTGACCGTTTCTGTATTAAAATTATTTTATTGATGAAGGACCTGAGGTGACCTCTGGTCTCCTTGTGCATATTTTCACTTCAGGTGACCCCTGATCTCCCTACCATGGCCGAGTACCTATCATGTAAATGACATAAGGTGACCTCTGGTCTCCCTTTAGATAAGGAAAATGATCAATAGGGGACATGAACTGACCTCTGGTCTCCTTATGGGTGTTTCTGTAAATGACATACGTTGACATCTGGACTTCATGTCATTTTAAGAAAATTAAAACTACATTCACTGGATGAAATATCTGGTTTCAGCGCTGCGGAAACCCTTTGGAAACTCTGCGGAAACTTAAGATTACTTTAAGTTTCCGACAGGTTTCAGCACGGAAACTTCAAGTTTCATTAAGTTTCCGCAGTGCTGAAACTTAGGCTGTCCATGAATCCAAATGGTTTCCGCAACGGAAACTTACTGAAACTTGAAGTTTCTGCATAGTTTCAATCTCCATATACGTTTGGGATACATATTGTTTACAAATGGTTTCCGCGACGGAAACTTACTGAAACTTGAAGTTTCTGCATAGTTTCAACCTCCATATACAATTGGGAAACATATTGTTTACAAAGGGTTTCCGCGACTGAAACTTACTGAAACTTTTTATATTTTTGCTCTCACAAAAGCTGAGCAAGGTTTCTACTTTATGTAAAAGCAAAACAATTTCAAACAGTTCCAAATTTATTTTGTTCAAAAATCTGAAATCGTTTCCAATAATAAATAAAATACAGCCAAGATACAATAATGGAGAAACATCCTTAAGGTAATTCCCTTTTTAGGGACTTTTATTTAAAAAATGATAAAATTGCACAAGAAAAAAAACTCCCATAGAAATCTTTACATTTGTATTTTTTTTCATCTCGATTAAATGCCTATCAAATCTCCCTTTTAATATGCAACAAAGATCTTACTTTTTTTTAAAAATATGAATGCAATTTACAAAATAACTGCACGTACATGAATAAACAAAGAAAACTTCACTGTTACATGAACATGATACACTTGTCTCAATTTGTTTTGAACAACAATGAATATGTACACCATAAAATATTTTTGAAAAGTCTAAAGTATCCATCTTCAAAAAAAACAAAACAAATACACTATAAGATAGTAGTTGACTATAGAGGTATGACCCAGATTTGATTTGAATATGTCAATAAATTCCAAAATGAGGTCAAAGTGACCCACTTATAAGTTGGGATAAACCTTTTCTTTGTTAGTAATATAATCTAATGTTTTACAATAGAACAGGATTTGATATCATTTTTTTGATAATCCATTAAGTCCAAAGTGAACTTTTCATTTCCACCCATGATGTACCAACTGATCAGATTTTAATATCATAAGCCTGTCAGTATTTAATAGATGACCCAGAGGGAGATATGAAAAGCTTGTTGGCCAATAAAAAGCTAACAATGGAGCAGTCTGTCAAATCATGTGCAAAAATATGATGTACACATTTAATTAATTATGCTGATTGCAACACACTTCATTCCTGATGAATATTCTTCTTTACACACGGTTTACCTTCCTACATTTCACTACTTTACCTACATTAATATTTTTAAATCCAAGACATGAAGTAAAATATACATTGTTTATATATGACAAGTATTACTACATGTACATGTACTTGCTTTTTGTAGCATGAATGTATAAAATACAAAGTATCACACAGATCATTCACCTTACAATTCTCATCAATACCAGCATTTTACTTATGATATAAAAGCTAATTCCAATTATATATTAGTTACATAACACAGATTAAAATAAAACCCACATGGAAACAACTTTCCATCCAAGTAATTTTGATATATAAAAATTGTAATACATGGGGTATATGTTGTCTTTATGTATTTTCATATACCACATAATTGAATATTGTTTGGTGTATTTTAGCATTTCTATGACCCATGCATTCATCTCCTAATGCAGTGTTTTTACATTTAAGATTGGTTTCTTAATTTTTCATATATTGCTGCAAATAAAAACTAAGTTATCAATAAATGTTTAAACAAAGAAAATGGAAAAAAAAGTAGTTAACACTTATCAACTTGGAGGTGTGAGGATATATGTTACATGGAGTCTAATATTTTATGCAATATTTGCAAATATAACAAATTATTTAAGAAAATGAAAGTTAATATCTGCAAGGTCTAATCAATCATTTAATAAGTCAAAACCATGTGATTTTCTAAGATTTTGGCTTACAGACAAACATTGTAATATACTGGTATTTGATCATATAAAAAAAGTACTTTTATAGTTTATAGGTTTTTTGAAATGAGAATACTTTACAGTTAAAAAGTCTTGTTCTTCAGAGGTTTAGTCGGGTCGTAGAGATGTGTCCATTCGAATCAATAAGGAGTGTCCTTGGCTGTTGTTGATGTAACCCGAGTCGTAGTTTATGGAAATAGGCCTTTTTGGGGGACTTTCGAGCATTGTCCTGACCGGTGAAGCACTCATATAATCACATCATGGCTACAGCAGACTTAGTAGTTCTGGACAGTGGTAGCATTAAAATTCTTCTTCTTGCGATGAACTTGTTCCTTTCACTGGGCTGTACTTTATGTCTGTTCTATTTATCTTAAACATGAATAATAAAGTTTCATTTAGATTTTTAAACAATAAACATAAGTCATTCAGCCTAACATGTAATAAAAGCATTCTGAATACAGAAGCTACTATGCAGTTGCCAGTTGCTGTTTAAACTATGTCATATAATGACTACAGTAGTATCTGGTCTAAAATGTTTCATTTTATGTTTGAAGCTATGTTATTTTCATTTTGATTCAATTATTGTTTGTTGAACAATGGAAAAACTTATCAACAATAAGTGTGTTTCACCCCCACCCCCCCCCCAATCAACCTCCTTTTCAAGAATTTAGACCTTGATTTCCCCAAAATTACAACAGTAAATTATAAACATCCAACACATGTATAAGTTAATGGTGAAAATAATCAGCAATACCTTGCGTTCACATCGTCCAGCTGGTCAAAACATTCACCCGAATCACCGAACAGAGGATTCAACTAATCACCGGAAACATTGACTTTGTATGATGCTGAAAAGGAAAAACGTGAAAGATTTCATTTTTCCGGATCTAATAAATAAAAAATTTTCGGTACATTTAGAGTTTGTAAATTGTATAATGTGCGAAAGATTCATTGTTCGTCTTGTTTACCAACCAAGCATTCATATATTAGGGACGTTTATATAATTATATATGTGTATACCCTGGATAATCTTGATTATCATGCATATAAAGTTGGTTAATGGTTAACGCGTACTTGGTCAAAACGTATATTTAAAAGAGATACGGTAATAAAAATTAAAACGCCGAACCAAGTTTGAAAAAATGACGCCATCTTGATTTGAAGGCGTGAGATCTCGTTTACAAATGAGAGATAAATTAGAGCGTTGAAAATATTATTGGGAGTATCTATATTGTGAATTAATTTACCTTGACATGAGTTCTTCGTTCCTGCATTATCTCCTTGTTGTAGAGGCTATTAATGCTTCTCAATTCTCCATTTTACAACAGCACCTTCTTGTCCATTTTAACCTTAGCTCGGAATCATAAAGTGCGCCAATACTGACCAATCAGAACCCGCTAAATCTTGGAAAAGTGCATCTTGGGATAGTTTAAAATGAATAATGTTTAATCAAAATTATCATTTTTTACCGAATAGTATACTTTTTACATGTATATTTATTTTAAATAAGAACTGTCGGAGTCAGTATTTCCTGGTTAAATACGACAAAGTATTGGCGTGTGTTTGTTACAGTTGTATTTGTAACACGTGATTAACCAAAAAAAAATGGCCGACCGTTTGTTTACAAATGTTTAATGAAATTAAACAAGTTTTAATGAGACATATGTATCAGATTTTGTCTTTAACTATATTTTATTTACATGTACTAATGATTTTGCGAAACTAAATATGATAGAGCCATATATAGTTTACTGACAAGTTAGTCTTGACTTGTCCAATTTTCACCGCGATTCTAAGCACGGTCATATTTTTATTCATAACATAGAGGTGTGAAAATATAATGTTCATCACAGAGCAGGTTCTGCATGAACACACAGAAATCACAAATATAATTAGATGCCGATCAATTAACGGGGTCCGGTTAACAGCGTTCACCCGTACGGTGAATTTACAACTACGATGAATTGATGGCAATTATTTTACAGTTACACATGTGCACTGATTGGTCATGCGATGAACAGTACGTTAAGAATACTTATGAAATTAAAATACAAACGCGTTAAACAAGCCGGGAAGTAAGACGTACACGTCGGACTGATATATAAACAAAATTTAATTTTGATTATTTGGTATACTTTCTACATCAAATGTATACGAATGTATAATCAAATTTTAAAAATGGGATTAAAATCAGGTGCACCACATGGCTAGTGCTGGATTTTAAACTGATTTTGTAATATAACGTATAACTTCAGTAAAACTATAAATAATGCTTATTATATCTTATAACAGAAACATGTGCATGTTTCATAAACATGTATCAATATCTGTGTTTACAGTACAGAAAGTAAATACAAAGTATAGAAATGCACGAATCACATAGGCGTCGAACCGGGGGGGGGGGGGGGGGGGGGGGGCTGGGGGCTTAGTGCAAAGTTAGACTTAACCAATAGGCATATAGCCCCCCCCCCCCCACTTTTTCTCGCCGGAAATGTAATTGTTCCAAAATTTACCTTGAAAGATTGAGAAGTTGGAGTAATAGGCATACTACCCCCCCCCCCCCCCCCCCCCCCCCCCCCGACACGGATTAGGAATTTCATGATTTTGGGGAAAAAAATTTGGGTAGGGAAATTTATTTTCGGAAGTATAAAGTATAGGTATATCCCCCCCCCCCCACCACCACCACCACGGATTAGGATTTTCATGATTTTGGGAATTAGGGTTTTTTAGGGTTTTTCCTTAATATTTCTGAGGATTAGTCTAGCCCCCCCCCCCCCTCCCCACTTTCAATTTGCTTCCGACGCCAGTGAATCATGATGCAGTCATACATGTAGTAAAGTCTGAAATGCATGTAAATAATTAAACAATTATTATATTAGACTCAAACTCCAAGTGGGTTTTACTTGTTATTATCAACTGTAAAATTAAAAAAAAAAGATCCTGTGTACATGTGTTGGCGTGGTATTAAAAAAGAAATGAATTAGCTCTAAACTTCAGGTTGTACGAATGTTTGGTACGATTTGTAAAAATTTACAACGACTTTACCTTAATTTGTTTGCTTAATCAGTTACTGTACATCAAGGTTCATTCAAATGATAACTAAATGATTTAAGAAGGAGTCTTACAAAATAGGTATATTAATTTATTTTACTAAATAATTATAATATTCTTATCAGTTTTACTAACTCGGGTACACACAAATCGAAAAAAAAAACCCGCTTGGCTCCAGTTATAAACTCACGCTTCGTACTGTGTATATGTTATGTAGCAGTCTTTTGTTCACTCCTGACAGAAAAAAACCCTGCAATCCACACAGAATATACAGGAAAATCACAGAGGAGGTCACCTGGACAAAGAATGTATACACATGTATACACGTGCCCGAGTACCTAAGATTAATGATTTCATCATATGCATTAAACAAGATCAGACATCAGTTTTTCTTTTCAAATTCAATTAATTACTTAGTAATTTAAGGTTCTTAATCGCCTTATCTGCCACATTTGAAGATATTTACATGTATACATATAGTTTCAGTCACGCTGAAACCTTACTATACATTTTAGTATGTACGGATTCATTATCATTAGGCTAGAATTAAACTTAAACCTGTTGAAAATAAATGATATCACTATTAAACTCAAACCAATATTAGTAATAGTTTCAGCAATGCGTAAACCATTTGGAATCTTAACTTAAAGTTTCAGCATACTGAAATCTAGCGGAAATGTTCTGAAACTGATTGATATTTCCATAATAATTTACACAACTTTTCACATGATTCAAATTTAGTTTCCGCATTGCGGAAACCATCGGGAATCTTAACTTAAAGTTTCAGCATACTGAAACCTAGCGGAAATGTTCTGAAACTGATTGATATTTCCATAATTATTTACACAACTTTTCACACGATTCAAATTTAGTTTCCGCATTGCGGAAACCATCAGGAATCTTAGACTAAAGTTTCTGCTGACTGAAACCTAACGGATACTTGCTGAATCGATATAATGGTTTCCACATTGCGGAAACTATACATGAAACTTCAACTTCAAGTTTCAGCAAGGTTTCCATATAGTTTCAGTTTTGCTGAAACTTGATTTTTCATCCAGTGATTGTCTTTAGACCTAGGTTGACGTCTGATAACCTTTTAGATATTCACTTAGGGTGATCCCTGGTCTTCCCACTGTAGATGGTTTTGGTAAATCTTTACCTTGTATATTGATATTTTGTTAAAACTCAAGTCTCCATATTGAATCAAAGAATTGCAACGTCAATCTAAAACTATTGGTGACCTCTGGTCCCCATATCGATTTTTTACTTAAGGTGACCCCTGGTCACCCTACCGTGAATAACCTTAGTGAATCTCCATCTTGTAAAATCATCTGAGGTAACACCAGGTAGTCAAAGAATGGATAATGACTGATTAATCTCCATCTGCAAGATGCATCTGCCGACCTCCACTTTCCGTATTGATTTACAAAATCACTACGACATTTGTGTAGGAAATACATGTAAGGAGGTGACTTCTCTTTCTCTCATGATACTTCAATTACTACAGTGGATGACCGGTAGGTCTCAATCCTGTAAAATGACATAAGGGGACCCCTGGTCACCCTACAATGGATGACCAATGACTCTTAATCGTGTAAAATGACATAAGGTGACCCGTGGTCACCCTTCAGTGGATGACTGGTGACTCTCTATATTGTAAAATGACATTAGGGGACCCCTAGTCACCCTACAGTGGATGACCGTTCACTCTCCATCGTGTAAAATGACATAAGGGACCCCTGGGCACCCTTCAGTGGATGACTGGTGACTCTCTATCCTGTAAAACGACATAAGGTGACCCCTGGTCATCCTACAGTAAATGACCGGTGACTCTCTATATTGTAAAATGACATACGGGGACCCCTGGTCACCATACAAAGGATGACCAGTGACTCTGCATCGTGTTAAATGACATACGGAGACCCCTTGTCACCCTGCAGTGGATGACCGTTGACTCTCCATTGTGTAAAATGACATCAGGTGACCACTGGTCACCCTGCAGTGGACGGCCGGTGACTCTCCAAATTGTAAAATGACATAAAGTGACTCCTGGCTACCCTGCAGAGGATAACCGATACCTCTCCATTGTGTAAAATAATATAAGGTGACCCCTGGTCATCCTACAGTGAATGACCGGTGACTGTCCATCGTGTAAAATGATACACGGGGACCCCTGGTTGTCACCCTACAGAGGATGACCGGTGACTCTCCAAAATGATATAAGGTGACCTATGAGCACCCTTCTGAGGATTACTGGTGACTCACCATCATGTTATATGACATAAGGTGAGAGTCACCGGTCATCTACTCTAGGGTGACCATGGGTCACCTTATGTCACTTTAGAGGATAGTGAGTCATTAATTAGTCATCCACTGAAGGGTGTCCACGGGTCACCTTATGTCATTTTGTACAATGGAAAGTTACCGGTTTCCACAGTGGGGTGACCAGGGGTCACCTTTAGTCATTTTTCACTATGGGGAGTTAGCGGTCTTCCACAGTAGGGTGACCAGGGGTCACCTTAACAGAAATATCATGAGAGAAAGAGAATTCGCCTCCTTACCTGTATTTCCCACACAAATGTCGTTATGATTATGTGAACCTTATGTTATTTTACACGATGGAGAGTGACCGGTCATCCATTGTAGGGTGACTAGGGGTCCCCGTATGTCATTTCAAAATATATAGAGTCACCGGTCATTTACTGTAGGGTGACCAGAGGTAACCTTAAGTCATTTTACAAAATGGGGAGTAACCAGTCATCCATTGAAGGGTACCCACGGGTCACCTTATGTTATTTTGCACAATGGAGAGTTACCATATATCATTTTACACAATGGAGAGTCACTCACCGGTCAACCACTGTAGGGTGACCAGGGGTCCCCGTATGTCATTTTACACAATGAATAATTGAAATATGCCTAGGGGGACCAGAGGTAACCTAGGTTGCTTTATTCACTGTTGTATTAATTCTTTATATCAATACGGAGATCTCGGGTCATCTTATGCCATATTACAGGATGGAGAGTCACCAGTAATCGACTGCAGGGTGCCCACAGATCACCTTATATCATTTTACACAATGGAGAGTCACCGGTCAATCACTGTAGGGTGACCTGGGGTCCCTGTATGTCATTTTACACGATAAATAATTGAAATATGCCCAGGGGGACCAGAGGTAACCTACGTTTTTTTTATCACTGTTGTATTAATTCTTTATATCAATACGGAGACCTCGGGTCACCTTATGTCATATAACAGGATGTGAAGTCACCAGTAATCCACTGCAGGGTGCCCAGAGGTCACCTGATATCATTTTACACAATGGAGAGTCATCGGTCAACAACTGTAGGGTGACCAGGGGTCCCCGTATGTCATTTTAGACAATGAATAACTGAAATATGCCTAGGGGGACCAGAGGTAACCTAAGTTGTTTTTTTCACTGTCGTATAATTCTTTATATCAATACGGAGATCTCGGGTCATCTTATGCCATATTACTGGATTGAGAGTCACCAGTAATCCACTGCAGGGTGCCCACATGTCCCCTTATATCATTTTACACAATGGAGAGTCACTCACTGGTCAACCACTGTAGGGTGACCAGGGGTCCCCGTATGTCAATTTAGACAATGAATAACTGAAATATGGCTATGGGGACCAGAGGTAACCTAAGTTGTTTTTTTCACTGTCGTATTATTCTTTATATTTATACGGAGATCTCGGGTCACCTTATGCCATATTACTGGATTGAGAGTCACCAGTAATCCACTGCAGGGTGCCCACAGGTCACCTTATATCATTTTACACAATGGAGAGTCACCGGTCAATCACTGTAGGGTGACCTGGGGTCCCCGTATGTCATTTTACACAATGAATAATTGAAATATGCCTAGGGGGACCAGAGGTAACCTAGGTTATTTTATTCACTGTTGTATTAATTCTTTATATGAATACCGAGATCTCGGGTCACCTTATGTCATATTACAGGATTGAGAGTCACCAGTAATCCACTGCAGGGTGCCCACAGGTAACCTGATATCATTTTTTCACAATGGATAGTCACCGGTCAACCACTGTAGGGTGACCTGGGGTCCCCGTATGTCATTTTACACAATGAATAATTGAAATATGCCTAGGGGGACCAGAGGTAACCTAGGTTGCTTTATTCACTGTTGTATTAATTCTTTATATCAATACGGAGACCTCAGGTCACCTTTTGTCATATAACAGGATGGAGAGTCACCAGTTATCCACTGAAGGGTGCCCACAGGTCACCTTATGTCATTTTACGCAATGGAGAGTCACCGGTCAACCACTATAGGGTGACCAGGGGTCCCCGTATGTCATTTTACACAATGATGTAGTACAGTGATCCTACGGTGAATAACTTTAGTGAATCTTCATCTTGTGAAATGATCTGAGGTAACACCAGGTAGTCAAAGAATGGATGAAGACTGATTAATCTCCATCTGCAAAAAGCATCAGCCGACTTTCAGTTTCCATATATATTGATTTACAAAATTATCACGACATTTGCGTAGGGAACACGTGTATGGAGGTGACTTCTCTTTCTCTCATGATATTCCACTTAAGGTGACCCCTGGACACCCTACAGTGGATGACCGGTCACTTTCCATCGTGTAAAATGATATAAGTTTTACAAAATTATAACGACATTTGTGTGGGAAATACATGTAAGGAGGTGACTTCTCTTTCTCTCATGATATTTCTGTTAAGGTGACTCCTGGTCACCCTACAGTAAATGACCGGTAACTCCCAATAGTGTAAAATGACATAAGTGGACCCCTGGTCACTCTACAGTGGATAAACGGTAACTCTCCATTGTGCAAAATAACATAAGGTGACCCGTGGGCACCCTTCAAAGGACGACTGGTGACTCTCCTGTAAAATGACATAAGGTGACCCCTGGTCACCCAACAGTAAATGACCGGTGACTCTCTATATTTTAAAATGACATACATGTAAGGAGGTGACTTCTCTTTCCCTCATGATATTTCTATTAAGGTGACCCCTGGTCATCCTACTGTGGAAGACCGGTAACTCCCCATAGTGTAAAATGACAACTCTCCATTGTGCAAAATGACATAAGGTGACCCGTGGACACCCTTCAGTGGATAACTAATGACTCACCATCCTGTAAAGTGACATAAGGTGACCCCTGGTCACCCTAGAGTAGATGACCGGTGACTCTCACCTTATGTCATATATATAACATGATGGAGAGTCACCAGTAATCCACAGTAGGGTGCTCACAGGTCACCTTATATCATTTTGGAGAGTCACCAGTCATCCACTGTAGAATGAGCAGGGGTCACCTTATCATTCTACACGATGGAGAGTCACCGGCCAACTACTGTAGGTGACCAGGGGTCCCCGTATGTCATTTTACACAATGGAGTGTCAGCGGTCATCCTCTGTAGGGTGACCAGGGGTCACCTTATATCCTTTAACACGTTGGAGATTCACCGGTCATCCACTGCAGAATTACCAGGGGTCCCCGTATGTCATTTTACACGGTTGAGAGTCACCGGTAATTCACTGTAGGGTGACCAGGGGTCATCTTATATCATTTTATACAATGAAGAGTCACCGGTCACCCTCTGTAGGGTGACCAGGAGTAACCTTATATCAGTTTACACGATGAAGAGTCACCGTTCATCCTTTGTAAGGTGACCAGGGGTCCATGTATGTCATTTAACACAATGGAGAGTCAACGGTCGTCCACTGCAGGGTGAGCAGGGGTCTCCGTATGTCATTTAACACGATGCAGAGTCACCGGTCATCCTTTGTAGGGTGACCAGGGGTCCCCATATGTCATTTTGTATGATGGAGAGTCACCAGTCATCCACTGAAGGGTGCCCACGGGTCACCTTATGTAATTTCACACAATTGAGAGTCACCGGTCATCCACTGCAGGGAGACCAGATGTCACCTTATGTCATTTTACACGATGGAGAAACACTGGTCATCCTCTGTAGGGTGACCAGTTGTCACCTTATATCATTTTACGCCAAGGAGAGTCATCGGTCATTCCTTTAGGATGATCAGTGACTCTCCATTGTGTAAATTGACATACGGGGACCCCTGGTCACCCTACAGTGGTTGACCGTTGACTCTCCATTGTGTATAATGTTATAAGATGACATGTGGGCACCCTGCAGTGGATTACTGGTGACTCTCCATCCTGTTATATGACATAAGGTGACCCGAGGTCTCCGTATTGATATAAAGAATTAATACAACAGCGATAAAAAAACGTAGGTTACCTCTGGTCCCTCTAGGCATATTTCAATTATTGATTGTGTAAAACGACATACGGGGACCCCTGGTCACCCTACAGCGAGTGACCGGTGAGTGACTCTCCATTGTGTAAAATGATATAAGGTGACCTGTTGGCACCCTGCAGTGGATAACTGGTGACTCTCCATCCTGTAATATGACATAAGATGACCCGAGATCTCCGTATTGAGATAAAAAATTAATACAACAGTGAATAAAATAACCTGTTACCTCTGGTCCCCCTAGGCATATTTCAATTAAAGGGGGATGGTCACGATTTTGGTCAAATTCTATTTTTCTATAGTTATTTTTTTTAGAATGCTTTAGACATGCATTACCAATGATCAAATGAAATTTGAGAGTCATTCGTGGAGTTGAAAGCAAGATACAGAGCTGAGAATTCTTTGTAATGTAAACAACGCCCGTGCCCTGTTTTTGTTAACATAGGTTCAATATACGAGTAAAAAAAATGTAAACCTGATTTGTCTATCTTTTAATTTATATTTTAAGCATGAATAGTTTCATTTCATTGATCTAGGACCTTAGGTGACGTTGGCTCTCCTTATTGAAGTTCCACTTATGGTTAAGGTAGTCTCCTACAGTGGCGAACTTTTAGTGATTATCCATCTTTAAAAATGGCATTTGGTGAACTTGATTCAGGACCTAAGGTGATCTCTATTGATATTGTATTTATAATGATCCCTTGTTTCTCTACAGTGAATGGCTTCTGGTGAATCTGTATCCTTAAAAATCTATAAAGGTGACCTTAGGCACGTAGCATCGTTTTTGAAAGTGGGGGGGGGGGGGGGGGGCGGCAGACTCATCCAAAAAATCTTTAAAAAATCGTGACAAGCAAACAAAAAAATTCCCCAAAGTCTTCAAAATCCTAATCCGTGGGGGACTGGGGGGGAGGGGGGGAGCCCCCCCCCCCCCCCCCCGATGTTACGTGCGTGGGCCTCTAATTTCCCTATAGATTAATAGAATTCATAGGTCCTAATATAATATGACCTTCAGGCATATTAGGAATATTTCACTTAAAGTGACACCTGCTCTATTGATTACCAAAATTATTTTTCTCTCTTCATATTTAGGACCCAAGGTAACCTCTGGTCTCGAACGAACATTCCACTAAATTTAACCCCCTGTCTCTCTAAAATGACTGACTTCCAGTAAATACTAATCTTGTAAATTGTCATAAGATAACCGGATGATATCTCCCCATTGATATTACACATTAGGTGACCCCTGGTCTCCCTACAGTGGATCACTTCTGATGAATCTCAATATTGTAAAACTGACACTAGGCAGATGTTAGGTAACTTTTGTAACCGTATTGATTAACAAAATGATTACGACATTGTTTTAGGACGTAAGGTGACCTGTGGTCTCCCTATGGATATAGAAAAAAAGAAAGTAGATTTACATTCTTATCTTCACTTGTAAAAGAGTTCCATTAGTGCTCATTAATACACTCATTTTGGAGAACTATTTTCGGGGACCCAAGGTCCTAGTTGAGCGTACGTTTTATCCTTCTGCACATAGACAGACACAGGGACACACAGACAGATGACACAACCGTTGTTCCGGTACGTAGACAGTTAGGACACCACAACACAACACACATATACAAACGGCTCCAGCGTAGACCGCTCCCGGTCACCATACATCGACGCCACCTGTCCCCGATATGGATGAAAAATGGCGGGTCTGGCGCTCCGTACTCGTCTTCGACGTTGTAGTTATAAACCGTCATCCCCTTGAAATTGGTGTCAAACATACAGAAATGTATAAAGTAGGGAGAAGTTTCCCAATCTTGGAGACTACCACGTGCCTCTAAACAGACACACGTCCACTCTGCTGGACTGCACGGACTGGAGTGCGGTATTTAAAATTAGCCGTACACGTCACTCCAGTGACAGGTTTAGAGAGTAAAAGGAAAAGCGGGAAATTCAAACATATATATATATTTACAACCATATCAAGTACGATAAAATGTCCCCATTTAGAAGACAAATGTCATTAGTCCGACCAAAACTCTAACGAACTTGATAACACAGAAATTCTAGTTGATCAAACCCAAAACAATACTTAGATGGCTTTGCAGACAACTTTGCATCCCTCAATCGCTGGAAAACTACTCTCAAATGCTGGAGATGATCGTCCCAAGTCTCACTGTAGATTCCAATATCATCTATAAAACAACGAACAAATGAATGCAAACCATCGAGAACTTTGTGCATTAATCTGACAAAAGTTGCATGCGCATTTACCATACCGAAAGGCATTACCGTGAATTGATAGTGGCCCATGGGGTTCACAAATGCGCTCTTCTGCTTTGCGTCCTCATCTAACGGAATCTGCCAGTAGTCTTTTGTAAGATCAATTTTGCTGATAAATTTTGCTCTACTCACCTCGTTTAAAAGGTCATCCATGCGCGGCATAGGTCTTGGATCAAATACACTGTTAATGTTTAACGCTCTATAATCACAACAGAATCTGATAGAATAGTCATGTTTTCTTACCAAAACCACTGGTGACGCATAAGGGCTAGTTGAGGGTTAAATAATACCCACCTCGTTCATATTATCTATCTCTGTCTGCATGCGTTCCCTCAGTGCGTAGGGCACAGGATACGGCTTCTTATGGACGGGATCGTCTGACTTAAGTTTTACTGAATGCTGAACTACATCTGTTCTGTTAGGTATATCGCTAAAACATCAGAAAACTCATTCAACAAACCTCTTAACTGACAAACCTGAGTATTCGACAGTGTATCGGAAAATATTACATCTTCAGCCGTTTTTTGAAGTTCTAACGAAGGAGATGCTATGTCGTTAATTCGGAATCGTAGTTCATACTCTCATACACACCTCCCAATATGTCAATAGCTGATAAATGTTTTTTCGACAAGTTTTGATTAGGTTACTCAGAACAGATGACTATTCTCTGGTTCTTCCCAGTGATCTTTCAGGACTGCTAAAGGACCTCGTACCTGCCTTGCAAAAAGCATTTCAAAAGGAGAGAATCCTGTGGTTTCGTTTGCGACCTCCCTATAAGCAAACAGAACATAAGGAAAAGGTTTGTCTCACTTTGAGGGTTCTTAGACCGCATATCCCTTCAACATTTTCTTTAAAGTGCCATTAAACTTTTACACCAGGCCAGTTGTTTAAGGGTGATACGGAGAACTTACCAATTTACTCACCTTCAGTAATCTACACAGTTCTTGTATCAACTCGGACATGAAGTTACTGCCTTGATCTATGAGGATTTCATTTGGAAAACCCATGTCAGCAAATATCCCTATCAAGGCCTTTGCTACTGTCTCCGCCTCTTGGTTTTTTAGAGCTACTGCAATTGGATACTTTGTAGCATAATCTACACATACCAAAACAAATCTGTTCTTGGATTCTGTCAATGGCAAAGGACCTACAAAATCTAGTGCAAGTCGCTGAAATGGTTCGTCGATAGTAGGTATACTTACAAGTGGTACCTTCTTCACTCTTCCTTTTGCCGTACCTTTTTGACACACGGGACAGGATCTGCAGTATTTTGATGTGTCTGAAAAAATTCCAGGTCAAAAGAAATGCTGTATAATCCTGTTTCTGGTCTTCTTTACTCCCATATGACCCGACATAGGAATGTCATGTGCCATTTCAAGTGCCAACGACCTGTATTTATGAGGAAGGACAATCTGAAATATGTCATTTCCTACCTTACGAGGAAATACCCTGTAGAGAATCTTGTCCTTGAGAGTGTAGTATGACTGACCTACGTCTGGCTTTTCAAATGCCATTTCCCTCACACGTGTCAGGCTAGGATCAGTTTCCTGCAGTTTGATCAATGTCTCTGTATCACAAATGTTAAGTTTTAGCTGTTTTCTTTGGTCTAGGCGTTGTTTCCTCTGCTTCCAATCGAGTCTGTGCTCTTGTCTGAACTGCCAAACAGTCAGCTGGTTTCTCAACTTCCATTTTCTCGATTTTGTCTATTACGTTTCCAAGTATGACGTCAGCAAATGGAGAATCTAAGATAAGAGCAAACAATTTACCTTATATAAATGGCGTATCTATCTCTATACACGCTTCTTTGCATTGTTTCTCGGACCCATCAGCAAGAATTATCTTCCTTCCTCTCCCGGTCATTTGCTGTTTCTCGACTAGACGACTGTGGACGAATACATTTGAACAACCAGAATCTCTCAAAATTGTTGCCTCTTTACCTCCTACACTTCCCCTAGAAATATCTAAACCTGGTACTGAATTATCATCTACATCTTTTGTATCCCCTGTACTTACACCAGGGAGTTTGACCAACGCTGCACTTGTATACAAGTCAGGTTTTCCCCCTCTGTATGTTGATTATTTTCGTGTTCTGACAAACACAACTCAAGCTTACCAATCTTCTTGTCCTCGGGTTTTCTATACTGTCCTCGGTTGTAAAGAGAACAGTCTCTCTGGATATGCCCAGGCCTCTTACAATAGTAACAGGCTCTGTCTTTGACCTGCGGGCCTTTTCCTTGTTCAGCTTTAACTTGCCCCTGAGTTACATTGAAATTACCTTGAGAATTTCGATCTGTTCCATTTTTGCGGTTCCCTCCGAACGTCAACCTTTTGTGAGCTGTTTGATAGGCCTCAACGAAATCGATCACTTCCTTAACATTCTTTGGTCGATGTTCATGAACCCATACCTGCAAATCTTCATCACAAAACTTAAGCAATTGCTCTCTCAACACCAAATCGTACAGACTGTTATATTGCCCATGAATATCTTCTATTTCACACCAGTGCGATAAATACTTTTCCGTACGTACACAGGGGATTTCGCCACATATCATTCTCATATCAAAATGATATGATTCTTATATAATTGTGCTGATATGAGATGATAAAAAAAGGGCATCATATAAGAATCATATCATGGGTATCATATGAGAATCATATAATTCTGACATGAGAATTATATGATAAGGGCATCTTATCAAAATTATATGATCGCTTATATAATGATTATATAATTCTTATATGACAATCAAGTAATTTTGACATCATGTGAGAATCATATGAAGAAAATATGTGGAGATGAAGGCTGTAGCTTTTTTCATTCAAAAGCAAATTTATCAATATAAATTACGATATTTATCTTGTTTGTTCTGGTCTTTGAATGTTGAATCTTAATATGATAAGGATAACATCTTGTGATGACAATATAAATTTCATTAGAATAAAAAATGACTCAAAACAGTAAAGAAATTGTCGATACATATATTCTGATCTTTTTTTTTACAGAACAATGGTGGTCATTGAACAAATATACAAACATATGCACACTTACTTACTATTGACACAATATAAAAACAAATTTTAAAAGAGTTTTCTCCATGATACTAGAATACAGTCATGTAACTACTCAAAATCGTGTGGTTTACATTTAATATACCACAATTACTGGCAATATAATTAAAAACCACTTGATCAAAGATGTCAAACAGCTAAAAAAAAATAGTTTGAAAGTAACAGTGTTGAGAAAAATCTATGCAATAAGATATTTATACAAGAGAAGTTTGCCAATGAGAATTGTGCAGCCAAAAGAGTCCAAATAATTGTTATTGATATGTAAAGCTATTTTTACAATCAATACACATAGCAAATTAAATGAATATTTAAAAGTTACAATCTAATAATTTTTTGATTAAGAATTTTCCTTGTCATACACCATTTTAATTCAATTTTGGTTGTAACGTGGTTTCTGATTGGCTAAAAAATTATTTTATATTGTATAAAGAATGTTGCCTACATCCGCCTGACGTTACGTTTGAATTTAGTACAATTGGATGTAATTTTAATGATCAAATGACTGTTTTTATCCGCAATTAATAGCTAAAAATTAAATCATAAGCAATGAATGCAATATCTATTAGTTTTATATGATATAAAATGGTTTGGGGCAGTCAACACTTTTTTATAAACCGCTTTGCAGTTTATAAAGCGTAAACTGTCCCGAACCATTTTATATCGCATAAAACTGATAAATATTGCATGCATTCCTTAATTAATAACATAATTATTTGTAATTTACAACTGATCCACATATTTCTTGATTCTTCGTTCCTCTTTCTCTTCAAGCTTCTCCCATTTGTCGTCCCTGGTGTTATTTATAACAACTTTGTGAAACTGCTCAAATTCCTTCCAGAAGGCATAGCCCGCTGTTCCTCCCTTTCGGAACAGTTTCTCAGCTCCACAGAAAGATCTCTACAAGTAAAATATAACACAGAAATTAACACAATTAATTAATGTGTATATATTGAAAAAAGTCATTGGTTAGATATATATTATAAATACTGCATTATTACATAGGTGCATAGATCAGCTAAATAATAAAAGCCCTTAAGGCTCCAGACTCTCATTACATTATAGTACTGTTAACGTACATGTATTTACATAATATATTACATGTATATCAAATCAGAAATAAAATTAATGTAGTAACACCAGCCTTATTCAATATTTCTATACATGTGGCTCTTCTACATATAGGAGCATAATTAGGTAAACAGGAGCACTGAGATAATTTCTATACAAGTCTGAAAGGCTTTACCAGCATCAATGTCAGATGTTGTCTCTGTGTATCAAGAATTGGAACATGGGACGGCAGGAAACATTTCCAAAGGTAGTTGTGAAGGGACTTCAGAGCAAGTCCCTCCACATTTACTTCTTTGTTGCCCATCAACTACAATAAAAAAAATTACTTAAAATTACTTAAAATCCTGAAATATATTTAACTGTTAATCAGCTTAAATAATTGAAGGGTGCCAATTGAAAAGCTTAAATTTATGGATTGCACTACATGTAGATCAATTATTATTAAGAGAAGACTACTTTAATTTACAGTATAGGTACATTATTGAAAGCAATATATATAATCCAACATTATCCACGTTACACAAGATGCAAATATTATACAAAAACTTGATCATAGCTAATACATGCAGGATGATCATATCAAAATATGATACTTCATCTTATATAATTGTAAAACATAAGATTTCAATTGTCATATTACATAACTTCTCCCAATGTAAAAATAAACTTGCAAACAGTACAGACAAACCTTTGATCTGACTTGATTTCTGTAGTGAGTGAACTTTTTTGAACCAAATGTAGCTAAGACACTCAATGACCTCCCAGAGGAATCTGACCAGCCAGCCTTTTTTATCAATTTCTGTAACATGTTCTGCAAAACAATATGACTATCATTTATTAAACAAGTTTTGATCCTAACCATAAGAAACAAAAATTTTATCAAACATAAAAAAATATACAAATTATATATAATGTATTGTATATCAAGTTTTTCTTTAATTTATATTTATTTATAAACAATGTAAAGTTAGATCCAAGCAACACATAAACAAAGCGACAAATTGCTTGATGGAGATAAAATTAGGACCATGCATATTATAAGGGGACCATTTATTATTTAAATAAATTACTGAAAAACATGCTAATAAGTAATAACTAAGTGCCAGGGAAGGCAGATTTTACTTAGATATATAAGCATAATTTGTACGTTATATCTGTCAAGTTTACAACATGTACTAAAGTCTTGTGGAATGAAAATCACTTATCTGTAAGCATCATTTCATTAGAAGCGTGTTCGCTACAACCATCTTTTACTGTATATCAATTTACCTGTGTTTCTGGCTCCTGGAAAGAAATCCAAGGAATTAAACTGAATCTTTCCTTCAAGAAGTTAATGTATTCCTTCTGCGAAATAACAAATAAATAAATGAGAAATAATTAAAATTCTAATTTTAACTTAATTTAAATTTAATGATATTCTAATCTTAACAATAATAAAGATAAATTTTCAGTCACCTCTATGGGAGATCCCTCCACTATGGCACATTTCTGTGCCTGGGATGCCTCTAGAGTGCAGTTTAATTTGTAGATCTCTTCCCTTAATTTTTTCTGCTCATTCACTAATTTGGATAAAGAAAATTCCAACAACATAAAAATTTTGTCATCAATAAAATAAATAAATTCACTATATACTTAAATCATCAGATAACTAAGTAACAAAAATAATCTTTTTAATTGCTTACATATTTCTGTTAAGACATCCTTCACATTACGGGAAGCAGCAGTTTTATCTACACTAGTCACTTCCGTGGAGGCTGCCAATGGGGGTAGGGCCCTTGCCTCTTGTGAGAAGAGCTCTTGGGATTGTTGCGAGTCCTGAAATATGTTAAAAATAAAAAGTCAATTGTTGCACTCTTTAAAAAAAAGTTCAATATGAATTAAGTTTATTATTCAGGACAGATTTGTATCAATTAATTTCATACAATTATATGACATACCGGTATATGTATATTTACATGGACATACATAGTTTTTTATGTTTTTTTTTTTTTTTTGGGGGGGGGGGGTATAAACAAAATGCATTTTAAGTACATATGAAAATGCTTCAGGAAATTTATGCGGAGAAAATAATTGTATATCTATGGTGTTTATCTACCTACACTATCTATAATATAACCGTGGGTTGCCCCGAACTCACCTATACATCTTGTCTGGTAGCTGTCAGCTTCTAGAATAGCCTGCACGAGCAGATTCCCGCCGTCTGACGTCATGGCTACTAGGTAGCTCGTACTAGGAATGGTTCCACGAACACCACACTCCCCTCCGTCTTCTTTCTGGGGAGTCAGTCCCACCTACAGGTGGGACCACCGATCTTCAGGGGGGCAATCACGCCCATCCCAGCAACAGCCGGGATAACATGAAAGGGAACCTGGTCCCACCTACAGGTGGGACCCACAATCAGGGTGGCGCTACAACGCCCATCCCAGCAACAGCCGGGATGAAAATCAGCCGGGCGGCCAGGGCCATATCAAAACTGGCCTCCGCCCGTAGGGGTGATGGTAGCTCACCCTACCACTCCTGGAGGATCAGGATGTGCACCCTGCGAGCTCCAGGGTAACCCCGCGACATCTCCGCCAAAACGTACCCTCCGGTCAGGGCTCCAGGAGGGGGACGAGGGTACTCCGGGTTGGGGGCGAAACTTGCTCCTGCTCCCGGGCGCCAGGGCTCCCAAAGGACTAGGGAGCTCTCATTCTGCTCCGGAATGGGAACCTCCCCCACCTGGGGGGCATCCCTCCTTTGACTGGCCTCATCATCATCCGGACGGGGGTCAGGTTGGCCCAGGAGTTGTCGGGGTGGAGGGGCATCCTCATTGCTTGCGGCTGGTGGGTCGACGACTACTCCCCTAACCGTCGGGGCAGGAACGGGAGGGACAACCAGGTACCGCAGACCATAGCGATACAAAGGGTGCCCGGCAATGGTCTCGTCCGAAAACAGGGCCCGGTAAGCCCTGCGTAACGCCGGGCTCAACCGGGCGACCAGGTATACCTGCACCCTCCAGTGCAGCAGCAGGGCAGGGTGGAGCACGCCCCACAGGCGGTAAACGCGGGGCGGGCTCTCCTGCACAAGATTGCACAAACTGTCCATGGCGTCTCTCAAGTCCCTTGGAACACCTGCACTAGGTTCCCGGAAAACCTGGAAGGTGGGCACACTTTGCACTAGGTCGGTCAAGGTGGCCCAGCTTCCAATGAGATGATCCGTCAGCCACTCGCACACCCTCAATCTCATAGAGGTGGCCTCGTCCCCCAAAGGCACAGACCTACGGAACACAGGGTGGAGGTGTTGGAAGGTCACATGGTCCCTCAGCTTGTGCGTCCTCTCTGGACAGTTGGGGAAGGGACAGGAAGAGGGAGGTGACCGCCTCCTGTGGTGAAGTGGGTCGTCTCCTGGGTGGGCGGGACCTCTGGCACCATGTTCCTCATCGTCAGGCGGTGATGGCGGCTCCGCAGGGGGGCCAGCCATCAGGTTTCCTACGTCTCCGGGTTGGGAGGGACCTCTGGCACCCGGTTCCTCGTCATCAGGCTGCGACTCCCGGCGGGAGGAGGCGCAATCATCGTCGCTATCGGAATCTCTGAAAAAGAGGACAAGACGATTAACAACCCCCCCAACACAATTGGGGCAAACAAATTGCTCCAAGGTGGAGGCCTCCTCAGAGGTGACACCCACACACCGACCGTGAAACCATTCATCACAATGGTCGCACTGTACCATCAACTTCCCGTCGTCCGGGCGCCGACAGGTACAAAACACAATCTCATTAGAGGGGTCCGGAGACGAGGGGCATGTGGGTGAGGCTATGTTAGGTCGCTTACAGGGACGCCCCCGACGTCTGGGGGGCAGGGGAGGACTGTCAGGAGGCCCTCTGGCAGCAGGGGAGCGCTTAGGGGGCCGACCTCGGCGTGGCCGCTGGCTGGGGGTGGAGTCCAGAGATTCGGGAAGCTTGCAGGCGCCCGCCCCGGAAGGGGGGCTGGGAGCCAAGTCGCTCCCGGTCTCCTGCTTGGTACTCCCAGAGTTCTCGAAGTTCTCCCTTAGCCGAACTAACCATTGGGGGATGTCCCTGTCGACACACCTTTTCAAGCGGTCGTGATTGGCCACCATGACTGCCGACTTTGTCTTTACTCGGTACAGGTGGGGGGTCAGCTTCTTGATGATGATACCAGGGCCCTTCCAGGACGGGCTAAGCTTTCGGCACTTTCCCTTCACCGTCGCAGTGTCCAACACATACACCATATCTCCTTCCTCAAAGGGGCGGGTGGCGGCCTTGACGTCGTAGTCTCTTTTCATCCTCTCCTCAGAGGTGTGCAAGCGCCTCCTGGCCGTCTCGTGGGCAGTCAGTATTTTGTCCTCAAGAGCACCAACATACGTGTCAATATCCGCAGGGCCCCCCTGCATGGGGGACCTGTACATAAGGCTGGCTGGCGTGTTGATCTCTCTACCCAGCATGAGTTTGTTGGCAGTGAACCCCGAATTACGGTTGACTGCTGAGCGCAAGGCCCCCGCTATCTGGGCCAGGTGTTCATCCCAACAGTCCTGGGCCTTATCGATGTAACACCTAACGGCATCCATAAGGGTCCTATTATAGCGCTCCACCTGTCCATTGGCAGACGGACGATAGGGGGTGGTGCGGGCCTTATGTATTTCCAGGAGATCGCACACAGCAGTGAACAACTTACTCTCAAAGTTGCGCCCCTGATCGGTAAATATCTGAAGGGGGCAGCCGAACCTAACAAAGAATTCGTTCACTGCCGCTGTGGCCGTAACCTCAGCTGTCTGGGAGGGGAGGGGGACACACTCTACCCACTTAGTAAACTGGTCCACCATTACTAGGACATACTCATTCCCCTTCGGCGTCTTAGGGAGCGGTCCCAGGAAGTCGAGGTGCACCCTCTCCATGGGTGCCCCGGCATGATACTTTATCATTTCTGCCCTGGCGTGGCGCTGTGGGCGCTTATTTCTACTGCAGGGGCCACAAGTGCTAACAAACCTCTCAGTCTCCCGCATCATCCCGTACCAGTAGAAATGCTCTCTCAGCCGTGCCTTGGTGCGCTCGATACCTTGGTGTCCAGCCGCCGGTACATCGTGGCAGAGTCGCAGAACCTCTCTCCTCAGCTCTATGGGGACGACCAGAACTTTCCTTTTCTCTCCCCCCTCATCTATTTCTTTCCAAAGGACCCCATCGTTGTCCAACTGCAACAAACCCCTGTTGATATAGTAATGTTTGACAGCTGGGCTGGCTAGGAACAATTTGCCTTCCTCTGGCTCCACATCTCCCTGCAGCCAATCCAAGATTAGGCTAAGCTCTGGGTCGCTTAACTGGCTACGGCTCATCTCCTCGGGGGTGAGGCCCACCAAGGAAGGCGGGCCAACCAAGCCCTCCGAGGAAATTCCCATGACACAGGCAAACTGGGGGTGATGACTTATCTGGATCTGAGACTGGCATGGTCCATCTGAACTACTCTGACCCTCACATTCGTCTTCACTGATCCGGCCCAGAAGCTTCTTGGAGACATAGTCCAGTGCTGCTTCGCTGATAGAGGGCTGGGCTTCTTCTTGGTCACCTATGACGGGGCTCTGATCCTCTGTAGGGCTAGACTCTTCCCCCAACAAGGGGGAATATGTCCAACTACCAGGCCTAGCTAGAGGGGCCACATCATCAACTTCTTCCGCAAAAGCCATCCAGGACTGGTGGGCTCTAGTACACTTTGGGCAGCCACCACAAGGCAAATCACTGAGGTTAACGGTGAAATCCACCCCCCTACACCTGGATGGAGGTGGCGGTCTGGACAGTGCGTCGGCGTTCACATGGCGCCTACCCGGTCTATGCTGGATCACCATATCGTACTGACTAAGCTCCTCGAGCCAGCGAGCAAGCTGATCTTGAGGGTACTTGAAGTTGAGCAACCAAATAAGGCTATGGTGATCCGTGCGAACGATGAATTTACGACCAAGCAAGTAATGCCGGTACATGCGCGTAAATCTGACAACTGCTAGGAGCTCCTTCCGGGTAGTGCAATACCTCCTCTGTTCTGCTGACAGGCTGAGACTACCGTAGGCTATCGGCTTTTCTTGCCCTTCCTGGACCTGTGAGAGCTCAGCACCTATCGCCTCCGCTGATGCGTCAGTATCCAGTACAAACTCGCCCTCCGCAGTAGGGAGGGCAAGGACTGGAGGTGAAGTGAGAGCTTTCCGGAGGGCCTCAAATGCAGTCCGCTGCTCTGGTCCCCATACAAAAGGTTTCTTCCCGGTGACACTGTACAACGGTTGGGCAATCTGGGCAAAGCCGGCAATGAATCCCCTGTGGTAGTTGGCAAAGCCGAGGAACCGCTCAACATCCTTCACCGTGGCAGGCGTCGTCCAGTCCTTAACAGCCTCTATGTACTCATCCCCCATCTCTACTCCGGTCCCGCTCACCTGTCTCCCCAAGAACTCCACACGTCTATGGAACAGCTCGCATTTCTTAGGCTTAAACTTTAAGTCGTATTCACGGAAGCGCTGAAACACTGTCCTCAGATTGGCTAGGTGATCCTCAAAGTCACGCCCAAGCACCAAGTCATCGTCCAGGAATGCCAGGACTATACTCCATGTAAGCCCCCGCAGAACTTAGTTCATGGCTCGGGAAAAGGTTGCCGGAGCATTACACAAACCGAAACCCATCCGCCGGAACTCGAACAGGCCATATCGGGTGACGAAGGCAGTCTTCTTCCGGTCCTTAGGGCTTATCATAACTTGATGGAAAGCGGAGTTTGCATCCAGCTTAGAGAACCAAATGTTCCCTGACAAAGTGTCTAAACACTCGTCGATCAATGGGAGAGGGAATACATCCTTCCTGGTAACGTTGTTCAGCCTGCGGTAGTCCAGGCACCATCGGACTTGTCCATCCTTCTTACGGATGAGCACCGGCGCTGATGCCCACTCAGACATAGAGGGCTGAATCACTCCAGCGTCCAGCATTTTCTTCAGATGCACCTCTTCTTCATCTACAAAGAACGCTGGTGTACGCCGCATCCTCTCCTTGAAAGGCGCCGCACTGCCAGTATCGATCTCATGCTCTAGAGCAGTAAAGTTTCCAAAGTCAAACTCGCTCTGGGCAAATACATCCTGAAATTCTGACAACAATTCAGCGAGCATGGACTGCTCCTCCTCACTCAGCTCCGCAGAGGATCGTTCTAGCAGATCCTGCAAATGGGCGGGCACCTTAGGGTGGGATCTCCCAGGCTCACCCTCAGCTAAACTCCGGGCCGCTCTCCTAGGGTAGGGCGCATGCACATGCAAATCAGCCTCAACTGCCTCTCCCAAGAAGCTCCCCTCCTTCAGAGTAATATCCTTTTCCGAGGCGTTCACCAGGCAAGCCATAGAGGCATCTCCAGCAGCATGGTAAGTATGGGGCATAAGCAACGCCTCTGACAACTTCTTTATACCCGGAATGGTCATGAATTCAGACAGACTCCTGTCCAGCTTGAAGGGGCACAATACAGCTGAGCCGGCACGAACGCAGACCTCGCGCACTAGCGTCATGCGAGCAACGCTCTCCGTCTCACCTCTACCATAGGTCATCTGAATCTCTTCCCCACATAAGTTTATCACCCCGAGCTCCAGGTCCATCTTAGCTTTGTGTTCCCATAAGATGTCCATTCCCAACAACATCCTGTCCTTAAGAGGGGCCACATAGAGATCCACCTGCTGAGTGTGCTGGCCCACACCAAGGTCAAATGGGCCAGCAACAAATCCCTGGAGATGGGCTCCACTTCCGGGTTGCAGCAAAGTGACCTGTCTCTTAATGGGGGGCCTTGACTCCAAATTGTCATAGAACTTCCTCCCAAGTACACTCACTTCTGCCCCGGTATCCACCACAGCTTCAATGGGGGCTCCCTGGATCATCAGCTTTATAGTAAATGCAGTCCGTGGGCAAAGCTGGCTTACTGTAACACACAACTCCCCCTCCATAGGGACTGCCTGTGGGTTCGCAGGCATCCGGCTTCCATCCTCGCTGTTTCCAGGGGGTCCGGACTCTGAGGTCGTATCCTCCCTCGGCGGCTCCTGCAGCTCCAGACTGTGGTCTACTGGAGTCAGGATCTCATCAATAGGAACCGGAGGTTCCTCCTCTTTGGTCAGCAGCTCCTCCTCAGGAAAGGGTTCAGGTATGGGTTGATTCCTGAAACGCACTCCGAATCCACCACGCCGCTTGGAATGCTTAAGGCAGGAGCGACGGGTTTCCCCTGACTGACCAAACTCTGGCTTCACACTCTGCAGGTCCTCTTGACTGTCGTCTGTTCTCTGTCTCTCCAACCCAACATCGCGGTCAGGCGTCAGCGTACGCACATTCCTTGGTGGCTGGTTGTCTCTCCCTCCCCTGCCGCTATATCTGGATCCTCCACGACCCATATCCTCTCGGTGTCCACCACGGTATTGAGGGGGGCGGTCCCCACCCGCACCAGCACCTGCTTCAGTCCTCCTCCCTACATTGGTGGGGCACTCCCTCCGGAAGTGCCCGACTTCACCACATTTAAAACATTGGCTAGCTCGGGGTGCCACCGGCCCTCCTTGTGGAGGAGGTGGCGGTGACGGAGACATCGGGTCTGCTTGGGCTATACTACTCTCCCTTAAGGCATTCTCCAACTGCTGCAGGTGGCTCTTGAGTTCCTTAATCTCATTCTCCCCTTCACCAACCTTCTGGCTATCTTCAGCTACCTTGTCCTTATCTGCCATGGCCTTTACCGCCTCCCGCTTAGGCTTGGGGGGTCTGCTCTGACGCGAATGCTGGAAGTACTGCATGCGGTCGACAGCTTCCTCCACAGTCTTGGGTTGGCCATCCAAAGCGTACAAACCCGCCTCCCGGTCCTCAGCTCCATAACACAGACGCGGTATAGCCTGGGTATGAACATCCGGTAGCTGGGGGAATGCACGAGTAGCCAAAGTGAGAACTCTGTCAGACCACTGTCGCAGGGACTCACCACTATTCTGGGTCGCTGATTGGAAATTAAGTTGATGAGTGAGGTCTGGTGCCGATGATCCAAAGCGCTTGTCGAACTTCCGGAGTATTTCGCTGAACCTCAGGCGGGGGGTAGTCTCCAGCATCAGAGTGTAATACTCACTGGCTGGGCCCTCAAGGAAGAAACAGAATTGATCGTGTTGCTCGGTCTCATTCCACTGTTGGCTGCGCGAAAGGCGAACAAACTTATGAAGGAAGGCTTTCCAGTTGGACTTGCCATCATAGCGGAGATCCTTATATCTAGGTCTATTCCGGACGGTCGGGTGGCTAGAACTGGCTGGTAGTGCGGTATAGTCTTGAGGATTGTACTGCATCGCCGGCAGCTGCACATCTCCAGGTGAGCCATAGGTCGCGACGGGCGTCTGCAAAAACTCGGGGACCCCACGAGACACTGCGGATGACCGCGCGTACTCCGGGGGTGCGCGAGATGTTGGGGATAACCGCGCATATCCATGGGGACTGCAAGACGCAGCGGGAGTCCGCGCGTAACTTGCATGGGGATGAGGGCGCGCTGCGGATAACCGCACATGTTCATTGGGATGGTGAGACGCTGCGGAGATCCGCGCGTACTCAGGGGGACTGCAAGACGCAGCGGGAGTCCGCGCGTGACTTGCATGGGGAGGTACATCCCTAGCCGGGGGCTCATATTCATGGGGTACTGGGACATATGTATGGTCACCCAGGGGATGGGGTTCCCCAGACAAGGGCTCATGATACTGTGGCTGGACTTGCGCTATTCTACCTCCCTCTCCCCCAGGATTGTTGGGCTGGGAGGAGGCCACAGGTGTTGGGACCGCCTAACCTGTAAAATACTGGTGGCGTCCTGACATTGCCCCCCCCCCCCCCCTGCGCAGTTAAATACTGCTCATCCCGGGGCTGGGGTGTGGGGTAATAACAGCTGGGTGCAACCGGCTGGGTTACAGCAGTGCACATGCGCACACCAAAGGATCCCTGTGAGGTATGGACCAAGGACTCCTGGACCCTAGTGGCAAGGTACTCCCCCCCAGGGGGAGAATGGCGAGGCACCCCATGAGGGGGCCTACTACCTGACATTGAGTTACTATTCCCAGGGGCAGGGGTAGGCTGAGCAAGTGAAGCTTGGGGTTGAAAATCAACAATCTGGGGTGCATGTGGCAAATCCACAAGCTGCCCTTGGCTTACAGTAGCAAGGTCCTGGGGATGGGTGGTGGAACTAGTAGGGCAATAGCTACAGGGCTGGGGTGTGGGCTGGTATGCAGGCCTGACAGGCCCGCCGGGCATGGGGTTGGAGGGGGACGGGGTGATGGGGGAATCCAGGTCTAGCAGGTGGGGTCTCAGGTCCCCCTGAACATGAGGCGGGTGCAGCGGGGTGACTCCAATGGTATCCTCAGGCCCTCGGTCGACAGGAACATCCCTAACAGTTGGGTCATACTGACGGGTAAGGGCCACATGGGAACGACGTGACATGGGGACCCCTACATAATCGCTGGGCGGGACAAATTCCCTATAACCAACTGGTGAACTGCATCTAACCGAAGACCCGGGGGACACCCCCGGCTGAATACTACTGGCTGGCCCAGGCACAACAGAGTGTGCCACAGTGACCTCTGGCTCCCTTACTGTACCCTGCCAAACCCCCCTCCCACACTGGGGATAGCCTGCCTGCCCCCCTGGAAAGCGGGATGGGCCGGCAGCCTGACCTACCCTAACAGTGCTCGGAGCACAGTAACCCATATCACCCGGAGTTCTAAAACCGACATTATCTGGGCCATGATGTCTGCCACTAATATACCCAAACTCCTCATCGGGAGTTAAAGTGTCGTCTAACCCCAAGGCTTGCAAAGCCTCTTCAAACGAAACATTCATGACGAGCGAATGATGCAATACACAAAAATGTTCAAAGTCAAAATCAACACAGACTATGCGAGAAAATGCAAAAATATGTGCTAAATGCAAAAAACAATACCTATCAACAATGCAATAAAACTTTAAACGAAAAAACTATGCACAAAATATGCAAAGGTGAAAGTAAATTCACGAATTAAACCTACAGTCCTAAGCACGTGGCGGGCCCCCAAAATGGCGGCTACACCCGTATATCTAAAATAACGAAAACGCCTAATAAACAGCTTTGACACTTTGCGGGAAAAAAATTTTCCTGTCTAATATATACCGTGAGTTCAGGGCCGCGAGTTGGGCGCCAATATGGTGTTTATCTACCTACACTATCTATAATATAACCGTGGGTTGCCCCGAACTCACCTATACATCTTGTCTGGTAGCTGTCAGCTTCTAGAATAGCCTGCACGAGCAGATTCGCGCCGTCTGACGTCATGGCTACTAGGTAGCTCGTACTAGGAATGGTTCCACGAACACCACATATCTATACTTACAGACCAATGTTGAAATGACTGTATTTTCATAGGCGTCGGAACCGGGGGGGCTAGGGGGGGCTTAGCCCCCCCCACTTTTTTTGCAAAGTTATACCTAACCATTAGAAACATAGCATGATAGAGGGTTCAGCCCACCCACTTTTTCTCGCAGGAAAGATTATTGTTCCAAAATTTACCTTGAAAGATTGAAAAGTTAGATTCAGAAGCAATCCCCCCCCCCCCCCCCCCCCACTGATTAGGAATTTCATGATTTTGGAAAAAAAAATTGGGTAAGTAATTTTTTTTTTGGAAGTATAGGTATACTCCCCCCCCCCCCCCCCCCCCCCCACGGATTAGGATTTCCATGATTTTGGGAATTACTTTTTTCTCAATATTTCTGAGGATTAGTCTAGCCCCCCCACTTTCAATTTGCTTCCGACGCCTATGATTTTAATGCATGTCTGTTTTAAAAGTTCATAATACTGAAGGTGGAATCAAAGCAAAAAGAAATTTATAAAAGAGAACCAAAAAATTACCATTTTGAGACATAATATTAAGAAATGAAGAGTTTCTAAAAATCACATATAGGCTACAGAATCCGCCCCCCCCCCCCCCAATACACATGTAATATCTTGGATCCGCCGCTTCATATTGAGTTGTCTCTCTTTGTTTACACTATTTACAGGTGTAGACTAATGTTATTCAAATGGTTTTTTTTTAATACCTGATAGTTCAACACGAATATTACGTATATGTAATCCTTAAAATTACTTACCGCCAAGAAATCTTTTTCCATTTTCTCGTCTGCTAGAACGTGCTGAGAACGTGCTTCGTATGCATCTTAGTTAATTAAACGCTTCAAAGACAGCGTCAAGTTGTTTCTGATTTCAAGCGTGTAAAACACTTCGACGTAAATATTGACAGATCAATGGCATTTCGTTGTGTCGTCTGTGATGTCAAATTTGGCAATTGTAATCACTTCAAGAGACACCTCGAGACTAAGAAACATAAGATTAACGACACTTTTCAAAAGTTATCGGAGAAAACTGTAGACGGAGAGCAAGTACACGAGACATGCATCGGAAGCACCGTTCCGTACGATGGCGATGGACATGTCAATGACCATGTTTTTTTGTGTTAGTGATTCAGATGCTGAAATTCAGGACGATGATGGTGTCGAAGAGGTATTTATACACTTAGAAAACGTTTAAAAAGATAGATTTGCATGGTTTAATGTTTAAATTAGTATACACAGGTTAATGTAAAAATATAATGTAAAAATAAACGATTTACAAATTGAACAAGCACTTTTAATACATGTATCACGATATTTTATATCCCTTCAGCTTGGCGGTGCTTTTACAAACACAACACAAACCAGAGGTAGCAACGATGAGTGGTTTCCGTTTCCCCCCAAACTCAGTCTTCTTCTTTATGGCCTACTTCACAGCCCAACACATCATATTGTAAGAATTATTATTAAAACATGACATTTGAAATGATATATAAAATTGACCCATGAATATTAATTTTAACAATTTTACCTAAACGTGAGAATTTTAACCAATAGATAAAAACATTTTATAATTTTTTTGGGAGGGGGGTCTGAGGCATATTTTTGGTAGTTTGGTATGTTATTTAAAGAAATTTGATTTTTTTCAGGGGGAGGGGTCTGGTCCCTCCGACCCCCCCCCCCCCTTTTGATCCATGCAAGATATACATTAAAACATTACAATTGCCAGATTCTAGTGGAATTGTGAAAAATGTTACTTTTTCATTTTTATATTTAAAAATGTTTTTAGAGCCTTGAAGTAGCCAAGTATGTGTGGTTTATTTTGAGGGAGGTAGGGGTGCCCAATATACCACCAATCAATCAAGTTCGGAATATGAAGTTTGGGGATTTGAATGTTGAGGATTTAATCATAAAGGTATATAATATATACTGTAATACTTCATATCTTCATAAATACAATATGCATATAATTGTAAATTTTAGGATTCATTTTTTGCCTTGATAAACATAATAAAGTTTATCAATGTTAACAATCAACATTATAATTAATATGTTGATTGAATATTTCAGGGAGAGGATGACTCTGGTTTGCCACTCTATATCATCAAGCCTAGTGAAATTGCCAAACTTAATATGAGCAATCCAACTATTTCACCAAATATTGCAAGGTAAGTATCACATAAACAGATCAATGATACAAAACAAGGATAGCAGGATTAATGGTTACTGAAATCAAAAATTATTATTAAAATTAGGTATCCTAGGAAAACAACAGTTATAAAAGAACAAAGAGATGGGACCAGACTGCGTGAAATTATATCACCCTGGGCATCAGTCAATGACATCCATTTTCATGTAGGAGAGCCAGTAAAAATAACAAACAATGCCTAAGCAGGTGTAATAAGAGCCTTTTATGAGAGTGATGAGGTAATTACTTTATTTTACTTTTAAACATTGAAATTAAAATACCATGAAAGTCTTTAAAAGTTAAGAATTTTTTTTCCATTTTCCTTTTACCAGCAGACTGTTTTGGCTGAAATTAAAATTGCAGAGGGAGACAGAAATTACGAAAATGATGACAAGTAAGTATCAAATCTTCATTTTATTTTTATTCTTATTTACAAAATTTGAAACAACGCTTATTGATAAATTAAAACAATACCCTACTAAAAAGATTTCCTGTGCATGGTTTCTACAAACCATTCGAAGTACGTGTATTTAGAATGTAACAATAAATAATTTATAATGATATAGATTGATCATAATTATTCGGATATTTTTAGCAGCTTGATGGAGAGAAGTAGACTGGTGACAGTACCTTTAACAAGTTTATCAAAAGATGTGGAACCTTCAGTCATGAATGATTCCATAACAACATCGGGTCAGCTTGTGGAAAAACCAAAGGAGGTTTGTTTTGTGTCCAGTATCTTACTCAGATATGTGGCCAGCTATATATTACATGATAATATTACTTTAATGTCAGTTAAACTTGATCATGTATATTTATTATACTCATACCAGAATTTGAATTTTAGATTCCCAAAGTTTCAATTCCTGTTAACCTTTTCATTGATGACACCTCAACAAATGTCAGTAAAAGATGGCAACCAATGCATTGTGCCCAAATGCAATTAGCAGGTATACAAATTAAGAACCAAAATCTATTTGAATAATTTTAATGTAGCCCACCTGAATCGAATGTTCAAGTGAGCTTTTCTGATCACAAGTTGTCCGTACTCCATCTGTTTGTCCGTCCATCAAGTAGGGTTCAAATTTTAATGTAGAAATAAATAGAGAGAAATATTTAAGAAGTAAACAGCAATGTAAAAAAGTTCACCGGGATATAGACTTGGTTGGTCACGTGATCAAATCCTGTGAAGCCCAAAGGGCTTCTTAGAAGCTATATAGATTTGATCACATACCAATTAAACAAGTTCATATCCTAGAGAACTTTTTACATTGCTGTTGAATATTACTTATACATGTATGTATTTACATTTGAGAATGGCAAATCGTTCAGAATCATTAACAATGTTTTTATGTTAACAATATTGCATGTGCGTTAATTATTGTGAGGTCATTAAAACATTGAACCCTGGACAAGCAGTTAATACTGTATTCTCAAAAAGTACTGCAGCAACGTTACACTTTTTGCCAAATTAATGTAAATATCTAGTCATTACAGGAAATGTTTTTTATAGGTGTTCCTCTCCAATTTCGTAACAATGAGATTTATTCCAATTTTCTTGGAGCTTCTGAGCATGCCTCAGTGTTGAGCATTTCAAAGTTAATTCTGCAGGACATTGAATCTACTCAACAGTAAGTTGAAAAAAATTTCTCTGAATATAGAACTGTAATTACATCAGTCATACCCTTAATTCGATACATTGTTTAGCATGTTTGATTATAAGGACCCTGCTCAATGATGTCAAGTTAATTTTAAATCATATTCTTATTATATTTAAGAAATCCAGTTGAGACGTTTGATGCCGATATGAAGACCTGCATAGCAATCAAGATGGAAGTGGCTTCATTGATCGCTGATTTTAACATGCTTTCTCTTGCTTGCAACCATGCTGGGGCAACAGCATTGAAATTTTGTCCTAAATGTCATGTATGTTATCACTGTATAAAGTTTGTTAGACTGCCTGATTAAGGGTCCTCTACACTCCTCTGAAAAGTTTTGCATACAAGCCCATTATTCTGAATTGATTATTTAAAGATCTGGATATTTAACATGTGTTCGACTTGTCAAACACTAAAAAAAAATATCAACTTTAGGGGAAAAATCAACTTTTTAAGTTTTACAGCTACTCGTGAAAATTAAATTCCCTGCCGTATTCGAACTCGCGATTTGCAGGTCGATCGGTAAATCGAAGCTACACCCATTGCTCCACAGAGATAGACATATATTATGATGGCAAATTAATTGTTTCACAATGCATTAAAATCGTTATGATGTGACATACAGTTAATTGTTATAAATAGTAGAAGTCACGGGGTGTAGAGGATCCTTAATAAAAAAAACCCATCTACTTCATGAATTATTTACTGCTTCAAATGTTTGGGTGGTCATGAAACCCCTTTATAAAGATCATATACAATTGGAAAATATACATATATCTATATAATTTTCTCTAAAAAAAAATCAAGTTCTGAGGTAATATTTTACAGGCTGACAGAGATACATGTTCTTCTAAAGAAAGAGAAAGATTCCCACAAGAGACAATGAGAACTATTGAAAGACTGCGATTAAGAGGAACTGAAGAATCAAAAAAATATCTTAAGAAACAGACAGGTGTGAAGGACTATGACAATCCTTTTTGGGAAGTTTTAAACCCTCATAGGTATTTAGACATTGTTTTTAAATTGTTGTACACTTTGTTTTAAACATTGAACAAGAAACATTGTTAAAAGGTATCTGATTGATAAAGTATAATTGCATCTATGATTGAATAAAATTTCCTTGATATCAAAATATATAATGCTTGCATTGTATAACATTCTAAAGATATTGCATTTCAGTTTTGTACAAATTGACATACCGGTATATGGTGGTTTTTTTTTTTTAAAAAGTACCGGTATAAATTTTGCCTTATTTTTTAAATTTGATTGTTGAAAAATAAACATTTTAGTTGACTTATATAGCCTAACTAAGGTTTTATATGAGTATAATATGAATTTGGGAAGTTTACTCATTAATTATTATAACTTTATTTAACTTTCCTTTTCTTGTAGAGATATTCCATCTGGAGTGCTTCATTTATTTCACTTGGGCACATCAAAGCACCTTTTGAAAGTTTGCATTGAATCACTGAGTGAGAATAAAGTTTCAGTGCTTGAAAGTCATCTGTCGGGACTTGATTCTCAGCAGCAAATAACTTTCATCATCTGCAAGAACTTAAACAGTCGACAAGGAAAGGATTTGAAAAAATTTGTAAGTACTTAATTGTCTGAAAGTCATTATATGGATCGAATGAATTAAAGTTGTGCCTTATACGAGTTTAGCTTAAACTGGCCCGGGCAGTTGATGCTTTATATAAACCTCAAAAGCATTATAACTGTGCAGGTGCCCTACAGTGATCAGTCTGTCCGTCAGTTACTTGTCTGGGGCTTATAATTCTCTCCCCTAAAGCCCAATTTAGCTCATAATTATATATTAACCACAGACTGCCTTTGGTTAAAATGTGTGCAGTGATCTTTAACCAAGTATATATAGAAAGGGCCCTTTGAAACCTTGTCAACATTTCAATGATGTCAAGCTATTAAATGATATTTCAAGTTTAAAGTTAATGGAAACATTTGTTGTATATTTCAAAAAATTTTCATAGCATCTTTGATGCCCAAAAAGATGGGTAATGGTGGTTTTCTTTTCCATTTAGATTCAAGTCGCACCTTTCAGCTTAGCTTTTGCTGGTTTGAATACAGTGTATTTGAAGATGACCTGTTTATTAGCTTTGGTAATTATGAGAGGCATGAGCCTTGTTTACATAACAAAGAATTGTGAGCTCTGTATCTTTCATGTAATATTAAATGAAAACTTGTTATATTGAAGAGAAATGTGGCTTATGGGTGTCTAATGTTTAATTTATTTGGTTGCAGATAAATAGAATGGTGTGCAAAGATTCCTTTGACGATGAGGACATTCAACTCTTAGACAATCTTGTAAAAAAGTATCTTCAAATAGTCGAAGAGCATTTACCTCAACTTAAAAACAAAGTGAAAACTCACTTGCTGACACATTTGGTAAGTTGATCCATTACACATAATTCAACTCGTATTAATAAATTCAATCTTAAATCCATACATGTACCAGCTAGGGTTATCTTCCGATGTTTTTGAATTTTATCCCTATTCTTACTTTGACAGACAGATGAAATATCACGCCATGGTCCACCTCTTAGATATTCTGAAGATGTCTTCGAAAAGAGGCATGGCGTGATCAGAGCAAAGCTCTTCAATCAAGAAAATCAACTCGCAAGAAGTCGAGATACGGCCATTTTATTTGGAAAAAGCTGTGTTTTCCTTCATGTGTTAATGGGTGGTTTCTTCCAAACAAATGATGCTATATGGTAAGGAAAAGAACAAATATATTATCTGCATAAATCATCCTCTTCATTATGTTCTTAATTTATTGAACAAGTCGGTGCATATTTTACTTATTCATATTTTTATACCCTTAACAACAAAGTTGCAAAGGAGTTGAATGTTTTTAAACCGGTCACTCTGTATGTCAGTCTGCGCCATGTAATTAAGCTGGCAGTAACTAGCTCCTATAACATCCATGCACAGAATATTATAAAACATTGTAGCTATATATTCAGAACAAAATGTGTCATAAATGTGACGGTCATACTGGTTCGAATACCAGCGCCAGATAGCTCAGTTGGTAGAGCACCTGACTAGAGATTCAGGGGGCCCGGGTTCGAAACCTGGTCTGTTCTTTAAAGACATTTTAAAAGTATGTATATAAATATACATAAATGTAAGTTCTTGTGCAATTATCTTTTGGGTGTTATGCCAATCATTTTGTGTATGTGATGCATACCCTGATTTTTATTAAGAGTATATTGTCAAGTAATAGGGGAGAGTGAGTTGTTAAGTATTAGGTCATAAATCTTTGTTATTCTTACTGACCTGAATTACTGGTATTATAAGCATTTTATAATTGATAATTTGTTGACAGGACCCAAAGCACAAAGAGGGTACAAGAACTTGCTCAAAGGAAGGAAATGATAGACTTTCTCGGTAATTTATGATAAAAATACATTTGTTATATTCAGTAGTATATTCTCACTGCCTCATATAACTCTGTATAGACAAATAGTCAATAACTGAAATATAAGTTTGTACGGAAATTTTTCTTTTTCAAAATTAACTGGCTAGGAATACTATCTACAGGATATACATCATATATTCTATACATGCAGGTAATTTGTCAACCAAAGACCCCAACTATGAAAGCCATATGCCAGTGTTACTGATGCCAATCCGCTGCAACAACAAGAAAACAATTCTCCAAGAGTCATCATCTTTCCATCCACAGTGCTTATTGTTACAAGGACTAGTTGACCTTGGCACTCCAAGTCCCACAGTGGATGGAAAGATGATAACTTACCAAGGCTGTAGGAGTCAGGATGGATCAGTAATCAAAGAGGGGATGTCCTTAGCATATATGAACAGGGAAAATGAGGTATGAATAAAACTTCTCAATATGTAGAGTCCGTGAGTGAATGTCAGGTTTTGCACATCAAGTTTTGTAAGTTAGTGTGCATCATTTGAAATATTTTCTCACTTGAACATTTTCAGCTCACCTGAGCTGAAAGCTCAAGAGAGCTTTCTGATCATTTTTTGTCCAGCGACCATCTGTCTGTCTGTAAACTTTTAACATTTTCGAAAACTCATATGTTATTGTATTTAATAAATGAACTTGATGTCTACCTAGGTTATACTCGTATAACCTGGGTTGGGGCAGTTTACGCTTTATAATGCTCAATATGTGATAACTGTAAAATCATCCCATTACAAAGTGACTTAATGTTAAGCATAAGAATACGTAATAATATGTGAATTATGTGACCTTGCATGGTCACTCTTCTTTTAATCTTGATTTATGCATGCTGTTTCCCAAATAATGTCTAAAATTTCATATTCAGGTTGAAATCGGACTCTTCAAGAGAGGATATTTAATACTTCTAGAAAATCAGAGGAAGTCGTTAATTACTGTAGAGAAAGGACACATCCAGACAACATCATTTCTAGGTTGCCCTATTGTGCACCTCAAGAACGAAACTGATGTAGTCCCCCTCCACAGAGTTCTTTCCTATGTCCCTCTTGTTCACCATTGCGCTCACTCCCACTGCACCATCAGAGAAGGAAGAACTACTATCAGAGTGGAACAAGAGGACAAAGATGTGTATAAAAGATTTGTTGTACATAACATGAATCATGCCATAAGAGTTTATGTAGTTAATGTTTTTTTCTCTTAAATGTCCATCAGAATTTCCATTTTCAGATCTAAAAACCTGCTCAAAAAAATTGTAAATTTACCGTTCTGCTGTCTGAAAATGTGTACATATTTAATTGTACATCAAGAGTATTAATTACTATGTATAACAGGTCTTACTGTTAAAGATTCAATACCCTTTGAAGGAATAAAATGTATTCCCTTTTTTCAAAGTTCAATGGTTTGATGAAAAAACATTGTTTGTACATGTAGTGGTTTTTTTTATTATTGAGAGTATTTTTGCCTAGGAGATGTTTTTGTTATACTGTGTGGTAGACATTCTTTAATAGAAATTTTATATTTAAAGGTATGTTAATATTGTACGCACTTTTTTCATCATGCATATTATGAAGGTGATTTGCAATATCAGCTTCATTGTTTTCAAATGTACTGTGAAAATTAGAAATTACAAGTGAATGTTGAGAAAACTAAATATTATATTTTGTGGTAAAGACAGACAATCTTCAAATGTATCATTTCTGTACAATGGTAATGAAATAGAACTTGTCAAGGAATTGAAATATTTAGGAGTTATATTTTTAAGAACAGACTCTTTCTACAGTACTAATAAATAAGTAGTGACGAGAGATACCCGAGTTATGTACACAATAATTAAGTAGTCTAGAGAATAAAATCTATCGATTGATTGTCAACTTGATATGTTTGATAAAATGATTGTTTCAATTTTACTGTATGGTTCTGAATTGTGGGGTTTTGAAAAGTTATATTTAAAAGAGTCAACTCTCCAGGCTGATGTGTACAGTATACACTCTTGCTTTTTGTATAATATTGTCTGTATTGTTTATTTTCTCTATGGTGTTTTATACAACATGAGAATAACTAAATTGAATTGAATACTGTATTTATCTCTTAGAATTACATGTTTGTTTACAATTGCTGTCTATAGATTATGTATATTTTAATGACAACAGGTAAATTAGTTTTTAAAACTAATTGTGCTAGCTATAGCCGAATGACATACTTCTTATTATTATCATTACAGTCTCATCCTTTCATAGCATTATCCAAAAACACAAACTGATTTGTGATTATGATAAGCATATGATATGCACTGCATCAACTTTACAAAGATTTACAATTTCCATGCAAACCTTTTCATATACAATCTTTGTTCATCAATGATACACATTAATTTATAACCAGATTTATCAAATAAATGGATGCAATGAATCCAAACTGTCATTATTACTTTAAAGTAAATCATATATAGACATAATCATATGATTATGATATGCTTCTCATATAATTCTGATATCATATGAATCTGATATGATTATGATATGAAGTTGTTATCATATAATTCAAATCATATCATAATCATATGATAGGGATTATATAATTCTTATATGAATCAATTTTTATATCATTCTTATGTGATTTTGATATGATTCTTATATGAAAAGAACTTCATATCAGAATCATATGTGGCGAAATTGCCTATGTAGGAAACATTCATGGTCCAGTGTACCAAGGTGTGCAATGCAGCCGTCTAGATATTAGGAGAAGACAATTAAGACATTTGACAATACATACGAATTTTTATTGAAGTTTTCTAAAAGTATTTTAAAAATGGTTTATAAGCAAAACTCATAGAGGTTTCATGTATTGAAATATCTCTACATTTTAATGTAAAACAAAGCTTAAGTTACAAGTAGAGTTTACTTAATGTTAAACGTTTAGTCTGGGTCGTCTTGAAAATAAAGTTATAAGTAACATGAATCAGCAATTCATTAACGTAATATATATTATGTAATATATATAGTTTATTGTAATATTTAAACGTATTAAAGGTCTGATTCCTATCTAAAGGTGCCAAACTAACTGCTTTTGTTTTAGAATGTGTATGTTACAGTGTTTTATAGGTTTTAGAGTGATTGTACTTGATAAATGTTTTTCTAACACGTGTCATTTCTTGTAGGATCGTCGATGTCAGTAGATGCGCCCACGGTCTGAATTTTCATAACACTATTGATAATATTTATTAAATATTTTCAGCCCTCAAAGTTTAAGTCCACGTAATCATTAAATTTAAATTTATTCCTTAAAGAATTAACTTTTCGTCTATTTAAACGTTACCGCGCCTTGCTAAATAGAACTCTTCTGCGCGAGGAGATAAATAACTTATTATAAACAAAAACGAAAATGGAAACTTTTTCCGCTAAATTTACAAGACAAGTTTAAGTCATTATTTAATCATATGTTTCGATACTTTATTTTTAATCGACAATGTTCACACATAGGGATCATGTTTTAGGTAAGCGCTATGCTCGATATTGTTTTGATTTCTTTTTATGTCTATTGTTTATATAATTATCTGTTTTAATTGTCTTCCGGAACTATTGTTATCTCTTTGATTTTTTGGAATGCATAGGAAGCTTCATTCAATCCCACATTGTGTCTGAAATAAAAAACCAAGAAGGACACAATTATTTTGCAATCAAAGCAGACGAAATTAGAGATATCTCCAACTTGGAGCAACTAGGAATAGCAGTACGATACATCAAGAACAATTGTGCAGTTGAGAGAATTTTACAATACGTTGATTGTGAATCAACAACCGGCGAACATATATGTAACGCTATCGTCAAGTGCCTTCAGGATTGTGGACTTGAAGTTAAAATGTGTAGAGCACAAACTTACGACGGTGCAGGGAATATGAGTGGCAGGTTAAAGGGGTGCAGGACCCTATTCCTGAATTTTGCACCAAGGGCACATTACTTCCACTGTGCTAGTCACATTTTAAATTTTGCCCTTAGTCAAAGTTGTGCACAGGTTTAAGTACAATGCATGATGTCAACAGTAAAAGAAGTTGCACTCTTTTTCAAGTATTCGCCAAAACGGCAGAGGCTTCTAGAATCCTGTGTTGAGTCTGTCAATCATGATAGGACAGCGTCTGAAAAACCTAAGATTGCCAGTCAAAAGGTGAAACTTTTGTGTGAAACAAGATGGTTTGAGCGACATGCATCGCTTGATGAGTTTGAAGACACGTATGAAGCTGTTGTAGAATGCATGACAAGAATATGTGATCCGCAGTCAAAAAGTTCTTGGGATCCTAAGACTATTTCAGAAGCAAGAGGTTTGCTCACATCGATTGCAACACCAAGTTTTCTTTGTGCATTTGCCTCCAACCGTTATCTGTTCGGGTTTACTAAATCACTGAGTCTACTTCTCCAAGGATCGTATCAGGATGTTGTGACTGCTTATGAAGAAATTGGTCTGATCGTAACTGAACCGAAAGACATTCGTGAAAGAGCAGACGATGCATTCAGATCAAACATACTCCCTGTAATTGAAAAACTTGCTGTTCATACTGACACAATTATTTCAATTCCAAGAAGATGTAAACGCCAGACTCTTCGAGGAAATGTTGAAGCGAGTTCACCAGAAGAGTATTGGAGACGTACCATTTTTATTCCACTGATAGACCACCTAGTTGCTGAACTCACAGATCGATTCCAAAATCGTTCTAAGTGTGCTGTTCGTGGATTGTGTTTATTACCACGATCTCTCCCATCTTTGAACGACCAGATTGTTGCGGACAAAAAAGACTTCTTCTCTGATGACATGCCAGCCCAAACTAATTTCGATCAAGAGTTAAAACTCTGGAAAAGGAAATGGCTGAATATTGAAGAAGCCCCCACAAAATTGTCTACTCTCATACAGGCAACAAATGCAAAAATGTTCCCAAATATTCACAGAATAATTACTCTTCTATTATTTATTCCTGTGTCAGGTGCTACTGTTGAACGAGGAAACTCAGCAATAAAACGTATTAAATCGTCCCAGAGAAGTACTATGGGACAAGACTGGTGAAACGCCCTTACTCTTCTCCAAATTCACAGAGATATTCCCCTAGACTACAAGAAAATTGTCGACATCTTCATTAACAAAAACCCAAGAAGAATGGTGTCTAACAATCCATTTAAATAAAACAGCTATAATTGTGTACGATATTTTGAAGTATTTCTTGTTTTTATTTATTTTAATTATTTACGACCGACAAACTCATTGGTGCAAATTTTCTCCTGGACAATTATGACAAATAACAATATTATTGAGTAAAATTGCAAAAGCCTGCAAAATGAACAAAATTTAGTTAAAAGTCTTATCCCAGATACAATGAAATAAATACTTCTTATTTGCAAGAGCTCAATTGAAACTTTCTGCAGCTTTGTTACTTCAAAATTAAATGTCTCATAACATTTTGGTAACATTTCTATTGACTAAAATGACGGGAAAATAAGTAAAAATTGGCCCTCCAGACAACATGATTTTGCCTTTCAAAATACAGTGGAGCCTCAGATATCCGGACGCCAGATATCCGGACGCTTCACTTTCCGGTCGATTTTTATTGGGAACGGAATTTTTACACAATAATTTGTCTTGTTTATCCGGAATTCCGCCTTCCGGATCTGGACGGTCAAATTTTACCACATAATACAGTTTTCCTTTAAATGTTACCTCATTTCACCAGACGGTCACATTAAAATGTTCGGGGGCACAAAAGTTTTTTATGCGCAAGTGCAAATTGGTGAAAAAACATCTGACACTGGTTGCTGGTTTTAAACAATGCCTTCGTCCGGTAATCGGGGTCACCTGTGTCACGCTATGTACTCGCCCGAGGATATTACGATAACCATGGATGCGACATGTTTAATTGTCGCCATTTAACTTATGAACTGTTATTGTTTGATTAAAATGTCATGAAAATTGTTTAATTTGTGTTTAAAAAAGTCATCTATTGATTGAATTAAAATTCTTTTAATCGTAGTGTGATTAGATCGTTCGTACGCCTATTCATTTTAAAACGTAATTGAAATGAAACATTTGATAGTTTGAGTTCTGTTTACGATAGTTATTAAGACCGCTTGGGATGTTCAGGGTATCGACATTATTTTTATAGCGTGTGTTCAATTAACAGTGTAATAATAATTTTTGCCAAACATGGCGTGGATGTATAATTAATTTATGAGTTATGTTTCCATAAATATTAAATATTAAAGGTAAATATCACAATTCAGATATCCGGACGCTTCACATATCCGGACGATTTGGCCTGGGGACAAAGTGTCCGGATAAGTGAGGCTCCACTGTATCTAGATTTCAGGAGCTTCAAATTTCAAATTCCTGGATCCGCCACTGGTTCGTACATGTAAAAACTCACGGTCACATTTTTGTTCATCAACTTTTAAATGCAGATGCCTCAAATTTTAAACACACTCTTTTTTTAGGCATGCCATTTTATTTTTATACCAATGGGATATCATCTTCATTCCTGTTAAATGATTTATTTAGCCCAAGTTTTAAAATAAATTTTAGCTATAAATTTAATTCTCAGCAACTGTTAATCGTAGATGCTTGAAATTTTAAAACTCTCCTTGTTTAGACATGTCATATGGTGGAATGTTTTCGTACCAATTGGACATCAACTTCTTGTGAAATGACAGCTTTTCTTCATTTTTAAATAAAATTTTGAAATTATATTTTTTCAGCAACTATAAATTGCAGATGCTGGAAATTTTTACTTCTAATAGTTAAAGAAGGCAATATAGTTGGATTCATTTTTCAAAATTCTCAGTAAACCTCCCGTTAAATGCTTATTTTGTATATCCACATCAGTGCAGGGGTATCACATGTGAGCATTGGCTCATAGATATCTTATATGTATGAGCTTTTTTTGGGGAGGGGGGTTGTGATATTATACACGAGCCATAAAATTTACCTATAATACATGTAAGCTCTCTCTTTGTAATGTTATCATGGAATCCAATTTTGTAATGATTATATCAAATTTAATGCATTATTGTGAAATAAATTATATAAAAGTAAAATGTATTTATTGAATTGCTTTTGATGCTTAATAAAAATAAAATGTATTTATTGAATTGCTTTTGATGCTTAAGGTGGCTCGACACACCAATGCATTATTTGATGGATCGATGAAGAATTCTCTTTGAGAAATGATTATTCAAAAATGACACCTATATCGGCCTCTGATTATTTTGTATGAATTTTTTTGTATTTTTTTATAGAAACCGGAAACATCGTTTTAGCTGCGAACAAGATATATTAGAGCTAAAAATTTGTTATCAATTAATGCACAATACAATTATCTATAAATACATATAAAAAACGGCCAGATAGACTTTGAAATATTTTTGTAAAAAAATATTTATGAAAATGAAAAAAAAGGATTGTAGATATTTTTTAAATCTATGGATAAAAACTGCAGATAAACTGTTACTCGCATTTAACAATTGCTGTACAATCATATTTCAACAAGAAATTGAAACCAAATAGTGAAATTAAAGTATAAAATTTTAAAATCGAACCGATCCCGATTGTAATTAAACTGATCCCGAACGAAATCACATAAAGTTAGAATGAATCAAAATTTTGCAAAAATTTCAGGTTGTTTAGCTGTAATATGGTTTCGTCATTTACTAACTTTATAATTTATATCAATTACTTAGAAAAAAAACTGCAGTTTATTTGTAAAATTTCAATTTTAAAATAATTCTGATCGGGATCAGTTTTTTTTCAATCGGGATCGGTTCAAATTTGATAAATAGCAATTTTTCCAAAATTTCGCATTTTCATTTCAATTTCTTTGTAAAATATCATTGTTTAGTAAATAGTTTATGTGACTATATGTTATTTTAAACATTTTATCCATAGATTAAAAAGATATTAAAGAATTACAATTTTGATTTTCATAAAAAAAAATTTAATTAAAAAATTAAACACTTGACCAAACGATCTTTGGCATGAATTTATTTATAATTATATTACACATTAATTAACAACAAGTTTTAAGCTCTAATATATTCTGTTTGTCTGCAAAACAGTTTTTCCTATTTCACTGAAAAAATACAAAAAAAATCGTATAAAATAACTGAAAGCCGATATTGATCTCTGTTTTGTGGAATCATGTTTCAAAAAAGATTCTCTATCGATCCATAAAATAAAATTTTGGTGTGTCGAGGAACCTTAAAGTGTTTGTGCCTTTATTATGACATGTACAAACAGAGAATCTGATCTCAGTAATTTTGGTCACTGTAATGTAAATTACAGTCCTTTAACAGTACTATCATATTAATAAAAATCAGATCATCATAGAACAATATATCCTTTCTATTTGGTTATTGGTACACATGAGATGGGCCAATGGATGCATGCAGACTGGTCCTGTCCTTTCAAATGGCTCTTGCAGTCTATCAAGATATCATTTATTACCAATATGAACAATTGCCTACTGCAATCAGATTGAAGACACCAAATCCCAATGCCCTCCCTTCCTATACCAGCACATAGACAATATCCTTTTGACAAGGATAGGTGAAAACATGCAGTTCAACGAATTGCTGTTATAAATTTATTATTGCATAGAATTCATATTTGTGTTCATGAAGAACCTCTAATCAGAAACATAAATCTATAGGTGAGCAGTGGATGAAGACGCATGTGAGGTTGGGTAGCATGAACGTAGATTTATTTCTGGAGCACATTGTAAAAAAACATATTATTGATGATCAGGTATCTCTGAAGATGTTAACAGTCAAAACACTGGACCAACAGTAAACTAGTTGTAGAAAGGCGGTAATTAATTTGGTCAGTCGTTTCTCACGATGTAGTATGCAGTGTGGACAACACTTTAAATGGAGACATAATTTCTTTTACAGTGAACTTAGATAATATAATTATTTTATTTATTATATCTAGGAAGCCTGGCCAGTTAATAATTCCCTTCATGTTTTACAGTTCAAGTGGTGAACTGGTTGGGAAAACTAAAACAAAAGAGTTTGGACTCGATCAACAGTGAAGGCATTGCTGTGATATTTCCCACACCCTTGCCGCTTGCCAAAAATCAATATTTATACTGCATGCAGTAGTGCAAATTAATGGCGTCCGGGCCCAACTTATTTTGGTACAAGAGGATTAAGAAACGTCAATTTTAAAATGAGAGATTGTGGTGAACTTTGAAAGTACCCGGTAGTATTTCAAGATGTGACCCCTGGGGAAACTATTGTGAATAAAGGACAAATAAGAAGACTCGTATTTAATTAATTGTGATCAAAACTTGATAACAGTGTTGTCATGTTTAAGGTTATCTTCTTTGTCAGACATTTCTTCCATTAGACATCGTGAATACAATTCATAAATTGTGTTTATACACATTTCTATCTACTAAAATTGAAAGCATTGATTAAGAATTTTTTAATTTGACATAATTGTGATGGTCTTAGGTCTGAAAAGTGTTTGTGAGCACCCAATCAGCGGATTGTTTCCTCACTAAACTTTTGTCTGCTCCACAGAAGACACATCCTCCTGTAATTGGCCAAAAATCCTACTTCACCTTATTATTTAGTCTGATAAAATATATTAATTTCAAAATACAAGTATTACAGATAGAGTTTCTAAGTGACTTTATTCATTCTGTTAAATTTCTATTTGTTTCGACTTCTAATTTGGAATCCACTTCCCCGCAGGTGCACATCACCATAATTTGTCAATGTGTCATCCACACTGTATTCCTAAAAAGAAAGCACGAGTTAATGTGGCTGTAATACATTATTTGACCATAGCTTACAATATGGCAGGTGTATAAACATTTGGAATTGCAGGATTTATTCATTTATTTTGAGCATTGTTAACATTGTATTCAGTATAATATTTTAATCAAATGTAGACACCACTGGTTGGCTCTTCGAACAAGAATAGAATTCCTGGGTCCCCCGCCGGTTAGGCAAACTAGTATCGAGTCTATCGACCAAGGCTGATTTTCGAACTTGACCAAGGTATTAGTGGTATAAACATTTGGTATAAATTTAATGAAAATCCGTCAAAATTTGTAGGCATGCGAGCGCTTACAAGGTCAATTTTTGGATAAAACAGAGTCATTATTGTGGTCAAAGTCCCATAACTCCAACAAAAAGTATCGACCAATGCTGATTTTCAAACTTGACCAAGGTATTAGTGGTATAAACATTTGGTATAAATTTAATGAAAATCCTTCAAAATTTGTAGGCATGAGAGCGCTTACAATGTCAATTTTTTGATAAAACGGAGTCATTATTGTGGTCAAAGTCCCATAACTCCAACAAAAAGTATCGACCAATGCTGATTTTCGAACTTGACCAAGATAACAGTGATATAAACATTTGGTATAAATTTAATGAAAATCCGGCAAAATTTGTTGGCATGAGAGCGCTTACAAAAAAGTGTGACGGACGGACGCACGGACACACGGACGCACGGACCCACGGACACACGGACCCACGGACGGACGCCCGGCATTTCTATGTCCCCGCACCGCGTTGCGGCGGGGGACAACAATTACTTAATTATAAAGTATCTTTTCTATGCAACATAAAAGTAATTAAAACTCTTCAGTTTAGCCTCACTTGAAGACACCACTTTTTAGTTGCCTCCAACATATTAACAGAAGAAATATAACACAGCTAGGTTCCCACAATAGAAAATTCTAACATCATACCATATAGAAAAATTAATAAATAGGGCATACTGGAGATATTTTTAACTGTATATATATTGGTCTGCTAAATTAAATTACTTAAGGATTTTTTATTAAATCAATTAAATATTTATAAGATAATGTAATTAACTTTGATATGATAAAAAAAGATGTTCACTTACCGCCTCCTTTAACAATAGCACATCTGGAATGTCTCTAATGTTGATACCGTGGCATTATTCCAACTTAAATGAATGCTGGCAATTCGCAAACATGCAGGATTCGGTGGAGACACATTCAAAGTAAAATGACGGGAGCAATATTTCCGGTTCGATTTCCTGACAAGCGAATGTAAAAACACTCTGAAAAACAAATAACGATTTTAAGTTTTTTTTTAGATTTTAAGTATACACAACACAATTGAATTCACTTCTAGGGGAAGGGGGCAGAATTCCCTGTAGCACTCAAATGCACCTTCTGCTGCCCTCTTAAAGAAGTCAAATGGTATCTACAACCTTGCCCCAAAGATTTTCTTCTTTCTTGTGTACACCATTCTATTTACATGGTTTATTATCTTGAATATTATTAAGATCTCTAAGTTAGAAGCAAAGCTTTTCTTGTTCATCGATTAAAGAAGAGGATTTGGTGTTCTTGAGTCATAATTGACCCGATCTTGCCATATGTACATGTGCAACAAATTACAGTTTAAATATAACATTTTTTTCTTTGTTCCTTATGATTTGCTACATGTATCACCAAGTTCTGCTGTAAGAAATTATATTATTCATTCCAAGTGGAAACACTATGAACTTAAAATGGTTTAATTTTTTATGGGTGACAAAATGTGTTTAGGGTTTTATGCAAAAACATTTAAAATGTAAAAGACAATTAATAAAGATTTAAGGTCAAGATCTAGTATCAGGTTTATAAAATTTAAGATATAAATTCTTTCCGTGATGCTTCATAACAATAGCTTTGTTTAATAGGGTGTATCGGGGCTAAAAATTTTGGTAAACACAATGAAAAGTCATATTTTAAACTATCATTTTCAATGATATAGGAAGGAAATAAGGAACAAATTTTGGAGTTTTGTCTATTTCTGACCAATAAAATATACATCAAATTCCTATAGTCTCTCCAAAAACGGAATTAAACAACTCTTGACTTCCTCTTTAAAATGATGTCAAATTGAATATGGCTATTGGGAATACTTTTTCCATGATTTAACATAGAATGTCAAGAAATTGTTTTATTTTCTACATAATTCCTCTAAAGCCTGAAGTACGGGAAAAAGATTCTTCAAATTATGACGTAATAGTGGTTCTAGCACTAAAAAAAAAGTCGGGGATCATTTACTAGATCTTGACCTTAGTGTATGTACAATGTAATGCAATCACTCTGCTTTTTCATACCAGCATTGTGTCATCAGTGTCAACGGCCTGTTGAAAGCTATCCCACCATGAACTTCATAAACTATTGTAACACGTTTCCCTTCTTTTGGATATCGTATTTCATATTCATCAGCCATCTAAAGCCAAATGCAAAATAATCTATAAAACTCTGATTATGTCAAGTTAAATCATGCAAGTAAGAAAATAAATGTGTCAATAATAATAAATATGTAAGAATAAAAATATGATCCAGGTCCACTTTTTTATGTACATGTACTAAACTCTGTCCCGAGTTTTTGCCTCCACCACTTTTTGCTTGATATTTCAATAATAACCATAAATACTTTTCTACTCCAACTACGTTCATCCACTAATTTGAAAAATGTCCAGAGTACATGTATCTGTTAGGAAACGCCCCCTCTACCGCTCCAGGTTTCAATTAACATCCCGAAATAGAAAGTCTATGGGTTTTTTTTTTTGCATCAGCAATGAAATATTTTTTGCATCAGCATTGAGATAGCCCTGATGATAACATTAAAAAATTGTGCGAGGTATTCTGAGTAAGTTCCGATGGTGAAAAGATATTTAAACATTTCCCGTTATAACTCTGCGTAAGAAATCTGTCGATGAAGATACCTTGGATATTTTCTCTTTTATTGATTTCAACAGTAATTCTTTCACAGGTATGTGTATTTTTATTAAAAATCATCAAAAAGTGATGGAAGCAATAAGTTGGGACAGGCTATATATAGTATATAGTTTATTTATGTCCCATGTTATGTCAAAATCATTATCTGTTCCTGTTAATTATGAATTTAATTTAGTTTTTTGTTACAAGCCATAGTAGCTTATAGTACTCTAATAAAACAAGAGGCCCACATGCTTTAAGGGTTACCTGAGTACCAAAGCCAATAAATGGAGCTGTCAGGGAATACTTTAATAAATGTACACACCCTAGCCCCCGCAGCAACAAAATCTCAAATGTTGTTTTAAAGCATAGTAAACCCTTTCCCTGCACCTAATTTTGCAAACAGTTCTTTTGAAATATATCCAAGAGTAACAATAAGTTTTGAATCAATTAAGTCATTAAATCAATCATATTCCTTCTTTTAAAGTTTAGAAATATTTATATTTTAGGTAGACAGCTTTAACCAACTGTCTTCCTCTTGATCTTCTTGTCCATCAACTATAAATAAAAGTAAAATGAATTTTAATGAGTTTGTCGACTTTGGATTAAGAGAAGTGAAATACATGTAAACACATAATAAAACGTCCTCTGAACACAGCCATTTGAAGGCAAAGGGTATTTCTGTTAAAGTACCTTTATCTAATATATTTTAATGTACAATGTCAATAAATGCCTATATAAATTAAATATGCTTATAAGGTAGATATTTCACCTAATGTTTTTGTAAATAATGAATTTTTTCTTTATTTACATTTACTTACATCAAAAAACGTTTCAACTTCTCTGTCCATGAGCTGTGAAAAGTGAAATAAAATATAACTGTAAATGCTTACATCAGGAAAAATGTATTCCTTTCAAAAACAGACATTTACTTGCATATATTTACATTCATCAAGAATGATTCCTTATATTTCTAATTGAAATTAATTGTATGTCATAGCTCTGTAGAAACTGATAGGACTTAAATCTACTAGCCCTGTTTATCGATTGGTCTAAACTAACAGCGACCTAATAAAAATCATGGACTCTACGAAATAAGCATGATGTCAGACTTGCAAATTCGCAAAGGAAAATATGGCTGTTTCTTTAAGCTAACGTTCTGATATACATTGGCAATAACTTTAGCTAATTTTACTTACTTTTAACAATCCATTTATCAAGAAATATGTTAAAGAAAGATGTAAATATAAACAATAAAATGTTCTCTTTGATGATTCATGTGGGTTATGAAGGTAACGATCATTGCAGATCTGCAAAGTTGCCACCGTTAAATATATCAAAATGTATCACCAAAGAAAGCATTTTATTGTCTAAATCTATACAAATACCTCTTCCTCTCTTAAACATGGAGATTCTTCTTTCGAGGTACACAAATCTGGCAGCTAAAAATAATGACACAACACAAGTTAAGGAATTCATGGAGAGACTACTCATGAACCAGCATGCTGAGTAAGCACCTGAGTTACCTATGTCAGTGGAGCGATGGTACATACCTATGTTTGCAGTGTATCATCCCAAGAAACCAGACAGTGTGCGTATTGTATTCGACTCATCTGCCAAGTTTCAAGATGTGTCCTTGAACAGTGTTTTGTTTCAAGGCCCTGATTTGTGCAACAGCCTGCTTGGTGTCTTGCTAAGATTCCGAAGAGAAAAGATAGCGGTCACCATGGACGTTGAGCAGATGTTTCACAATTTCAAGGTCCCAGAAGACCAGCGTCGTTACTTACGATTCCTGTGGCACATGGACAGTGACTTAGACCAGCCATTGGTGGACTTTCAGATGACGGTTCACGTTTTCGGCAATAGCCCGTCACCGGCCGTGGCAACGTTTGGTCTCAGGAGGGCAGTTGAGGGATCTCCAGAAGATGTGAGGGATTTAGTATGTAACAACTTCTATGTGGATGATGGCCTTTTATCCTGCGCAACTGAAGAGGAGGCCATTAGCCTTGTGCATCGTACCAAGGAAGCACTACAAGATGGCGGAAACATTCGACTTCACAAGTTTTGCTCCAATAGCAGGAGAGTGTTAGATTCATTTGCCCCAGAAGACCTGGCAAAGAACTTGAAAAACCTTGACTTTGGATCGAATACCCTTCCAGTACAACGCAGCTTGGGATTGTTATGGAACACTGAGATGGATGAATTTACCTTTAAAGTCAACACAGTAGAAAAAGCATACACTAGACGAGGCTTGTTGTCTACTATAAACAGTGTATATGACCCGATTGGCTTTGCCCAGCCTGTCGTCATCAGAGGCAAGTTACTGTTACGAGAGATGATGTCTGTGACGACAAATGCGGACTGGGATGAACCGTTGCCTGCATTTCTGCATGATGAATGGTCATCATGGGTAGATTCCCTGAGTCACCTGGAAAGCTTTTTTGTGCCGAGGAGTTACAGCAGTTCCTTTGTCAATGCCACCAGACGTGACGTGCTTGTGTTCTGTGATGCATCAAAGGACATTATTGCTGCTGTGGCATATCTCAAACTTCAGGAAAATGACACGTCAAGCATCAGTTTCTTGCTTGGAAAAGCCAAGGTTGCCCCCGCCCATGGGCACACTATCCCTCGGCTCGAGCTGTGTGCGGCAGTTTTAGCAACCGAAATTGCCGAGATTGTGAGAGATCAGCTGAACATCCCACCACAAGACTTTCATTTCTTTTCGGACAGTCAGATAGTACTTGGCTATATCTCAAACGAAAGTCGTAGATTCTATGTGTACATGTACGTGGGAAACAGAGTGGCACGCATTCGTCACTTCAGTATGCCAATCCAATGGAAGTTTGTTCAATCTGAACTTAATCCAGCAGACGTTGCCACCAGGCCTATACACCCTTCTATGCTGCAAGATACAAGCTGGATATGTGGACCAACCAGCCCGCTCAGTGCTCCAATTGAACACTTTGAATTAGTGGACCCAGGGTGTGATGTGGAAATTCGCCCAGTGTTAACCAGCAACAAGACAGACATAATAGATGTAGCACAGTCAAATCATGAGACAAAGCCACCAACTTGTCAGACAGAAGTATTCTCTGAGAGGTTCACTAGATTTTCCAAGTGGGACAGGCTTATACGTGCAGTCGCCCGTCTGAAATTTATGATTCGACAGTCTCAGAAAAACATTGACAACTTACCTGATAGTCCCAGTGATTCGTAACTCTTGTTGAAGGAGAGTAAACGTTCCATCATTGCGTCAGTTGAGAGAGATGTATTCAGCACAGAATTTCGATGCATTGAAAACTGCCTGGACATTCCACATTCTAGTACTATCAGATCTTTATGCCCAAAAATTGGTGCAGATGGACTGTTACGTGTTGGTGGACGGTTGAACAATGTGTCTGTTGATGTGCTAAACGATAACATGCGCAACCCTATTATCCTATCAAAGAACCATCATGTTAGTTATCTCATCATACGTCATTTACATCAGAAGGTATTCCATCAAGGTAGACTTTTTACAGAGGGAGCTGTACGTTCTGCCGGATTCTGGGTAGTGAACTCAAAACGGATCACCACTTCAGTGATAAGGACTTGCGTTGTATGTCGTAAACTTCGGGGACAGCCAGGATGGCAGCATATGGCGGATCTTCCAGAGGATCGTTGTGAACCGTGCCCCCCATTTTTGTATGTGGGAGTTGACACTTTTGGCCCATGGCCAGTTGTGCATCGTAAAACAAGGGGTGGAAGTTCAAATCAGAAAGTCGGAGCGGAATTGTGTGACTTGACCACGAATTGCAATAAAACGTCTCAATGCATTTATGAATGCAGCACTGGTAAGTTCATCGATGACCTCAATATGAATAGCTCGAGTTACAAGGCAGGTAAACAATATTGCCCAACGTGGAGAACGAAATTCGTTGGCGCTGTAAGCGATCTCTCCATAAATGCGGAATTCATCGAAAATGGTCCTGTTTCCGAGTTCCTGTCAGATTCCCGGATTGTGTGGAAATTCAACCCTCCTCACGCTCCACACATGGGAGGAGCATGGGAGAGACTTATCGGTGTTTCAAAAAGAGTTTTGAATGCCATGTTACTTGATCACCAGCAAAGAGACATCACACATGATGTACTGACCACATTGATGGCAGAAGTGTGTGCTATTGTTAACAATATACCATTAACAGATGTTTCTAGTGATCCGGAAGCACCTACTCTACTTTCCCCGTCGATGCTGTTGACAATGAAGACAAAACATGATGTTAAACCTTTCCCTTCATTTGGTTCCAAGGATGCCTTAAAAACTACCTGGAAACGTGTGCAAGTGATGGCAGATGAATTCTGGCATAGATGGAAAACTGAGTACCTCCATAACCTACAATATCGCAGAAAGTGGCAGGGCCATGCTGTGGATTTGAAACACGGAGATTTAGTTCTATTGATTGAAGATGATTCCCCGCGAAACGAGTGGCCCACCGGTATCATACAAAGAACATTCCCCAGCCAAGACGGAAAGGTCCGCAAAGCTGAGGTTGCAGTTTTTAAGGACAATAAACGTGTCACTTCTGTGAGACCAGTCACCCGACTCATAACCCTTTTCGAGACTGATTGACATTTTGTGTACTTAGAATTTGTGATTTGTTAAGTCAAGACTTGTGTACCACGACATGAAGTTAGCTCAGTATATGTAGAATCGGATTATGTTACTACAGAAGTATGTAATGCTGAGTTAATTATATCTTGTAATTTTTTGGGAGTTAAGTGATTTCTGGTAGAAATCAGAGGGGGAGTGTGCTGCTCTCGAAACGGAATAATATGTTCCGTCCGGTTTGGTTTTTTTTGTTTTATCGGTAATGGCAGCCATGAGCTTGGCCTGCTGTTTTTGTTTGCATCATTTTCTGGAATTCGGCCTATCTAAGGATTTTTCACCCTCTCACGAAGTCTGGAATAAATAAACAGCCGATATACATCACACTATGCCTTAGATATGTGTGACGCTTGTTCACTTTTAAAACACTGTATTTTCAATTGGTATATAATTAGTACATTTAATTTGTTGTGGAACTGTGGAACACATGACGAGGGGTTTCACCCCCCATTTAAGACTCCAAGGAGTCAGATGTTTGTATTGTATTGTATGGATTGTTGTAAAACGATGGGCTGTATTGCCTAATGTTAAATTTATGAATAAATAATAATGATTTGATAGGGTAATAAGCCAGGTGTAAATTTCCAGGCACCGGCCATACTCGAGACGGATCATGAAGTCTTGTTAATATATTGTGCTACAAATCAATTAAGTTAATTATGTAAAGTTAATCTTTACCTTGACTACTTTCCATACAATCATATACCATAATCGTTACTCATTATGATAATAAGCCAATTTTAAGTGTTTATATCCCATGATATTGAATAATGTTATGAACATCCTTTAAATCAACTGCATGCAATTGATACATTAATGGTAATTCTTGAAATAAGCATTTAGAATGCATGCATGGCAGCACTCTTCTCAAGACAAGTTTATGACTTTGGAAGATACCATTTATGCATATTTGGAACACATCACACCTGCTTCTTGCCCTCCTGATGAAGAAGATGATGCATGGGGATGTTTTTAAAAAACTTCATCTTCTTTCAAGACATAAAGTTTGTTGCTTTCAAGTTGTTGAAAAACATCTTCATCATCTATTATACACCCATCACTTAAAACAAGCCGAATATTTCCTGTTTCTTCGCCTAATTCAAATTTTGTATTTACTGAAATTGAAAAAAGACTCTGGTATCATATTAAATGACTCTGTTATCCTATTAAATAGAGTACAGATGCACATAAACAGTACTCTAGTACATATCATACATATCATTATCAATAATTATCATACATCTAATTTGAACTTTAAAGTAATTAATGATGAATTCCTTTTTAGCCCTTAAGTACGGGAAAAAAGATTCACCAAATTAATTATGACGTCGTAATGATCCAAGCACCGAATAGACACTCTGGCATCATTTACCTTAAATTTATCACTTACCCTGCTGATATACTGCCTTCGTCGTAGTCTTCTATGTTTCCTTCTTCTTACTCCATCTTCATCCAAAATTTTCACTATATCTCTTGAAATGGATCTATTTTACAAAATCAATATTTTTAAAGAGCAGTGTTACAAGTTTAAAATAAAATCACCATCATGCATGGAATTAAAGATTTTTCAAATGAAAATGGACTTTGTTGTTCATCATGTTTATAAATTAACCATTACCTGGTTACATTAAAATGGTGTTTCATTTTCAGAGTTCTTCTTGGGTTCTCTGAACCTGCACAACCATTTTGTATCTCTATCTGGAAGAGTTCATATCATTCATTGTCAGAAATCTGTTATTCCAAATGGCTTAAAAGTTGTGGCCATATCAAAACTATATGTATTTGAACCTCTTTGAAAAGAAGACTTCAATATATACAAAGACTTGAAATTAGACTAAATATCGTATCTGGAAAATGTCAGCATTTATTTTTACCTTAAGTAGAGAACTCAATACATATCATATTTCTAGATGCATCTGATTGCTAATTTGTTGACCATTCAGCCTCTTTGATTGTCATACATAATACTTTATAGATAAATATGGTGGGGTTTTTAAAGTAGCTTGTTGCAATTATAAGTACTTCACCTAAATCAATTTCTGCAAGCCTCCTTTTCAAACCAAGTCTAGGGAGTCAATTTCTAACTAGGCAACTATAACTGCATAAAATGAATAAATATCACATTTAATGATAAACAAAGGCTTCTATTAAAATATTAAACAGATATAAAGAATCACCCACCAGTTGTCCCAGGGTCTTTGATATTGTAAACTTATTATATATAGGGTTCTAAAGAAACTGATTGGTTTTAATGTACATGACCTATTTATTAATAATATTCAGACTTTTTTAACCCGGCCATGTCACCTAGAATTCGGTTAGGGTCGTCTATTCTTAGAAGCTAGGCTACCATCTGAATGTATGAGTACCAAGCTTGTTATTTAGCAAATAAATATTTCATCATAAATATTTCATCCAAACTTCCAAAAATTCAGCTGACAATGTTTCTAAGTCCTTTGATGCATGTCCTTTAAACCAGTGATTTTTCTACACTGCTTGGAGCTACCACTGTAGAAAGCTTAAAGTCAGCGACTTTTTGTCTGTTTTACATGAAATGCGAAATTGCATGAAGGTAGCTAAATAAACCTACTTCAGGTAGGTAAATAAAGCTATGTAGGTAAATGAACATGAATTCACCATTTCCTCGATTTGTGCATACATTCCCGGCCAATACATCAATTGTTTGGCTCGATTTGCAAATTTTTCGATACCAAGGTGACCTGTGTGGATTTTGGTAAGCATCTCCTTTCGCAATGTGACAGAAATGACAATGCGGTCTGTTTTTATGATGATTCCATCGCATAAACTCATCTCTGTCCGTATATTCCAGTATTCTGATATTTCCTTATAGTGTATGCATAATTATTTGCTATTTAAAACCACAGTTCCAGATACAAAGTATCCCCGCCCTTCATGTTCCGCCATGACATTAATTAGTCTAACAGCGTTCCGGGGCACCATGTTCTGTAGGTTCTTTCAACTACAATTTTAAAATAAAAAATCGCATCAAATTAATCCATTTTGTTTATAGCGGTTTTTTTAAAATGATTCATAGATTCCCGATTGAAGGTATCTGCCTGCGAAGTTCTATCCAGTTTTCTCACCATAGGTCGTGCTTTTGCAAGATACTATTCAAAAGTAAATCGGGTAATCAAGAAAGGAATGGGCACATCTTATTTAAATTAATATTTGCCATTCTTAATCTCTATGTATACCCTTAATACGATTCTTCTAAATATATATATGTACCTAATAATTCAATATTATTTCAACGAAGCATATATTTTGATACAAACTCCTGCGTATAAACAACCTTACTTTAAGTTTTGCCATTTTCGGCTAGTTAATCTAAAGTAAAAGTAGGTTTTAATTTTATTTCCCAACAATTAAGTAAGTAAAAAATTTATTATAGTGACATATGTTATAACAAATTACAAAATGTTAAACAAAATAGATAATGAAACACCCGGTCCAATGTCACTGCAAATACAATAATAACAGATATATACATATTAAGATTATTAGAAATTCATTTACAAATCAATAAATCAGGCGAAATATCATATAGTTTTTTTTTAAATGATAAAATATAATAAATTTAACTTAAATTTCACAAATCTCTCCATTTCTTTTCAGACTGGTTACCTGTACCGGTCTGTATTGTTTGTTAGGGAAAATCTTCGCAAGATTATCGTTTGATATCGTTAGAGTCCTTTCGTTAATTTCAATGAGTTCGCTACAATAACAAATTTATAAATATCAGTTTGATAGTACATGTATGTAGACAATTTGTTTATGTTTATTGGTTTATTTTTTTTTACATGTTTAGTGAAATTAAATCATTCGAATGAGATATTTTAATAAGCTTTCTTAATATCATTTGAATACTTCACTTTGACAAACGTAAAAATGTGTCATGGCAAGGGCAATATTGTTAAAAAAAATTAAAATAATAAACATTATTGTTATACTTTCATGTTAAATACTGAAATCTGATTGGTTAAGACGCAGTTAATAATATTTACTATTACCCTCAGCGTTAGCAACGCACTTGGCAACGGGTAACATTAAAAAATGTTACATGCGCGAAAATTATGCGCGTACGGTTCGCTGTAGAATTCACGTTATTTCTATATAAAAGCAGTAAAATTTTCTTATAAATTTTAAAAAAGACATCCAGTATAACAAAATAAATAGTGCCTGTTTGGGAGGATAACAGTTGAAATTGACACCCCTCGAAAACCATTGTCAACCCCCGCTTCGCGTCGGTTGACAATGGTTTTCTCGGGGTGTCAATTTCAACTGTTACCCTCCCAAACAGGCACTATTTATATAATAATGTAATAAAGATCAGCATTATTTATATAGTATATTAAAACGGAAAATGCATTTAAAAAAATAGAAAGGCAAAAATGTTGCTAGAGAAAAAGAAACTAGTACCTGGTAAAGGACAGAGACTCAGCCACCCCCTCACATGGTTCTTGAAGAGTCAGCTCTGTGCATTCATATGCTTGCAATTATAAATCAACATCAATATTACAGTCCGATGAGGCATCAATATAGCATCTTAATATGAAGAAATTCGTTTAAAATATTTGAATATTGTACTTAAACTAATAGAATTCATTTTATTTTCAAGCAATACTTTTGTCTATATGTACTGATTTTACAGTGACTTTTTGATAAGAAAAATATTCTGACGAGACAGTGTATGCATTTTACCTCGAACTTTGTCAAAGGGGTGGACGCGTAGCACCTCTGCTTATTGAAGTCGTTACTGGGGACTATGTTGCGGACAATAAACATGTCCCCAGCAACGACTTCAAGGTCTGTCTCCTTACTCCAGAGGGTAAGGAGAACAGACCGACCGTCCATAGAGAGCTGTACTTCCCTCCTTTGCGAACCGGTCGCCACCACTCCCTCTCACCAATCTAAAGTAAGTTATTAGAATAGTACTCACTTGTACATACTCAAACAGACAACGATGCAAATGATATTTACGCTGACGCTTTTTACTTGGACCAGGCCAAGCAACAGTCGCATGTTGTTGGATAGTGACAATGGTGTATGTTTTAGGATTGAAAAATTCATTTCTGATTTTTTTTCCTTTTTCGTCATTTGGAATACTGTGTCCATTATCTACAAAATGTATTCAGATAACTATTCAATATTCGTATTATTTACATTGATACACATCCTCTTGTCGTGTGTGTGTGTTTGAGCGTTTGTGTGTGTTTGCCATTATTTAGTTTTTATGTATTATAAATGTTAAAATACTTTTGAAGAAAAAGGGACGCAACTCCGTAAAATAAAATACTTACGACCGAGTCCCCTTTCAGCTCAATGCCATATGTAGGGTGGCAGGTGGCATTTAAGAGTTTGTACTGCTTTCCAGGAATTAAACTATGTATGTTTGCTTTCCTGAAACTGGGAATGTTTTGAACAGCCCCCTCCCATTGAAGTACCGCTGGCATGTAGAACTTTATGTTCCGGCCAGAGGAGTCAAAGCGGCTCTTTATTGTTCGTTCCGTATATTGGTGTAAAATGTACACTATGAGATTCTGAAATTAAAGAAAAATGCTATGAGTAAATATCTAGATAAACGAATGAATAAATACTTCAATATCACATATATATATTTATATTTAACACTTAGGAAATGATTGTTATAGCATGTTATTAAAGAAAATGTATACTTAAACTCTGCTAATCTGGTTGGCCACGTGCTAGAATTTAACCGATCTTTGAAAACAGCTTACAAATCATTTGGCTTATTTAAAGCATTTTCATGTAATTATAATTGATTTCTTGCAAATAAACATGAATATAATAATTCTATAGCCTATTCCGTTAATTGAAGACATTATTGTGGTCCACAACGCTAACGCTTGACATCTTGGTTATCTCAGACCACCCCCTTACTATAAGTGTACCATAAACAACACAAATATTTCTGCATATATTTTATTATGTTCCAGGCATCACAGATATCATTAGAAGACAATTAACATTGAAATATGTTAAACTATGTAAACACACAGGCATTCAAAGCAGTACACTTCAGTTTAATAAAGTCCCGTTTTATAAGCAACGTGCCACTTTTAATCACATAGATAAATGAATACATAACATTTAAAATGAAACAGCATGGAAAAAAAATAACACTTGGGGTCGAGTTCTTTCCACACTTCTTTGATCCATGTGCAGATGGTGTCAAGATTGGGTTTCGGCATGCGTCCCTGACCTGTGTATGTATGCTTGTCACGACACATCCACGTATTCCACTTCTGTCTAAGTGCAACTTTCATGCGCTTGTTCACGCTGACATCGATGGGCTGTAGAGCACTAGTCATTCCTCCGGAAATAATGGCAATGTATGTCTTGTGATTTTCTTTCAGGATTTTCTCTACTGCTTCGGATCGATGACAGCGGAACGCATCCAACACTAACAGGCCCCGGTCAGCACCCGGTCGTCGTCCTCACACTTTCCTGATCCAGTCCTTCGTAATGTCATTGTCAAACCAACCGTTGGGATGCACATTCACGGAGATTCCATTAGGAAACTGAAGTTTTGGCATTGTCTTCCGCTTGAACACAACTGTCCCCCATCAGGGGTGCAGGCTATCATCACGGTATATCTGTTCTTCTCTTTGCCCGTTGTCTTGGTCGATACTGTTGATGCTCCTGAAAGATTAAAAAATTATTCTTTTTGAAGAAGGTATAAAAAAACGAATTGTTTACTGCATGCCTTGTAAGGTTTAGTCAAATCCGGAAGTAGAATAAGAACAAAAGGGAAAGCAATCGATAGTATATCGGGGATCATGGAATTTAAAGACTTACTCTTGTAAAAGTTAGTTTTAGAAATAGCCATGTTGTGTTCTAAAATGCACCTTACAAAAAATATTATGTTACGTGGGGCTAGCAACACTGCTCTGCCTTTCCAACAGAAACGTATTTTGTGTTGTGTGGTTTATTGAAAAAAAATAAATGATTGTGTTACTATGTTTTCGTTATTGTTTTACTCAAATGATTTTTTCAAGTGTTTAATTTGCGGAATTTATTTTTCCGAATATAACGAAATTTATTGCGAACATAGCGAACATTAATTACGTGAGTTTATTTCCTGTTATACAGTTTACGATACTGGAAGCTTTTGAAAACTATACAGTATCGATCCGAATTAACCTTACATCAGGGGAGACTCAAAATAAACCCCGAGTTTACTTTTGGGGTTTACTCGGGGTCTGTTTTTTTTTTTTAATTTGCCTCTTTGGGTTTTACTATATTTAACTATTTAGGAAAACAACCCACCAACTTTAACTACTTCGGGCACGTACATGATCTTGAAAATGATGCAAGATTGTCATCAGATATATAATGTGCATTTCAGAGTCATGATTGTCAAAACAGGACAATGATAATTCATTGCAAATATTTGGGTTTTACATGGAAAGAAACTATAGCCTCTTTCTAAAACTAGGTTGTCTTTCTTGAACTTTGTGAACTTCCGGTAGGTACAAAGTTCCGAGTGATCTCTGGATTCAAGTAGATATATCAGTTTATGATGGGGAAATTATATTGCTGTGCTACAAACTGTCATAATTACAGCGGGAAAAGTGTTAACAACCGAAAGGTGACTTTGCATAGATTTCCTGTCAATAAAAGACACAAAGGTATATGGAAAAATCGTATCAGCCGCAAGAACTGGAAACCAACGAGTTGTTCAAGACTGTGTTCCGAGCATTTCGTCTCTCTCTCTCTGGTCCCACAAAGGAACACCCATTGCCATCTATCTTTCACCACAAAGTATTTAAGACTACAAAGGTAGGTGGTTTTTGTTTTAACATCGCATATGCATATGTTCACAAGTATAAAATAATTATATTACACATGTGTAATTAGGGGCATATAAGTAATGTAGTCTGGGATATAAATTAATCATTACAGAGGTGTACTGGTTGAAATAACAGGTCTCAGAAGTGTGCTTTCAAAGTATAAAAGTATTATTTTCTGCATTCTTGTTTGTGTACCCCCTTATTAGTATATATGGCAGTATTAAATACTATCACAACATAAAATTTCTTAATTTTGTTTTCCACTTTAGAGGATGATCTCATGTTATATAATTAGGAGTAGTACAATTTATGGTTATCAGTAATTTATATCACAATTCTTTTGGACAGATTACGTCAGATATTGATATTTAATATGATCATTTACAGTTTGACCACACACCAGAAGTTTTGAAAGAAGTAGTCGATAATCAACAAGAACATATTAAAGATGGGTCAGGTTCAGAGACTTCGCAGTCAGATTCTGCTGAAACATCGAGCTTCAAAGTTAATTCAAACCAATCAGTGTTGGACACATCGATACTATTGCATGATTACTGTGGCTACATTGACACATCAACCTTATCCCAGCCGAAGAATCAATTCACACAAACTGATGTTCTACAGAATAAAAGTGTTGGGATTCCGAAAAGTGAAAGTTACAGTGATGTTTCTGAAAATAATGATGTTTCTTCAAATATTACATGTGATAAAACAACAAGTACAACCTTTATACCCTTTTTAACCATTGAGGACATAAAACAGGACATCTCATTTTACACTGGTTTACCTAACAAAGAAACCTTTTATTTATTGTTTGAACACCTATCCGTCTATTATAAATGTGAAGTTTCTGATGTTCTCGGAGGAAGACCAAGAAAACTAAGAGAAGTTGATGAATTTTTGATGGTTTTAATGCGTTTAAGACTAGGACTCTTAATTCAAGATTTGGCTCAAAGATTCAACATATCTCCATCAACCTGCAGTAAAATATTTAATGAATGGCTAAACTTGATGTATGAACATCTAGAATTTTTAGTAGCATGGCCAGACCGAAATGTCATCAAAGAAAATATGCCCGACAGCTTTAAACGAAGATACCCAAATTGCCGTGTCATAATAGACTGCACGGAGATCTACACGGAAACACCTCAATCATTATCCAACAAAGGAAGAATGTATTCAGACTATAAATCACACATGACTTGGAAAGTCCTTATTGGAATCAGCCCTAATGGTGTTATTACACATGTGTCGGATTTATGGAGTGGGAGCACATCTGACAAGCAAGTAACCAAGTTATCAAAACTTATTGAAAAATGTGAACCCGGAGATGCAATAATGGGTGACAAGGGATTCCTTATAGCTGATCTGTGCACTCCAAATGGAATCCATCTCATAATACCTCCTTTAAAGAAACATGGACGGCTAACAAAATGTGAAGTAGAAAAAACCAGAAGGATTGCGAATTTAAGAATTCATGTGGAACGAGCAATGGAGCGAATTAAAAATTTTAGAATTATTCAAGGTGTAGTTCCAATATCACTTCATGACAAGATGTCCAAAATAGTGTTCGTTGTTTGTGCTCTTTGTAATCTCATGCCACCTCTTATTCAATCATAGTACAGGGCAGTCAATCTACATATATCTCATTTGGTTCCTCTATAGTATTATACTAAATGTCATGAATTTTCCTAATCTAAAGAAATCCTGACTCCAAGCAAATATGTAGTGACTGCAATGTTATTATGATTTCACTGTTTTATGAATATGTCTATTCCTTAAGAATATGAAATAAATAATAATTCCATGTATAATTGTTTTATTTTCATCAAACATGATCACAATTTAAAATAATGAATACAATTTGCAAAATTTTGAAATATCTCATTTGCAAGGTAGATTCAATGTTTTATTGCAATTTTTTTAACATATAAATAATATACATTATTACCAGTACATAAATCTTTGATTGTTGTCGTGCTAAGATTTTAGTGTTAACAGAGTTTTTCTTAATGCATCATTTGAGAACAGAATTAAAAAATCTTTACCCATCACTATAGTGTTGTATATTAAATGCATTGAAAAAATACACAACACCCAAGAAAAACCTTACTAGCTTGCATATGGGTTAAAAAAAAATGGATTAACTGTCATGGCCCAGTGTTTACAATCTAAGACCCCGTTTAACTCTGTCTGAAAAAAGTTCAGGTAACACTGCAGAGCAAAAAAAAGTATTCAATTTTGGTAACATAACATTTTCCCAAAGTTCTTCATCATAGAAAATTGTTTCAAATTCTAGACCTTTATTTGTCCATACAATAAAGTGACACCACTTTCTTTGTGTAATTGCCATTTCCCCTTGGACCTGGTAATAATATGCATGGTTTTTCTTTAGTCGTAACTTCTTATTTTCATCTAAATAACAGAAAAAATTGTCACTTAAGGCTGCTTCTTTTGGATGCACATCTTTAAAGCTGTACGGACACTTCACTTCAATTACACCATGGTAAGGGTTGCAATGCGGACAGTACACTAGTCCATCAGGGCTTGCACCTAGGTGGGGGAGTGCTTCCCTAACAACTAATCCAGTCTCCTGATATGTGAGGGGTGGGTGCAACTCCCTCGCCTTCAGTAGATAGCTGTCTATAGCAACTTTCTCGTGCTCTCTTCCCCATTCAACCGCTGTATTAGTGAAGGTTGGACAGTATCCAAGAATATATTTCAATAAATTATCTGGTAATGTTTCTGATTTTCTACGAACAATTTTACCAAAGTCTGAGGCAGTTAGGCGTCCATGTCTTGCTTCTTTCCATTTTGGGTTGATGCTTTGACCTATTGTCATTTCATTTATGATTTCACACTCTTCTGCAGAAATGTAAAGAGACTCAAAATATTGCATAAAATGTTGTTGACAATTTTCTGAAAACAAATCAACATTGTCTTTGTAACAAAAAGATATTTGATGAAGTTCAGGTATTGCTCTTTCAAAAACTGGTGCAGTTTGTATTTTTGAGAAGTTTTTAAGCCACCCAGCCATTGGATTAATTTTTTCCAATTTTTCTTTAAATTCTTGAACAGATGGTAAGGTTAGGTCTGCACTTTTATCACTGACACTGTAAGAAGCTTGAGCACTGTTGTGTTTTTCTGTCTTTACTTTCTTAAAATTCATATCTTGAGCCTTTTGGGGGGAAAGATTTCTACTGCGTGGTTTAATCCACCCGCATGCTTTGGATGTTGGAGCAATTTTACCAGTGTGCTTTTTATCTGTAATATCCACTATTCCGTATAGCAATGCTGCAATATGGTTGCAAGCTCCCCCTTCTCTAAAAGTAAATAAAAGAATTTTCTTTATGAAGAGAAATAATTAAAATATGATTTACATGTGCACAATTGCATAGTAAATTTCATCCTTTATGAAAAATATAATGAAAGTTTTTGTTATTATATGCTCAGTGTCATGTCAAATTTAAAAAAAATGCTTGTAAACACTAATTTATAATTAAATGTTTTACTGAATCAACAAATATAAATAAACCATGAGATACTTTTATAGGATATACCATGCAGTCATGGTTTATGCACACTCCTCAGAAAACTCGAAATTTTACTTTTATTAGTTTTACTTACCCTGCAACACAATTGCATTCCGCTGTGTGGACTCTACCAGTGACTTTTGACAAGCACACCCAGGTTCTGTATGCTGGTTTCTTGTTTTTATCTTTGGTAGGAATTGATGGTAAACAGTTACATTTTACAATGCAATGTGAAGAGTCTTGCGAGACTAGATTAAGTTCGATATTCTGAACGTGACCTTCATCATAAAAAATTCTGGCTTTTAATTGACGCCTTGCAGACTGTTGGTTTGAATCAAAGGTACGTTTACTTAACACAAGATAGTTGTAAACTTCGTTTTCCGTTAGGTCAGGGAAATGCTCACAGTCCGTTACCCAACCTTCTGTTAGATGCGATGGAACCGGTAAGTTTTCACCGAGCGGCGTGATTATTCTATCCTTTAGCGATACTACCAAATTGTCGCTAGGCCTATCGTTGTTCAGATCCAATCCCAATTCCTTCGCTCCCCTAGCTCTTCGTACAAGTTCCGGTTTATTTCCAAAAGTTGGTTGCCGACACTTTTTTAAAAATTCAATCAGTTGTTTTTTTGTCATTTTATCAAAAGACTCCATATTCTGTTTTTTGTATACACGTACACTGAATGGCGCCAGCAACTTTACCTACCGGAAGTAAGTACCTCCAATATTGGAGAGTCAAATAGGGGAAGTAACTAGGTTATCGAAAGAGGCTATAGAAGAGACAGCCATAAAAAACATAAGTGCTCAAAAGTAAAATGCACAAAATGTAACCATAAAGGTTGAATCTCAATGTACGTAAAAAGAAAACCATGAAATCTGAAATAAATGTTTCCTTAGATCAGGATTCTTTTAAAATGCTTATCGTTAGAGTCTTCAACGTTAAACTGCCACCACTCACAATATTTTCCCATTATAAACCAAAATATGTCAAAATGACATCTCTTAAAAATACTTTGCAGGTTATATTAATCAAATATCAAAGGCAAAAAGTGTGTTTGCTTACTGGAGATACATATGTAGCTCTGAAAAGAGTCTGTTAAAGTGGAAGACAAATTGGGTCAAGCTTGTCATCTTCTCTAATAAATTTACTTAAAACTTTGTCGTGTTTATCCTTAGGAGTAAGGAAAGGCATTGAGCTTCCATGAAGGAAGTCATTAGCGACATCTTCCTCTGCGGAAGCTGTATCCAGGTATTGAACAAGCGTCTGGTAGTTGATATCCATGTCCAAAATATGTCCCGGACTCTCGATGAGTCGCCATAATGGAGCGGTCACAAATTTTGACAGCAAACAAAGTATTTTGGCACCAGCAAGGTACAAGGGCTCTTCGGAATCATATTTGACTGCTTTCAATAAATCATTTGTCGTACCGTGTACATTTCTCAGAAAATGGTGGATATCTTCATGGTGGAAAAAAACCACAGATCGTCCAATCATCACAATCATGTTGAATCGGTTATGTTTAAACCTTTGAATATATTTTTTTTTCTCCTTTGGAATTTAAGTATGTTTTCCATTGAAGAAAAACGTCATTTTTTTTCATCCTCCCCCATCGCAAAAGCTTTGCTGCTTGTTCTCAAGAGACGGAGAGTGCCACTTTCTGCCTTGTGGTACCGTTGCAATTCTGGCTTTTCAGCAGACCCAATCAATTTTCCATCTAAATATTCTATTTCAATTTTTTGTTGGCAGCTTCACAAACAGCCGCTATGCCTATAAGCAGATGTAATCCACAGGAAAAGTTATTAATTTGACTACACAATTGTTGTTCATTGTCAGTAAGACTGTTGAAATTTAGCTGTATTTCTGGGAATATTTCATTCTTGTATTGCTGCAACAATTTATTAAAATGTTTTCCGTGCTGGCTCTCTCTATCTGACATCGTGTTGCGGATGTTTGTTAATAACTCCATTCCAACAGTAGATCTCATTTGTTCTTCTTGTTCCTCCTGCATTTTACAACATGAGTATATATCTCCCAGTATTTCGTTCAGTGAGTCTAAAGTGCATTGGCCACTCTTTTTGACCATTTCCCTTAGGCCTAGTAGGTAAGAATTTATGTCCATGTCAGTAATGAGACATGTTTGATATGTATGCCCATATTTGCGAGTTTAATCTGTGTAAAGAGTAGTATTGGATTTTGAGGCAGCCATTGTCCCCAAGTGCTTTTGGGATATTGCGAGTTTTCTATCATTAAATTTATCTACAGCTGAGCGTGAAGGAAGTATAATAGGTAATTTCCCACATAAACCTGCAACCTCTTCGATGACTGGTCAAACATTTCTAAAAGCAACTTTAAAGTTAGTTAAATTCTCAGCAATTGTTAATCGCAGATAATGGCCACTTTCTAGCACAAAAAACTACTTCCTAGTACTGACAATAAAAAAAAATTGCTCATAAATGAGTGGCATTCTAACATTGCAAGCTATGAATTAAATCATAAAAAAACTAGAAAACTGACCAGTCAGGAAGGGCCCCGCTATGACAATTAATATAGAGAAGTGAAAAAAACTTTGAATTCCATCCTCTTTATATTAACAATGATGAAAAATAAATGCCCGTCATAAGATGTAAAGAACTGCAAGATCTCATGATTTGTAGTTGGATTTTCATCCAACAATGAAAGTGTTTTTTTCTTGAGCCTTAGTGAGGGGATAAAACACACAAGTTGGATAAAAATCGTATTATACTACAAATCATATGAGATTCTATTAATCCCATGTTTTATACACCACAATCAATGTTTACACTGTTTAGAAAACTCCACATTATTTTACTTCATTATGCCTACGCAAATCCCGTTGTAAAGTCACAACTGTGGGATATCCATGGGATAAAGGGGGTTAACATGGGATGAAATAAAATTTGTTAAAGAAAACCAGAGAATTGATAGCAATGCAATGATACCTAGGCTTTGCCTCAACTTCAAACAAACATCACTTGCAGACATATGTGTACGGTAATACGTATAACAGATAAAGACAGACCTTAGATTTTCTGAAACAGGCAAGATAATTAATCTCAGGGGTTTAATTATCCTGCTCTCATCCATTTATTGAATTTAATCAGGGCTTACAGAAGGAACATTTTCAGGTACTATTCTTAAGTTTCCTTTAATATAAACATAGCAACCAAAAACAACAACAACACCAAAACATCCATCAAAAAAGAAAAAAAAAGAATCAAAAAACTGATATCTAATAAAAAAAAAATTTTAAATTTATTGTAATTCATATATTTTTTCTTATTTTACAGAATATAAGTATTTGGACTAGAATGAAATATATTCTTTATCAAATACCATCCTTTAAACTGAGATGTAAAAAATATTAGGGTGCAGCTCATGGATTTGCTTCAAAACAAACATCAGTGCAGACAAAGGTGTTCATTAATCTTGATATGACAGATAGAGATAAGCCTCTAAATTTTCTGCAGCAGGCAGGTAATTAATCCCAGGGGATTAATTGTTCTGCTCTCTCATCCTTTTCTTCTTTAAATTTACAATAAGATTTTTTTTCAGAAATGACAGAATGGGGTTTTTATCTGATTACCTGTTAAAATTAACAGCATTAAGGCAGAAAAAAATAAAATAAATAATTCAAAAATGAAATAGTGTGAAAGGTTAATTAATCCGAAAGGACAAATATTGCACAGCCTTCTATGTATACAATGGTAACATTCTCAGCAGTTATCTCTCTTTACCCATTCATTCTCAGCAGTTATCTCTCTTTGCCCATTCATTCTTATGCATAGTTAGGAATCTACCCCACCACCCCAGCTCCAAACCAGAAGACATAGAGAACCAAACTTAGCATCAAAATATGTATTTCTGCCTACTGAACTACCATACCAAATTTGAACTTGACTGGGCAACCATAAAAAAAGTTATAAGAAAAAAACACGAAATTTGTGGACGGAAGAGTGACAGACGGACGGACAGAAGGACGGACGGACAGAGTGATTACTATAGGGCACCCGCAAATCTTTGCGGGGCCCTAATTATATCATTTAAAAAATCCAGTTGCAAAAAAACAAAACAAACATTCATAATTTGTTTCTGGTGTTCAATGTTGATTCTCTATTTACTTTTCAACACATGTTTGTAAAACATGTTATTTGCACTAACGCAATATTTAAATCTGATAGGTAGCCTCATGATCAACATTTGAATCAGTTCCTCTTTGTCATCAACTATCAACTCTTCTTGTAAAATAATTTCAAGCATGCTTTTAAATACAGTTGTCTTGAAAATTTTTTTCTCTCCTCGCTTGAACAGAAAATTTACACGAAATGTTTTACTGGAGCTGCTGGTCCTTTGGCATACTGGGCACTCTCCTTCTACATATTTTTTTTGTCGACAAGCTGAAAAAATCCATAAATAAACAAAATTATTTACCAGAATTTATCTCGTTTTACTATGTGGTACACCTTTTTCACAGAGAGTTAGTTTATTTCATTAAAATCCTTATTTATTATTTTCAAACTTCCTGTAAAATTATCATCAATTTACCTGCGTTGTCACAACAGATGTAAACATCAACATCAGTGAAGTCAGTAAGAACAATTTCTTCAGGTGTTGTATTTTCCAGTTCTTCCGAAAAATCTGGATCAAGGTTCGCAAAACCAAAATCTTCATCACTAAGGTTTACTTTGTTGTCAGCAACAAACTTAAGGATAAAAACTTATTAAATTCAGGTTTTAAAAAAAAGAAGTAACTAGAAAACTGACCAGTCAGGAAGGGCCCCGCTATGACAATTAATATAGAGAAGTGAAAAAAACTTTGAATTCCATCCTCTTTATATTAACAATGATGAAAAATAAATGCCCGGCAGAAGATGTAAAGAACTGGAATATATAGGATCTCGTGATTTGTAGTTGGATATGATTTTCATCCAACAATTAAAGTGTTTTTTTCTTGAGCCTTAGTGAGGGGATAAAACACACAAGTTGGATAAAAATCATATTATACTACAAATCATGAGATTCTATTTATCCCATATTTTATACACCGCAATCAATGTTTACACTGTTTATAAAACTCTACATTATTTTTACTTCATTATGCCTAGGCAAATCCCATTGTAAAGTCACAACTCTGGAATATCAAAAAAATATCCAATGAGTCATATCCACGGGATAAAGTGGGTTAACATGGGATGAAATAAAATTTGTTAAAAAAACTAAGAATTGATACCTAGGCTTTGCCTCTATTCAATAAAACTATCATAAATCATTGTGTACGGTATTTTAACCCCCAAAAATATGAATATTATATTTCAAATCCATATTTCAAAGAATGTACACAATACTACACATCATTCAAAATTGACCTTAACTTCAAAACAAAGTTCATTTGCAGACACAGGCAGTGCAGTAATTAATCTCAATGTGACAGATAAAGCTTAGGATTTTCTTCCTGTGGAAGGTTAATTAATCCCAAAGGACAAATATTGCACAGCCTTCCATGTATACAATGGTAACATTCTCAGCAGTTATCTCTCTTTGCCCATTCATTCTCAGCAGTTATCTCTCTTTGCCCATTCTTCTTATGCATAGTTATGAATCTACCCCACCACCCCAGCTCCAAACCAGAAGACATAGAGAACCAAACTTAGCATCAAAATATGTATTTCTGCCTACTGAACTACCATACCAAATTTGAACTTGATTGGGCAACCATAAAAAAAGTTATTAGAAAAAAACAGGAAATTTGTGGACGGAAGAGTGACAGACGGAGGGACGGACAGAGTGATTACTATAGGGCACCCGCAAATCCTTGCGGGGCCCTAATTATATAAATATCTGTTTAATTTAAGACATTATTATTAAGATTACCTCACAGGAAGATGTTGGGCAAGTTGTTAGCTGTTTTCTTGTTTGAAACACTTTTGGGTAAACATTTGTGACTTTAACAGTGTCCCCAACATTAAATGGACTCAAAGCATTCTTGTTGAATAAGCAAACTTTTGCGACACTGCTGGTGTCTTTGATCATGATTGATTTCACTGCTAAACTACCCTATAAATTGGGTACGTTTTCTCCTGGGTACGTTTTACTCCAGCATTCAGAAAAACCAGCTAAAATCATTTCGGCCCCCTGAAGTAGAATTATGGCGGAACTTGCGACCAAAAAAGTAAGAGTTGTTAATACTTGTTGAAACCTTTTTTATACTGATGTTTTAATTTGACATTGTCGAAATTATATGTTTTGTTAATTTACAAACGCGTGAGTGTGCAAACGAATGCATGATAATAAGATTGCAGATTTATTTAATTAAGTATTCCCTGCCTTTCTCTCTCATTCTATAATATATGTATCATCAGTTTTTACTACATCGTGTTTGTTGTTGTTGTTGTGCTTTCTTTTTTTTGCTTCAGGACGTACAATTTACATTTAAATTGTGTCAATAGATGCATATATTCATTCGTTTCTCTAGATATTTATTCATAGTATTTTTCTTTAATTTCAGAATCTCAGAGTGTACATGTTACATCAATTTACGATGAGAACAATTAAGAGCCGTTTCGACTCATCTGGCCGGAGCATCAAGTATTATATGCCAGCGATTGTTCAGGGGGATGGGGCTGTGCGAAATGTTTCCAGCTTCAAAAAATCTACCATTGAAAGTTTAATTCCTGGAAAAAATTACAAAATTCTGAATGCCACTAGCCACCCCACATTTGGCATTGAGCTCAAGGCAGACTCAGTCGTAAGTATTTTTATTTTACGGAGTTGCATCCCTTTTTCTTCAAAAATATTTTAACAGTTATAATACAACAACAAAATAATGGCAAACACACACAAACGCTCAAATACACACACACACACACACGACGAGAGGATGTATATCGATGAAAATAATAGGAATATTGAATAGTGATCTAAATATATTTTATAGATAATGGACACCTCATTCGAACTGACCGAGGAGGAAAAAAAATCAGAAATGATTTTTTTAATCCTACAACCTACAACATGGCTAACGCATCGTCATTGGCTAACAGCACACGACTGTCGCTTGGCCCGGTCCAAGTAAAAAGCGTAAGTGTAAATATCATTTGCGTCGATGTCTGTTTGAGTATGTATAAGTGAGTACTATTCTAATAATTGATTTTAAATTTAGATTGGTGAGACGGGAGTGGTGTCCACCGGTTCGCAAAGAAGGGAGGTGCAGCTGTCCATGGACGGTCGGTCTGCTCTCCTTACCCTCTGGGGTAAGGAGACAGACCTGGAAGTCGTTGCCATGTGGTGACATGTATATTGTCCGAAATATAGTCTCCAGTAACGACTTCAATAAGCAGAGGTGCTACTCGTCCACCCCTCTGACAAAGTTCGAGGTAAAATGCATACACTGTCTCGTCAGAATAGTTTTTGCTATCAAAAAAGTCATTGTAATATCTATACATAGAGACAAAAGTATTGCTTCAAAATTAAATGAATTCTATTTAGTTTAAGTAAAATATTGAAATATTGTAAACGAATTTCTTCATATTAAGATGCTATGTTGATGCCTCATCAGACTCTAATATTGATTGATATTGATTAACAATTGCAGCCATATGAATGCACAGAACTCCAGGAAACATTTGAGGGGTTGGTCGAGTCTGTGTCCTTTGCCAGGTACTACTTTCTTTTTCTCTTAGAAAGGTTTCGTTTTATTTTTTTTTAAATGCATCTTCCGTTCTTAAACTACTGCTGATGTTTATTAAATTGATTATGTTTATTGTTTTAATTTCTTTCGAACATAATTTTTCTTGCCATGCCACCTTTTTACGGTATTAAAATGATTTTAAAAGAGAGCTTTTAAAAATATCACATTTAAATGATTTAATTTCATTTAACAAGGCAAAAAGAACCCAATAAACATAAACCAATTGTCTACATTCATGTTCTATCAAACTGATATTTATGGATTTATCATTGCAGCAATCTCATTGAGATTAACGATATGATGCTGACAATATCGAAGGACAACCTTGCTAAGATTTTTCCAGGCAGACAATTCAGTCCGGTACAGGTTACCGGACTGAAAAGAAATGGAGAAATTTGTGAAATGTAAGTCAAATTTATTATCTTTAATCATTTTATAAAGCAATGTGATATTTCGCCTGCTTTATCAATTTGTAAATGAATTTCTAATAATCTTATTTTTTCTTTTCAGAGATGTGAAGAAGGCCAAGATGTGAGAAACTGTGAGAGTCATTAAAGTACCTTGATCCAAAGGAGTGGGGGGGGGGGGGGGGGGGGTCGGCACTTTAAGTTCAGTTACTTTAAAAACAAAACATGCAAAATCATTTTGGACAATATTTTTTATTCAGATATTTGGTGTTTTTTCATACTGTTTCCCCTATTTTGTTAATGTTTATCCTTGCATTTTACGTTTCAGTGAATTAAGTTCATAATAAATTTGCATACTAGGATCAGGGTACTTTAAAATGTATGTATGAAATGAATGAGTGAGAAGAGACTATTTATGTATTTCAAAATAAAAAAAAATGAAAAAAACTGAATTATATTTTATTTTGATGAATTTGAGAATGCATCGTTTTCGCCATGAAACATTTTCATTGTTTTGCAAGAAATAAGGATTTGTACACTATTCGGGGAAAACTTGCTTACAATTGGCGTTTAATATTTGTTAAACCAACATGGTAACATAATACCTTTTTTACGATCACGGATATAGTAAAGGTTGAATTTGTTTGGAAAGTCTACAGTTCCAATTTAAATTGTTGCATGACTTTTACAAAGATATATGTACTGTTCAACCAAACATCTGAATTCTCAACTTGTCAAGTTGCAAGAGATATGAAACTATACATTCTGTTAGACTGGTCAATAAAAGGTGCGCCATTAGCTGCCGATCTGTAGCTCTTCGGTAAAATCCGCGTTGACATGCCTTGTGGCTATAATTCCTCCTACGCTAAACGCTTGCAATTTATGGCACATAAAACTGAGATAGTTCTGGCCCAAAACTATTGCATTTGTGTATGCCGTAAATTGCAAACGACAAAATACATAGCAAAATGTACGTAACTGCGCTCGTGTAGTTTAAAGAAAAAAATATATTTCATTCTGGATAAAAAAGTGAATATTAGGAAGAAATGTATATATCAAAAGTTATGGTGGTCGACTTAAATTGCGGATGTTTTTAGACATTTCTATGAAACTAGATGATATCCCGCGCAAGTGCGGGAATTAACACGTTACACATAAATATGATACAATGTTTATAATGATGAACCTTGGGGGGGGGGGGTTGTTCATTTTTGTACATGCTTTGTCCGAAATTTTTCTTAATTGCTTTCTTAGCCTATTCTTTTAAATTGAAATAAAAACAAAACTGCATGGCTGAATATTAAGAGTCTCGCAGCTAATTGGAAACAAAAAATAACAAACATTTTTATTTTATTTCAAACACGTAAGTGGGTATTTAGTGCGTCGTATCTCCTAATTTTGTTCTTTAAGTCAAATTTTACTATTATTTTTACCATTCTCCCAAAACAGAATTTCAGTAAAAAATAAACCTGTTGTGAATAAAAAAAAACTGAGGAGGAGGTCACCCCCTCCCCCAATTCAACTTCCCCGTTTTATGCATACATCATTCATACTGCAGAATAGACTGTTCATGATTTACAAATTAATGTATAATGTTTACTACTCTACCAACCTGTCGTGCTGTAAAATATATGAAATTAAAAAATCGCTAGCGTACGCATCTTTATTACGTTATTTTAAACCAAAGTTGTCAGATCCAAAGTATCTGTCCGATGGCTTACTCGCCCTACATCTTCCGCCTTGACGTTAATTAGTCTACCCGCGTTCCAAGGCACCCCGTTCTTGAAAGTTCTTTCCATCAAAATTAAAATCGCATCAAATTGTTCCACTTTGTATAGTAGCTTTTTTGTATTAACCAAAGATGTCCTATCTAAGGTACATGTATCTGCCGGTAATGCTTGATGAATTGTTTATACTGAGTATTTGCCATGACGTTCATTAGTCAAACCGCGTTCTTGGTTACTCCGTTCTGGAAAGTTCTATTCCATTCTCTCGCCAGAGGTCGTGCTTCGCAAGCGTTCTATCCATCAAAACTAAAATCGCGCATTCAAGAAAAGAATTGCCTTGTTTTATTTATCCAACATTTGTCGAATCTTAACTTCTATGTATACTGCAAGTAAGTTCCCAGTAAAGATATTCACTCTTTGCGTAATCATACAATATCATTTAATTGTAAGCATGTATTTCAATTCAGATTTCCACTGACTTGGATCCACCAAAGCGTGTCCACCACCTAACTCTCATTTTTGCTATTTCGGGCTGGTTTATCGAAATTGAAAGTAGGTTTTTAATTAAGTTTGCAATAACTACTTATCAGGTAAACTTCAATTATAGCTTACGGACATCATATTTCTTGTGTTGAAATACCAAATGTGTAAGCAGTTACTCTGGTACAGGCATGCTTTAGCTTATTGGCAAAATGTCTTAATTTATAAGTATAGAAGATACTTCGTGTTTTCACTCTATTAAACACAATAAACAACATGCAGATTTCATTTCATTTTTTACCTAATATTTAAATCATGTTGAGCAACATGTAAAACAAAAAATTCATTCAATTGCTTGAAACACATTTCAGTTAATTAATATATCAAACTTTGATTTAGGCACGTGGAAAGACCTCTAATTGTTCGAGAACAATTAGTCTACTAGTTTAGTTTTTGCATTTGTTCTTGCATGTTAATTTTAATGAAAGATAAACTTAAGAAACTAATTTCAAGATTTACACAAAGAAATCGAGACAGCACATTATAAATAGAAAAGGTAGATTACCTACAAAAAGTCTGAAATAGAGTGGAAAACAATACATGCATACATATCTACATTTGATGATGATAATGATCACGACTATGTAATGTTTGACAGAGTTTAAAAGTTTTGCAGAAGTATTTATTTTATATTTTGATAGGAATGCTTGCATGGTGTGTTCTCAGTACCCTAATCATCATATTGCTGACTATAAGAAGGTGGCTACTACGCAAGTTAGTAAAGGACTCTCGCTGCGACCTCTGTATACCTGCAACACATGAGGATACCCAGGATACATTCGATGTACCCCAGACATCTGCTACACCACAACCAACACCACAGGATACTGAGGATAACCCTGTTGTACCCTAGACATCTGCTACACCACAGCCAACATTAACCCCCCAGCCAGCCGATGTGGTAGTACAGCTACATAGTCCACCCTCCTTGTACACCACTCCTAGCAGCAGCACTGCCACACCCCCCCACACCCTGTACTGATTGTTCTACTGAGCCATTGGTTACCCCTGAAGGGGCTATTGCTAAGCGTACCAGATTGCAAATAGCCAAGAAACTTGCTTTGTAAATTAACAATTATAGGTGTAATCTTATGTCAAGTCATTTTTTTTTTGGGAGAGACGCAACAATATTCGACTTTTTCTTTTATGCAAATGATGCTTTAATAGATGCAAAGTACATATTTTGACAGCTTAATATTCTTTTTTTTGTACATGTGAAGTACACAATCTCTTAGCAGATTTTTTTTTTACACAATGAATATTAAACTTTATGGTTTTTTATGTACATGTGAAGTTCACAGTATCTGTAATTTTGCAGATTTATATTTTACTGCTGCAAAACATGTATGTTTGATAACCAACTTTATGGTTTTTTTATGTACATTGAAGTACACAATATCTTTACAAAACAGGTATGTTTGATACACAATGTTTAACCCACTTTATGGTTTTTTATGTACATGTGAAGTACACAGTATCTGTAATTTTGCAATTTTTTTTTTACTGCTGCAAAACAGGAATGTTTGATTACCAACTTTATGGGTTTTTTTATGTACATTGAAGTACACAATATCTTTACAAAACAGGTATGTTTGATACACAATGTTTAACCCACTTTATGTTCTTTTTTTATGTACATGTGAAGTACACAATATCTTTACAGATTTATTTTTTACTGTTGCAAAACAAGTATGTTTGATACACAATGTTTAACCAACTTAATGTTCTTTTTTATGTACATGTAAAGTACACAATATTTTTACAGATTTATTCTCAACTGTTGCAAAACAGGCTGTTTGATATACACAATGTTTAACCAACTTTTTTTCTAAAAAAAGAAAGAAATAAGATCCTATGCCTTTATTGTTTGTTTGATTCTAGTCACAATATTTTTAAGGTACTCATCAGATAGGTTTAACACTTACATATTGCTTATGTTGAAGAATAGTTTTCATTTTAACTCTGAAAATATAATACTCAAAGATTATGCATTGAATACTCAAAGTAGTATGGAAAAAGGGGCATAACTCGCATAATGCTGTATTGTGATTTTTTAGTGTACTGTGCATGTGTTGTATTTATTTTTTATATTGTATTTTGATTAAAAATATTTAAAAAAATATTTCTTGTTTTTTTTTTATTTGAAGTAAATGGTTGGATAGGTCTTCATCAGTCTACTGCTGCATTATGTGTTTGTTGACCAAAAGCGGATTATATATAAACCCATTTCTGAAATAAAGTGTCATTATGTATGGTCAAATGACTAATGTACTATGGGATTTTATATGCTCCATTTTTTTAGTCAACACATTTTTTCCAAGATCCAGGATGTATTAGTCATTGTAACAACTACTTATAAAGTATTGTTTGCCTGTAAATTTTTAGAAACAAATTGAGACATGAAAAACGACAGTCTTTTAAAAGAAATCTTGGATTCTCTGAGTGATGTGGACACCATCAATCTTTTTGCCGAAGCGAATGGGCTTACCGGAGACACGGATGTGGAAAACAGGTTAAGGGAACTGGAATGGGATGACTACATTAACTCATTGTGGGAAGAGCTTCTTCCAGTTATAGAACCTTCTGCAAAGAAGTCTAGACATGACGATGGCCAACCATCTTCCAGCATTCAGTCAGGGGCTGGTAATGAGCGGAACAAAGCGTACTATATATGGAAGGAAAATATTAGGACTTTTAAGAATCTGGCTCGCGATGTATCTTTTAAGGCTAAATTTAACGAGCAATGGCGAGGAGAAAAGTTAGTGGATATTTACGAAAAATTGCATGACATGTTTGATGATGTGCTGTCGCAAGCCAGAGGACACGACGCCGATTTAGGGAGGGTGGTAATAAGCCATCCAAATCTAAATAACCCTATAGTCGTCCCATTACAGTCGTGGCAAAATCTAAATGCTGATAGAGTGATGTCCGAAAGTACGAAAGTGCTAAACTCTAACGAAACTCTTTCCGTTGACGACAAATTACTGGGCACGGTAGGCACGATTGATTTACCAAAAGGTGGGAGCTGGAGTGGAAATAAATTATCGGTGACGTCACTTTTTGGGCCTAACAATTCTCTGATGAAAAAGAAATCGGTCTTATATGTTGAAAATGACAACAATCTCTGTATACCTATCGCCATAGGACTATGCTTTTTAAAAACGTGTAAAAAAGTAGATGCGGAATCTTGGTCTCGTTTAACCGGAAATGACGCGGGGCCCATGATGAATCAAGTGCTTCAACATAAAACTGTTCCAAAACACTATTATGGTAATTTACTAAAGAAATCACGTAGAAAGTACCAAACAGATATGGCACGGTGGCTGTCATCTTCGCTAGCCAAGGGTTTACGATCCACTCTGCTCCTCTATAACCCTTGGCAGATTTAGCCGGCAAAATCGAAACTCGCGCAACGGAATCTGATTGGTTGCGAAGCCAGGCGATCGCAGGGAATCTACTAATTGACGTTGTAGTTCGTTGTGTTTTCATACAGAATTTAGATACAATAATTATTACAATTTTTACGTGATTAATGAAAAACACGATATATAATTACTTAGATATGTTTTTTAAATTATTCTCATTATTTTTCCATTTTTTCCCGACCATTTCTTCTAATAACTGTAGATCAAAAATACGTATTTTAGCTACTTCAATTTACACCAATCAAAATCCATGGCTCATAAATAACAATGGCTGCGGCCAACTGCAGAACATGTTTTTGTGAGCTGGATAAAAAATCTCGCAGAACTATCTTCTCTAACACATTTGAGGTTGTACAACAGCTGTATGAAGTGTTGGGACATGTGCCGCATGAGGACGACGGTTTGACAAAGTATGTGTGCAGCCACTGTTATTCCAAATTGAAGAAATTATCAAAAATAGATTTTGATTTAATTAATAAGTTGGAGGAGTTGAGGAAGGAGAAGAACGAACTTATAAAGTCTATGCGTGCAAATTTGAAGAGTATACAAACTACATGTACTAGTAACAGTGTGAGCGATGCAAGTGTGACCCACGATATAAATGTTCAAGAGGATGGGTCAAAGAGAAGTAGGCCTATACTACACTCACCTACTCCAAGGAAAGTCAAGAAGTGTAAGCAAGGTGAGATAAAATAAACATTATATTCAAAATAGCAACTGCATGTTCATCTTCACTATAGCTAAGGGTTTAAAATCCTCTGCGCAGAGGAGTAAAGTTGATTGTAAACCCTTGGCTAGTGCTGCATGTAAAAACTGATGTAAATCTTTTCGTCATTCATTTTTTAACTACATTTAACACAGTAATCCCTGGCACGGTTCATTATAAGTTTCTTATTAAGTGTATAGACAAAAGTTGCTATTTCGTGCAATATATATAGATATAGATTGTGTTAGGGATATGTACCGGTATGTAAATTATTTACAGTTATTATATGTTCAGAAATGATTGAAACATTGGCAAAGCTGACAAAATCTATATATTTTCAATGTATTTTCACAGGTTTTGTGAAGACTCCAGAGAAAACTCGCAAACCATGTATTAAATTGTTTACACCTAGCAAAATTAAAGTAAGTTTTTCTTATTTGTTAATATGTGATATAGCTATTAATCAGTGTTAATGGTGCTTTAATAGGCAAGGTATTCTGAAAAGCAATTAAATAGATATTTATTCAATTCAATTAATTCAATTATTTATTTATTTGGATGATTTTTACTGATTTGAAATCCAAGTTTAAAAGAATATTGCCATATATCTTAAATTCTTCTTCATATAAAATCTGTAACAATTTAGCTAATCAATTTGTAATCACAAAGAATATATTTTTGCTGTTTTATATTTTAGCTTTACTTTTGTTATTTTTTCCTCCACATTATTAACAGTATGCAAAACAATGCAGATATATATGTAGGCTAATGTACATAATAAATTGAATTGTAGGTTTTATTTAATACTGGAAAACAAATCAAGTCTAGAACTGTGAAGGACGCTGAACTTAAACGAGTTATCAAAGCCATATCCAGTGGACAACCAAAGAGGAGCATAGCAAAGTTTGTCTACAATTCTTTACTGAAGGATGAGCTCATAATGTGTGTTATACATGACATTAAAAAAGATATTATGAACTTTGTGTCCAAGAAGTCCAATTGCTGCCTGAGGAGTGCAAAATGTGAAAACTTATCAAATTTCAAATTTGATCAACTGCTTTTTGAAGAACAATTGTATGCTCCTGTGTTTTATAAAACTTTGTCGAACACTGTAAAAGGCTCACATGAAGTAGCAGTAATAGCAGCAATAATTACAAGAAACAATAATATGCACATGTCTGCACTTCATCATATTATTGCTCAGGTTCTGGACCACAGTGGAGCAACAGATGAGGTAAAAATCATTAAATACTGTTGAATTTTATTTTTTTTAAACAAATCCTCATAGATCAATCATTTATGGTTTTTAGAATCTATACCCTGAAGCTTTAATGATATTTGGAGGTTTGTTTACCTGACAGGGTTGTTTTCTATGGAATCATCATTGTTTGTGGGGGACCAATGTTTGTGCTTTTGTGGGTAACTTTTGCCCACAAATTTGCATCTCCACGAACATACATACAAGCATTTGTGTATTCATTAAAATTATCCCGAACTTGCTACCAACAAGATTGCCAACGAGATTTCATTCCCACATACCAGGAAAATTTTGGCTATCCACAAACATTGACCCCATGAATAAAAATGATTCCACAGTATTGTTATTATTATAAGCAAGAATAAAATTAAGAATTAAACAGGAAAGAAAATAGCTTGAAATAGGGTCAAGGGTGCACCCTTGTTTTGTTTTTTATATTTAATTACATTTCAAAGTCTGCTCACTTTTTTTATCATACATGATGGAGAACTTACAAAATGTCTTAAACAGCCATGAAAATCTTTCTCTAGATAAAAGTTTTTATTTAAATGTGGGGTTTATTAAAGTTCCAAAGGGCGGTACAAAAGGCAAACATATTAACAAAGTTGGCAGCAGCAATGATTCTCTCATAATCAAAAGATCATGTATCAAAATTCAAAACACAGATGAATTATGCCTTGCTCGAAGTATTAGCATGTGGTTTCTCAAATTACATCAAATTCCAACACCCGAATGGCTACATTTAGTACACCAAAGTGACAAAAGAACAATAGAAGAAAAAGTAATGGAATTGCAGAAATGTCCTATTTGGTTCTACAAAGAATTAATGAAGCACACAAAAAAAAATGAACGTCAAAAAAATTAGCCATTTTCTTATGCCGGGAAGCCAATGTAAGCAGTGAGAGACGTCTGTCCATTCAAGACATTCATGCTTTTGAGAACGTATTGAATGTTGATATTCTAGTTGTCAGTGCTACTACAAGTAACAAATTCATACGAACTGCTTGAGATATTTAATGTAATGAGTTTGAAATCTACTTCTGTGTTTTTATGATGGCTACTGTGAGTGTTAGCATTTGCAACAAGATTGCCAACGAGATTTCATTCCCACATACCAGGAAAATTTTGGCTATCCACAAACATTGACCCCATGAATAAAAATGATTCCACAGTATTGTTATTATTATAAGCAAGAATAAAATTAAGAATTAAACAGGAAAGAAAATAGCTTGAAATAGGGTCAAGGGTGCACCCTTGTTTTGTTTTTTATATTTAATTACATTTCAAAGTCTGCTCACTTTTTTTATCATACATGATGGAGAACTTACAAAATGTCTTAAACAGCCATGAAAATCTTTCTCTAGATAAAAGTTTTTATTTAAATGTGGGGTTTATTAAAGTTCCAAAGGGCGGTACAAAAGGCAAACATATTAACAAAGTTGGCAGCAGCAATGATTCTCTCATAATCAAAAGATCATGTATCAAAATTCAAAACACAGATGAATTATGCCTTGCTCGAAGTATTAGCATGTGGTTTCTCAAATTACATCAAATTCCAACACCCGAATGGCTACATTTAGTACACCAAAGTGACAAAAGAACAATAGAAGAAAAAGTAATGGAATTGCAGAAATGTCCTATTTGGTTCTACAAAGAATTAATGAAGCACACAAAAAAAAATGAACGTCAAAAAAATTAGCCATTTTCTTATGCCGGGAAGCCAATGTAAGCAGTGAGAGACGTCTGTCCATTCAAGACATTCATGCTTTTGAGAACGTATTGAATGTTGATATTCTAGTTGTCAGTGCTACTACAAGTAACAAATTCATACGAACTGCTTGAGATATTTAATGTAATGAGTTTGAAATCTACTTCTGTGTTTTTATGATGGCTACTGTGAGTGTTAGCTCACCAGCCCTTGCATGGATTTCAATCGAATGAATATTATGACCAGTTTCATAAAAAGATGCAGTTTGAAAGTCTTTTTTGAACTGACAATCTGTGGATTTCATTGTTTTGCTGCGGTGAAGTCCAAGTCCAAGCAGCTTTAAGGATTGTTTTTTTACAGAAGTTCTTAAATGCTTGGTTACTCTTTTGTTGAAGGAATATTTAGTTGATGATTGTGGTTCACATGTATTACCTAGTTTTTCATTTTTTTAAGTTTTGAAGCAGAAGCAGCCCCATTAATGAAAAATTCAGATAAATATATATATGATGATTGTTTTCATGATTTTTGATTGGTTTTACCATGGGAAAATATGACGTGTAATAACTTTTGCATTAAAGTTTTATTTATTTTGTTTATAATTTTAGGGAGGAAGATGTCGCAGCCATGGTCGTTGAAGAAGTGGATACGATTGTAGCTGTAGTTGGTGAGGACAAAGCTGAAGATGAGTTACTTGCTGAGGACAAGGAAGATAAGGAAGTTGATAATGAAGCAGAGGTGGTTACAGAGGACATTGATAATTTACTTCTCAAGTAAACATTGATTTTGTGGGTCCGCTATTGACTACTCACACTTGTTTGAATTAGATGCTTTTGAGAACATGTCAAATCTGATATCTTTAAAATGGATTTAGGGATCTCTTCTGTTTTCATTTGAACATGTATGTCATTTAAAGATTTTTTTCCGAGATTTTTCTCAAACAGTAATTTCTCTTTAAAAGGGAATGTTTAAATTTGGTTCTAAATACACAGTAGTATTTTGTTTTGATGTTTGTAATTTGTCCATTTCTGTCTTTGGGAAAAAGCTTTGAAACTGTTTGATGTTCATTTATTTTAATGGGTGTTTTTTTTTTTGCAGTTTAGGGTGAGCTTTATTTTAATGTGTTTATTTAGGGTTAATTTTTGGATGTTGGTTTCTTTTGAATGTTGTTTTAAAATATGAAGTTGAAATTTTTAAAATTCAGCAAGTTCTGAAATGATTATATATAAGCTCTTCCATGGTGTTGATACCGGAACTTTCTTTTTTTTTTACTGCAATTGCATGTTGGATTTAATCTTATACATCAATAAACTAAAGTTTTTATTTTGGTATGTAAGGCTTCATGAGATGATATTTTGTTGTTTGTTAGTATTTAAAGATTTACTTTTTCTGCGATCTCATGTTGGATTGAATTTTGTAAATCAATAAACTGAAGTGTTGGTTTGTGTATGTAAGGCTTAATGAGATGTATATTTCATTTTTGTTTGTAAGAATTTAAAGTTTTTTAAGAACAATGATCTGTTTGTGCAATGTTCAAGATTTAGCTCATATTCATCTTATTTGACTGGTCCCTTGTTTGAGAAAGTTTGTGTTAAGTAGGAGTAGGTTCTACATTACTTTGTGTTTTTCATGATGAAATCGTTGAGAGAGGTAAATGTCGTATTGTTTGCTTTTTTGGTCTGTCGTAATTTGCAAATTCTTCTCCTTACTTAAAAGAAACATGAACATTTTTATTTTGTTTAATTTTGTTCTGTGGAGAAGTTTTGTGATTGTCATCTGATAGGGGTTTCTTTAAAGGAAAGAATGTGAAATGTGGGAAGATTGGTTTGAATGTTAATGGATCTATTTTGGAAAGGTTAAAAGCCTGCTTGAGTTGAAATATGTTCCATAAACTAACCCCATTTACCAGCATTGATTCCACACTTACAATCCATATCAGTAACCCGCATACTTTGACAACAGACATCACTACATCACATCATACGGGCACCACAGACAGCAGTACACTGTCTACTCGACCCACCATTCTCCGGCCATACAGTGCACATTACACGCAGACTATCATCATTTGTACTTTAATTACTAACATTTTTAATACATCACATTCTGTCAACAACAATACTGATAGTCACATAGAACATACTCCGTCGACAGAGGACGTAACGGATACCACCCAGCCAGGTACAACGATTTCCTTTTGTATCAGCATGCGTGTGGTTTTATAAAATCAAGCGAAATCAAAAGAAAGCTAGAGAAAACCTAATGCGTATGTCTGAAGACGACAGCTTGGAGGCTTATTTGGCGACTAATTGTCATGAAGAAACTTATCTCTAACGAATTTGTTTTTCTGTATCAATTCCATGAAATTGGTTTCAAAATTTTCGCAACGATTTCTTAGATTACACTTTTAACAACAAGGGTTCAAATCTATCGTAATATTGTTAGATTGCATGTTTTCTTTTCGTACAGTACATTATTTATAAACTGTTTCTTTATTTTTTTTTATATCATTACTACATTTGCATGAGGTAAAGTTGCATGATCCGGTAGTTCATATCCATGTAAGTAAATGTTTGAGGTATTCTTGTAAAATAAAAAAAGAAAAGAAAGAAAAAAAAGGGGGGGGGGTGATTATTCAGAGAAATGGCAATATTAGAGAATACAGAATATATAACGATTTATTGTTAAAGAAATAGTCATGTCAAACAATAACAGCATTTATATAATAAATTAACTCTTAAATTAAAAAATAAAAAGAAGGCATTTCAAGACAGTAACCATGTATTTTATATTAATAACCCTTAAAATGTGAAGTTATATATTTTTTTATTACTTAAATATGTCTGAATGTTTTAATAATACTATATAGACCACCTTTTTCGCCTTTTTCATATAAAAAATAGCCATTATCTGACGAATCTGGGAAATTGGGCATACAAAAATCAACTTTGATAAGACCCCTGGAACAAACCAGGAGGTAAAAGGTTTTTTTTATTTGACCATTTGATGCCCTTTAGCAATAACTTTAATATGTAGAACAGAAAAAGAAATCCCTAGGGCAGAAGTTTTGAAAAAATGTAAAAAATTTGCAAAATTGATACATTTCAAGCAAAATCCCATAGGGTCCTATGTTAAAGATTAACAAACTTTGAGATGACTACCTAAACAAACGGTGTGGTAAATGTCTTATTTTTTAATCTTAAAATAATAAGTATATCGGTAGAAATTCATGTAAAAAGTTTCATCCACAAATCTAGGGCAGAACAAATTAGACCCGGCCTCGTTAACTAGAATTGCATGTACTGAGATGTTTGTGAACGGTAAAATGATGATTTTCTCGCGAAAAGAGCATTAAAATGGTATGAAACTAAACAAGGTGATTAATCTGGTAAATATAAATATGTTGAAAGCAGTTTTTATGTATTTAATCGATCTAATTACGGGTTAAAACAGATAAATTGATCTCGTAAAGATGTAAACAAAGTACGGGGGTAGTGTCAAAACACGAACGATAATTCAGAAAATGTCAACAATAATATTTTGGTGAATCATGCCTATTACAGGTTTTTGACAGGTAAACAATAAATAACTGAACATGATACCAGGCATTTTAACTAGAATTGCATGTCTGAATTGATACACATAAAATATTAATAGACAACTTAATTGATCATAGATGATCAGATTACACCACCCCCACTTAAAAAAAAATGAAATTCTCCTGAATTGAGGACAGTCAAAGTGGAACATTTTTAGAATTGATGATATTAATGACAGAGTCCATGGTCTTTTTCCTCTGCAGGAAAACAGCCTCGAGCATCACAATGAACAGATTGTCGTCCATGGAATGAACTTCTTTTATCGCAAGAGAACACAGCTTTTTGTAGCAATAAAATCTAAGCTTCCTGTCTGTCTCTTCTTATTTGATCATTACCGGCTTGGCTGACCCAGGAAGACAAAGGAAGTTGTATTTACAGAGAAGGTCAGATCTGGATAAGGTTAGGGATGACGAATTGGTGACACCATCCGTCGTTAAACGGCGAATTGGTATTAAATGAAGTAAATGTAACCATGGTAACAGATGTCACAATTCCAAAAGACACCTTACTTTATCAGCTTTGCTAGAATCCTACATATATAGCAACAAAATATTTAAAAACTGTTATATATGTAGCAATGCAGTTTCACGAAAAATACAATATTTACAAATTTGTTTTGACGGGTTTCTGTGCATAATTCCAAACATTTTTTTAATTAATGCTATCAATCAATAAGCATGCTGATTTTTTAACATATATCTGCATTGTTTCATCTCTTTACATCACTTAACCGTGAGATTACGCCATACTTAAAAAAAATACCGGTCTGGAATAGAATTGATTTAAGAATGAGGAATCATTCTTTGAGTATTACTAGTCTCAGGTGATTTTGGCCGGGACGTGTTCAAATCAAATAAAGCTCGACGGGATTTATGATAGATATGACCACGCTCTGACCGAAATTATCAACTCATAATATTCAAAGAATGATTCCTTATTAAATTAATACTTATATTTATATTATTTCCAATTTCTACACTTTAAAACAACATTCTAAAACCACTGTTTTTAATGAATAACACATGCTATGTATTATGACGCAGCGCAGCCAATACTGTTTTTCGGTTATGCTGTATGACACGCCCATTTTGTGTCGTTCGTTTTTTTTTAATGAAATTATTGGGCTGGGTTATCACAGTAAAGGACACTTAAGAATATAATTATAATATTTTATATGATGTAGCCAGGCATTATAACCAGAATGTGCGCATGCGTGAACCAACTTTCCATCAGAACGATGTATAGAATAGGCTATTTTTGGTAGTTGATTTTAATCAACTCTCCTATGCAGTTACTCAGGCAAACCGAAAGTGAAACAGTGTTTGGACCTAAGTACAAATCAACATTGCTGACAACATTTAGTTCTAATCGATAAATTCGATGTAATAAGTTCTTAAGCATTGTTTTTCAAGGAAACTTATTTAAAGATACCTTGTAAATAGTTAGCTTTTAAATAGTACGAACAATTTAGATAATTTTTGAAGTCATACATTTTTTATATTCCTACGCCAGAGCTCGCTCAACCAGACGCTCGGCTGTCTCCGTAAATATCCGACAAGCAGAGAGTCTCTCTTGCTTGTCGGTGATTAACGGATACAGCTGAGTGTCTGGTTGAACGAGACTAGAGTTCAATTTTGCTTGGATCCATACAATTTCTTATAACTATTCCGATTACTGATACTTAGTTTGATAGATTAGATCTTTGAATATTATACAACATGATTCATATTGAGTTTTCACGAAATTCCTGTGGAAGAATTCATATTATTAAAAATGTGCGTAATTCAAATACATATAGGAAAGTTCTTGCCATGCAAAATAACATATCATTGATTTTAAAGTAAATAATAATCGATAAAACAACCAGGCACTATAACCAGGATGTACGCATGCGTGTACCGACTTTTCGGTATACGTTTGGGAGGAAATTCGAAAGCTGTTTGGAGGAACTTCGAACTGATATTCGCGCAATGAAAAACGTATAGGAAAATTCGAAATTTACATTATAAATGTTCATTAGAAGAGATAGGAATGGTATGTACATTAGATATACACCAAAATGTTGTATAACTATTAGTATTTGAGAGAACAAAAAAGAGCAATGTTACAGGAAAACAACAGGCACTTAGCATCGGAGGGGGAGGGGGTGTGGAGTGGAGCAGGGGCAGGGGGACGAGCTAGACTTCCCCCTTCAGCACATGCTTTCTCGCAGCAAACATTTTTCTTAAACTTACATATAAAAGGTGAATTAACAAGGAGTCCCCCCCCACCCCCCAATGTTTTGGGACCAGGTAAAAACTGGAATGAAAGGGAGGAATTAAACTGTAGAATTGAAGTTAAAGGTACGACTTACTCCATACCCCCACGGATTAGGATTTTTAAATGTTTTAATAGCATAGTGTATGTATCACTAGGGTCAGTGTTCGTATCACCAGGGTCTGTATACCCATAACCTGGGTCAGTATTACGATTATCAGGATGTCTATATCTAATACCAGGGTCAGTGTACGTATCACCAGGGTCTGCGTACCCATCATCTGGGTCTGCATACAAAAAACCCGGGTCAGTGTTCGTATCATCAGGGTCAGTGAACTAGTATGTATCACTAGGGTCAGTGTTCGTATCACCAGGGTCTGTATACCCAAAACCTGGGTCAATATTACGATTATCAGGATGTCTATATCTATTACCAGGGTCAGTGTACGTATCACCAGGGTCTGTGTGCCTATCACCAAGTAATTAGAATCCATCATCAGGGTCTTAATGCATATCACCAAGGTCAGTGTTCTTATCACCAGGGTCTGCTCATTACCAGGGTCTCAAAACCTATATTGTTATAGGTATTGAGACCCAGGTGATGGGTATACTGGCTCTGGTTAAGCGTATACGTGTACACACTCTTGTAAATGGGTACACTAACCTTGGTTATAGGTAAACTTACCCTGGTGATGGGTATACTGATTCTGGATATGGGTATACAGACGCTAGTGATGTGAAATCTAGCCCTATTAATACTAGTATACAGACCCCGGTGATAGGCATATAGACCCTGGTGAAACGTACACTGACCCTGGTGATAGGCATTGAGACCCTGGTGATGGTACGTGGATTTCTGGCTATGGGTAATCAGACCCTGGTGATGAGCACAAAGACACATTGACCCTCGGGATAAGTATTGAGACCCTGGTGTCCTGGTGATGGGTTTACTGAATCTGGTTATGCGTATACAGACCCTGTTGATACGTACACCGACTCTGGTAGTACCTACTCTGACCCTGGTAATATGTACTCTGACCCTTGTGATGGGTATACAGACCTTGGTTTGGACACACAGACCTTGGTGAGGGGTAATGGATAGAGCTACATGGGGTCGGTGTTCTGACCACCCCTACTCCTCCCCAATACCCCACCCCACTGAAACAAAGAAAAACAAAATAAATTATCCCTCTCCTCCTAACCTTGAATTTTTTTTATATTGAATATAAGCGTAGGTGTTTATAGAACCTGGTGAATGGTATATTGTATGAAATACAGTAATATTGGTTTATTTATAAACCCAATTCTTTTTTACTGGTATATGTAAGGAAACCGTAATATTTGGTTTAGGCAGTTGACATCGTAAACAAGTGAAAAGAGGGGGGGGGATGGGAGAATCGCCAAACAATTCTTAACATGCAAAAAAAGTCTTTAAAAAACTCGAGAATCGTACACCGTGGGGGTAGCTATAGAAATGCTAAGTTTACCTCAAACTTAAATTTCAATGTTTATTTCCTCCCAGTCACTTTCAATTTTTTACATGCTCCGAAAATTCTAGGAAAGGGGGGGGTGGGGTGGGCAACTGCATGGGGACAGGCCTCTCCCTGCCACCCCCATCAGCCCACTCGTTTAAAGCTACGTGTCTATTGTTTTCCTGTTACATTGCCTTTATTGTCCTCGCAAACATTTAATTAACTTTTTTAGTGTAAACCAAAGGTACATAACATTCCTATCACGTTTAATGACCATATGATATAAAAGTCGCGGTTTTTTTTGTTTTTTGTTTTTTGGCACCTATCATCAGTTCGAAGTTTCTCCAAGAAGCTATCGAATTTCCTCCCAAACGTTTACCAATCCCGATGGAAAGTTGGTTCACGCATGCGCACGTCCTGGTTATAATGCCTGGCTATGTCATATAAAATATCATATTTATATTTTTCAAGTGTCCTTTACTGTGATAACATTACAAATCACTTTTGAAACCAATGGCCCAATTCCTTCATAAAAAATGAGCGACACAAAATACTACAGCATAACCGAAAAACGATATTTGCTGCAATAACACATGACATGTGCTATGTATGAAAAAAACCCCCAGTGGTTTTGAAATGTTGGTTTGAAGTGTAGAAATTGGAAATAAAATATAATTAAAAGCAAAAAAGCATCATTCTTTGAATATTATGAGGTGATAATTTCGGTCGGAGCGTGCATATCAAATCTATCATAACTCCCTTCAAGCTTTATACGATTTGAACACGCTCCGTCCAAAATAAATATGAATAATGAACATAAATCTGCTCATGCAAGCGTTTAAAGATATCCTATTCATCGGTAAAAGGAGATTAAAATAGCAAATTTTAAAATCGTTTTAAAAGAAATCTGACTGTAACAAAATAATTACGGATACAACTTTCTAAATTAACAATACCTAAAATAACTAGATACGTCAAAACATCAGACCTATATCAATCATTTTTGCTTTAAACTTGAATATGTATTGTATAGCTTTGTAAAGAAATTTCCCTAGTGTTGACCTCGTGACGTCACTGAAGCCTTGTTATCGCCTAAGTTCATTTTCTCTTGATTAGATTTCTAAAAGAGGTAAAAATAGGCACTTTGAAGAAGCGTAACTCCATTATTTTTGCATCGATTTCGATGCAGTTTTTGCATTAAATTCTGGTAAATAAATTCTATGACATAAGTTCGACATTGGCTGGGCTGCATGTACCCTTTTATAAATCAGCATGCTCAATAATAAATAGCATTGACTAAACTAATTTTGGGAATTCTGCGCAGAAACCCGATACATGTATCTGTATATCCTGCATAATATTTTTGGTGAAAATGTGTTGCTACATATATAGCAGTTCTTAAATATTTTGTTTCTATATATGTTGGAAATCTAGCAAAGCCGATAAAGTAAAGTGTCTTTCGGAATTGTTACATATGTTACCATGGTTACAGCAACAGCTGTGACAATATGTTCCTCCACTTTTGTTCTTACGCCAGTTTACTTCATTAATCAATTCGCCGTTTCGCCGTACGCCGATATGGGACAAATGAAGTCCGCCCCGTTTAATTTGTTCCCCAAAACATGAAATTTGTTACCACAAAGTGGGTGAAAATATGTTATAACCGAGTTTAAAAAACTGAATTTACGAATTAAAACTTTGAAATAACGAATTCAAGAATTCGATATTTCAAATTTAATTTGTTATAACGAATTCAAGAATTTGTTATTTCAAATTTAATTTGTTAAAACAGATTAAAAAATTTGAAATAACAAATTCAGCGAATTTGTTATAACAGATTAAATTCGTTATAACGGATTCAACAATTCGTTATAACGATTTAAATTCGTTTTAACAAATTCAAGAATTCGTTATATCAAATTCAAAAATATTTTTTGATAGGTCCTAAATGGGCTTCCGTAGCATTTCAATTCTGATTCATTTTATTATTATCAAATCTGTTGTCTTCGCTTACTAATCATCATCTCTGTAATAAGATTAAGTTTAATAGTTTTATGGTTGGGAGTATTAAAGGTACCTCACTACACCTACACTTATACTGTTGAAGACACTACGTCACAAGATGGCGATTTGAATGTTTTGTTATACTGTTTATATCGTTTGATTGGGTTGTATATCGCTGTAGCTCAGTGGTTAATGTATTGGGCTTCTGAATTGCAAGTTATGAATTTGAATCCGCCTGGAGCTTTTGTTCATGTTAACTGCATTTATTATTCAAAAATGTAATTTTTCATCCAAAATTGTACATTTTTTGTTTACCTATTTGAATTAAATACTTCTTATCCATAATGATATCGATCATAATCAAGTAATTTTCTGCTGATTTGAGAAAATATTTCAAGGTGAAGTAATCTCCAGCCATATTTAAATGCATATACCAGCAGAAGTGAAGACATAAATACACAAAAAAAATGTTTTATTTAGTCATGTTTGTCTACATCGTATGCTCATATCGGCTTTTTCATTTACTATGAACTCGCCCTGTCACGTGACTTTCTAGACTAATCAGATATAATAGAACAAGATATCTGTGAGCCAATGCTCACTAGTGATACCCCCGCTCTGATGTGAATATGCAAAACAAGCAAAGTCGACATTTAACAGAAAGCTGGCATCCGATTGGTACAGAAATATATCCCACGATATGGCATGCCTAAACAAATAGTGTGTTAAAATTTCAAGCATCTGCGAAAAATAAGCAAAGTCGTCATTTAACAGGAAGTTGACGTCTGATTGGTACAAAAACTATATCACACCATATGGCATGCCTAAACAAATACTGTGTAACATTTCAAGCATCTGCGATAAATAGTTGCTGAGATAAATGCAACAGAAATTTTTGTTACGGACGGACAGACAGATAGACAGACAGACAGACGGATGGACGAACAGAGACAGACAGACACACAAGGGTAAAACAGTATACATCCTATCCTTCGGAGCGGGGGTATAATAATCATATTGAGGTATAATACATGTAATATCTGTTTCTTCTTGGGCGGCATGTTCTCTCGCTTTCAACTATGTCAACTATACTACAAAACCGTCAAAAATAAGCGGTATACGTATACCCCCTCTGACTCGCACGAGTACCATGGAACGCACAATCACACGTCCAATCGCATTGGCGCACGTTCAATCGTCTGATCACCTGGTCTATCGCGCGATCCTATCTTATTATTCTTGATGAGTCGCTTCGCTTTAGACGCAAGATATGTCGCAGGATATAATGCGTTTACAACGCTTGCTTAGATCTTGCGAATTACGTACGAAAACTTTTTTAAATGCGATTATGTCGGCAACAGTTTACGAATCATATCTATTTTTGTCGGTCGCACGAATATTTTGTCGCTTCTGCTCGTGCGCCAATTGTAAAAGAGACTTAAGGGAAGGAGGTATAACAATGCGGGCCTTGTATACAATAACTCCATCTAAAGGGTGGAGGTTTTTTTTGGAACTGGAAGTATTCTCGTAGGGCAGGGGAGAATTCGTGCCTGGATTCAGGCAAGCCTGATTCGATAAGCTGAAGTAGCTGATGAATGTTGGTATCGCTAGTAGTGGCTATGCGGACTCTGTCCCACGTGACTGATTGAAGGGATAAAGTTGAGTGTTGTGCTTGCTGTAGCGACTAAGTTGTCTTCCATATTGTCGGGGTCATCGGACTCTGTCCCACGTGACTGATTGAAGGGATAAAGTTGAGTGTTGTGCTTGCTGTAGCGACTAAGTTGTCTTCCATATTGTCGGGGTCATCGTCAGTACGTATATTAGGAAGAAAATGAGATTTTAGAAGGGCATGGCTGATAGAGGCTATGTCATCAAATAGGTGCAGTTGTACTGGTTTTCCTGCTGGGTGGCGCGAGAGGCGATCAGCTGCAGGTTGCCGCACGCCTGGGATATGAGTGACGCGAAATCGATATCGCAGTGTTTTCTCCTTAGGGTTTCAAAGTCGGGAATTCGGAATATCCTCTAGGGATCTGTCTCCAAGTATTTTTAAAAGAGGTTTGTGATCATCAGTGATGAAGAGATTGTCTCATCCAAGTATGAAGTATCTGGCCTTATCCAAAGCATCTGCAAAAGCCAGGGCATCACCCTCTATGGGTGCATATCTTGATTCAGCTTGATTGATGAATCTACTCCCGACAAGTGTGAATTTCTTGCTTGATGTGCAGCAAAGTTGATCTTGTCCAGGGCATGTGCAGTGCTTTTGAAACAGCCAAAATCCAAAGCCAGTTTATGCCTAGTCTGTGGCAAAAACATAAGACGAGTTCAAGGATCCAGGGTGTTTTTTTTTTTTTAAAAAAAACGTCATTATTTAACCCCAAGGACTAACAGATTATTTTTAAAAACTTTTTTATAAAACAAAATGACACCCAAAATCAAGCGCCAAGAGTTCGGCCTGCTGGTTTATAGGATGAAAGAGCAGTTTTTAAAAAGTAAAACATGACGGACGGACGGACCAGTGAAACAAAAATATACCCTTTAGAAAGTGCAGGTATAATCATGGAACTGATACTTTATACCTGAATAGATGTAGCTGTATTGTGAAACTTCTAAAACCAATTAGTTTTTGCATCACTGAGTTTTTCATTTCATATATTATTTAAAGTAGATATCTTCAAGTGGCTTTGTTTAACCACAATGAGGTTTATTGATCAAAGTAAATGAAAACGTATTGTCATTGTCACCTTAACATGTTTTCTGATTATTTATAAAATATTCATTTTAACTTTTCATGTCTACCATTAGTCTACATATCAAGAACGTTTATTAAAAAAATCAATAGTAATACAAAATCTAGCTGGCCCTAATTTTTTTTCTAAAGTGCGCAATTCAAGTTCGTCAAGGTACGAAAAACTACTTTTAAATTGTTCAAGGTACAAAACACTACTTTATTTTACATGAAACCTTATCCTACATGTACATTACAATGCAACTATCTAAAATCTTCAGATCTCCGTGGGTTTTATTCAGTATCCTTGTGTCGTGTTATGGCAGCCTTAAAACGGGCTTCTCTCTACTTCAGCGTGGGCACAGACTTGACGGGAAAGTAATCCAATCCTACGCAGAAATCAGTTTTCTGGACTGTGTGACTGAATGCCTGGTTACACCGCGGTGTAAATCTCTTAACTATTTCAAAGGGGCCAATTTCTGTGAAAGCAATTATGAAAATAAGACGACAGCAGAGACAAGGTACATGGACAGTGCTGGTTGGGTATACAGTGAAAATGAGCACTGGCCAAAGGTAAATGTGTTAGAATCCTTAAAAACAACTATTTATACTATGTCTCGATATTTGTGCAGCAAGACACATTTTCTTAAATTATTCGATATTATAAACAAATCAGGGGTAAAAAGATGTTAATTTAATAGAATGAAAATATCCGAAGATTTCTCTATTCAAACGCCTTTTCTAGCTTGTAAGTTTTCAATACACGGCTTAAGAAATCATAGCAACAGACATGAACGTAGCATGCCGTATTTTAAATCATTGATTTCAATTGCACTTCTTACACAGGTATGTTTATTTTTATCAAAATCGTCAAAATATGCTGCATCAATATCTTGGGGCAGAACAGAGCTTGATTATGCATGTGGTGTATGGTCTTTGCCACTTTTTAAAAATCATTTAGATCTTTTGAAATTATTTATTTTCTTGACAAGATAACCCGAAATATATATTAAACATTCAATTGTACAACTGATTTTAAAATCTCCATTGTGGTTTGAATTGTTTCTTGAAATCTACTGTGTTTGACAAACTGTCAGACAAACATGCTCGCATATATTTTTAATCTAAATCCATTATTGCAATTACCAAATGAGCAAAAACTGGTTATCTGCTTATTGGAAGTGTTTCAGATGTTGATTCAGATTTCACTAGGTGATTATATCTGCCAGAATAAAAAAACTTTACTAAAAAAAAGTTGCTTTTGAAAATGCATCAAATTAACTGCTCTTAAAAAGACTGGGTTATTCAAAACAGATGATTTACTTTTTGAGTATGACACATATAGGAAGAAAAATACTGAATTTGGTCATATTAGAGGCTTAATAATACAATACCTGAAACTTTCTAATTTTAGACTTTGCTGACCGTGTGCTCAGCTTGCGTTCGCCGTTCAGTTATGCGAGTTGCTTTAGACATTGATTTGAGTTTCACGTGATTGCGATATCGTCTACAATTTGTGACAGTGGGATTGACGCCGTAAGAAAAAAACTGGAGTTAATCGATGCCTGTAGTGAGAAATACGAGGGTTGCCGTCGTATGTATCCATAGAGAGTGCATCTTCAAAATACAAATACATTATTTCTTGAAAACATAAGGTTTCACTAAGAGACCGCTTGCTTATGATATATGTCACTCTGCCGTATTTACATTTTCTTGCGCGGCTATGAAGCGGAAGTGAAACTCAATATTTATGTGTTTGCCCAACGAATAATTTTATTTTCTCAGCTTATCAAAACTTAGTTTTTTACGTGATATATATATATATGAAATATGTACAAATCGTGTAAAACTTATTAAACATATGTTTAATATCTTGGGTTTGTGCGGTACCAGGATCCTTTACGTTTTAAATGTTAAGAAAAACGGAGTGTACTCATTTTGTTAGTGAGAGTTTTAAATAGACGATCACAATAGCATAAAAGAAACTATTTGTTTTTGAAAAAGTGAATATTTAGGAATGTCAAAAACAAACAAGATTATTTGGTAAATAAATACACAATGATTTCTGTTTATTTTTCGCGTCGAATGAAAACATAAAAAAATATGCGACCCGCAAATGCACGTTCTCATAATGAAAATGAAACTTAATAGGCATAAAAGATTTACGAGTCATGGGTTTTTTGCAAATTATAGCGTCACATTTACTTTATATGATTGTATTTACGCAAATCAAAACGAAACAAGCAGCAGCTCCAGGAACTAAGTGTGTAGAAGCTGGCAGTCAAAAAAAGAAAATGATTAATGTACTGCAAGGGTTCATAAAGAAAATTATGTAATCGTGATAAAAAAAAAATCAGTAAAGAGATACACTTTGAATAAAAACGTCTTAACCGATCTAATTATAAAACGTAATATATTAAATGGCTAAACATTTTTCAAAAAAATATTTCTAAAAGATGTCAATGTATGATCGAAATAAGTTTCTTTATTATTAGAAATGTTCACTTTAAACAATGCGCACGCCTTATGATTACAAAGACTGATGATTCAAGAGCTGGTTTTATTCTGGTAGGATCTGGCTGGAGCTTGTCTAAACTCAACCTGTCAAATCAGCGAGAAATGTAGACACAAGAGATATTCTAAAGATAAATTTTTTCAATGTGTTTTGTCAGGTAAAATTATAATTTTCTTTGTCTTAGATACAAATAAAAATCAACACGAGTTAAATAATTTGGCAATTTTGTTACCAAAGAAAGTTGTGTTTTATTAAAGAATTTACTATGAAATACCAAATTTATAAATGCCCATTTTTTTTTTTAAAAGTTGATCTTTGTTTTATCTTAATATACTTGCAGATATAAAAATTGTTTGATACAAATTGTAATATATAATTTATACCAGATAAAGATTATTACAAGAGACTGGAAAGGTTAACGAATATTCCAAGTGCCAATCTATGATCAATAAGTATTTGAAATATCATTGTACTTCTGACTCTAGTCTGGTATATTGAATTAACCTTGATATATATCTACAAAATTTCAACGTTAAAACTTATCGTTTACGATATACCCTTTTTTATAAGATTGTGGAATACCCGATAAAAAAGGAATAGATTTGAGTAAAGCAAAGCGTGAGGACGCCATTGGTATACACAGGAGGATACACGCCTCGTGTGCTGACGGATACTCCCAGTCTGGTTCGGGACGACTGATCTGTCAGTCAAACGGAGAGTGGAAATACGACATTGTCTGTGAAGAAGGTTAATTATTCATGTTTTATTCTTGTTTTAATTGCATAGTACTTTTTCATAATATCACAAATGCTGAATCACGTTTACGGCGCCAGCAATGTCAACACTTATGCAAAGTGCAATGAATATTAAATCAAGCAACATTGTGCTGTTACTTGTTATATAAATATCGTTTTTAAGGCGTCGAGCTAATGCTCGGCAGCCCTCTAGCGATCGTCTGGATTGGCAATCGTCCAAAAATTCATGCTCTGCACCGCCTTTTAAATGCGCATATTACAAGATTTTTTTCCCCATTTATTCAACTAAATTGTGTAAAAAAAAAAACCCCAACTTTGCCTCCCTGGTTATTGACAACTCATTGCATAAGAATAAATTTGCTTAATCAAGAAATGGCGGATGAATACAATCAGGTCTTAGTGTAAAGATTCTCTAAAATATTATTTTAGTTTATCGCTTACATTTTAATTGGAGACCGTGCCCGATAGAAATAACATTTTAGATGTAAATTTATTTGTTATCGGGCACGGTCTCCAAAATAAATGTAAGCGATAAGCGTATCTAGTAATTCTGTTGCAAAGAATAAACTTGATAATGCAGTTAGTTGTGGATTTGTTTGTAAAGAACCATATCATAGGAAATCTTGTTTCAAGCGGGAATTGAAATAAATAAATGTATGTTTTATTATTATTATTAGGGACACGCTGTTAATGTATTCAAATTATGAACCTGTGTTTTTTTAAAGCATTAGAAAACATAATTCATATACTTATCTATTCTAAGTCTAATATTATTTGATTTGACTATTAGTACAGAAATTCAAATTATTGATATCATTCTATATAAAAGAAAAAAATGTCAGCTCGACGCCTTTGTGGCCGTTCCGGCCTTTGATTGTACGAATCAGTTCATGTACGAATTATAAGAAAATTAGAACTCTTCTGTGTTAAGTGGTGTGCACGATTTTTGCATCACTTTACTGTTGTCTCCGTATGAGGCATCCGGCAAATGCTTCCACGTGCGCACACATTCCGCTTGCATAAATAGTTTTTATAAAAACTTGAAGTTTGGTTTAGCATTTATATAACATTTTACTCATTTTTATTTCAATTCATTTACCTTAAGAGATGGAAACATACATAAAAAACAGTTCGACCTGTTAATTCAAGAATGCACATTTTGTCTCACGCGTAAGAATTTCGATCGAAAGATTCATTCAGTAATGCAGTTGACCCCGATGAACTGACCTCAATCATAAGAAGATGCTCCATGAACTGACCTCGATCTATTGATGTTGCATACTAGTAGCTAGGAAGACGGCTTGATTTATAAACAAGGTTACGTTATAATGCGATCTCAATATCAAGTTATGATGGCATTCAATGTTTTTCGGTCGCATTAAATTGTTTTAATACAACTCTTTCTTTGTATACGTGTTAATGCTCTTTGAAGAGCCCTGAGCCCTACTCAGTATTCTGAAGAAGAAGATACATTAACATTTAATAATTATACCCCCGCTCCGAAGGAGAGGGGGTATACTGTTTTACCCTTGTGTGTCTGTCTGTCCGTCTGTCTGTCCGTCCGTAACAAAAATTTCTGTCGCATTTATCTCAGCAACTATTTATCGCAGATGCTTGAAATTTTAACACAGTGTTTGTTAAGGCATGCCATATCGTGGGATATATTTTTGTACCAATCGGACGTCAACTTCCTGTTAAATGACGACTTTGCTTATTTTTTAACCAAAATTTTCAAACAAATTTTCGTCAAAGATTTCTCAGCAACTATTTATTGCAGATGCTTGAAATTTTAACACAGTGTTTGTTAAGGCATGCCATTTCGTGAGATATATTTTTGTACCAATCAGACGTCAACTTCCTGTTAAATGACGACTTTGCTTATTTTTTAGCCAAAATTTTCAAACAAATTTTCGTTAAAGATTTCTCAGCAACTGTTTATTGCAGATGCTTGAAATTTTTACACAGTATTTGTTTAGGCATGCCATATTGTGGGATATATTTTTGTACCAATCAGACGTCAACTTCCTGTTAAATGACGACTTTGTTTATTTTTAGCAAAACTTTTCAAACAAATTTCCGTCAAAGATTTCTCAGCAACTGTTTATCGCAGATGCTTGAAATTTTTACACAGTGTTTTTTAAGGCATGCCATATCGTGGGATGTATTTTTGTACCAATCAGGTGTCAACTTCCTGTTAAATGACGACTTTGTTTATTTTTTGCCAAAATTTTCAAACAAATTTCCGTCAAAGAATTCTCAGCAACTATTTATTGCAGATGCTTGAAATTTTAACACACTATTTGTTTAGGCATGCCATATTGTGGGATATATTTTTGTACCAATCGGACGTCAACTTCCTGTTGAATGACGACTTTGCTTATTTTTTAACCAAATTTTCAAACAAATTTTCGTCAAAAATTTCTCAGCAACTATTTATCAAAGATGCTTGAAATTTTAACACAATATTTGTATAGGCATGCCATATCGTGGGATATATTTCTGTACCAATCGGGTGTCAACTTCCTGTTAAATGACGACTTTGTTTATTTTTAGCCAACATTTTAAAACAAATTTTCGTCAAAGATTTCTCAGCAGCTATTTATCGCAGATGCTTGAAATTTTAACACACTATTTGTTTTGGCATGCCATATTGTGGGATATATTTTTGTATCAATCGGACGTCAACTTCCTGTTAAATAATGACTTTGTTTATTTTTTGCCAAAATTTTCAAACAAATTTTCGTCAAAGATTTCTCAGCAGCTATTTATCGGAGATGCTTGAAATTTTTACACAGTGTTTGTTTAGGCATGCTATATTGTGGGATATATTTCTGTACCAATCGGATGCCAGCTTTCTGTTAAATGTCGACTTTGCTTATTTCGCATATTCACATCAGAGCGGGGGTATCACTAGTGAGCATTGGCTCACAGATATCTTGTTACGTTAAAAATATAAAACAAGACAAGGAGTTTACGAACGGCTTTCCCTAAATTTGTTTCAAAATTAAATTTGTTGACGGTTTATAATGATAAAATTATTGTGCACAGATTCAAAATATTCCAATTTTGTAAAAATACAGTATTTTTTTAATTATTTTACATCAAACTGATCATGTTTATTGGTTTATGCTATCAATATATTAAATATTATTATGCCGATCATTCCTTTAAAAGAAATACGTGTTCTCGCTACAACACGCTAGTCAGACGCTGATAGCAATGTCACACTACTTTTGTTCGCCAAGGTGTAAGTATTTACAATATTTGCTACCTACATCTAGTTTGTATGATAATTCATAATGCCATATTTATGTGTTGTTTATTTAAGAATCACTACATACTGTATCGAGTCGTGATAAATTGTTTTACCATAAACGTATATCCTGTCAATAGATTGTCGTCGTAATATAACAAAAATTAGTTTTGTTAACGTTCATCTATTAGTATAATTCATGATATTGTATATTTATATTAATTCCTTTATCTACGGTCCATCAGTAGCGTCATAAATAGGTCAAATATATGTATACTTGCATTTCTACATAATATGTGCTAATTGCATGATCTGCTCAGAACCTTTATACTGTTGTAAGGAAGTTGTGGAAATGTGTATTTTTGTGTCATAAATGTGTTGATTATGTACTTATTATCATTTTTTGGTATCGTTTTACCAAGTTCACGAACAAATTGTTATCTACGTTGCTTAACTATCTGCATTCTTGAGGCAGAAAAATCATGTTTGTAATAAGTGACTTAAATCAAGTACTCAAAGTACATATACCTGGGCTTATTTGATGTGTAATGAAAAGGTTTTCATGATATGACATTACTACAAACTAAATAGACAGATTGAGTCATTATTTACGAATTAACTGAGTTTATAAGCATGTTTAAATATATTTATATTGACTTTGTAAATGTAATACTGAGTAAATCGTGCGGGGGTAAGACATTTAACACCTTAATTAAGATTAACTGTTTTATTATATGTACATAAGACATAATACATTAGAAAATTATGTGTGGATATCTAGCACGCATGAAATCGATTCCTATTTGCATTTTTTATTATAAAATCGTTATGCCGAAAATTTGTAATATTTTCATTGAAAATATTACTTTATTTAGCTTCTGTACAATAATTGTAAGTTAAAATACTAATGTTAGAATTCAAGTAACCTATGTTACCTGTTTACAAGTCTTCTTTAAAAAAATCAGGTCACCATGTTTTTTTTTAAATCAGAACAAGAAATCAAACACATTTATTATTGTTCTACTAATTGCAAACCGTGATACCAATTATATATATCATATAAATAAAATAAATGGTTTTATTTTTTAGGTTGTGTGGTAACTGATAAAGTAGTTAATGTTTTACACATTTAAAAAAAGAAGGATTTTTTTCTCGTTGCAGAGCATAAACTTTAAGGGTTTTTCAATTCATTCAGTGCACATGTCCATATTTAGAAGCATACTTATAAAGTCCACACACACACACACAGAAAGAGGGAGGGAGAGAAAGCAATTATATTTGTTATTCTCCACACAATATTAATATACACAAGGAAAGAATTGGGTCTTCAACTTTTTGGTATTTGAGTAATAGCTCTAAAAGGCCATTAACTTTTCTATTTCTTTTACGGTCAGTGTATTGTATTTTCTCAATATTATCACCAAGTATCTACATTGTTGTTATGTTGACAGCTGCTTCAAACCTTGCATTGAATAAACCTGCAACACAGTCATCAACGTTAACATGGCCAGCAGTTGGACTGAACTACTCTGCCGATCTGGCAGTTGATGGCAACAACGGTACAGACTTTGTCGTAGACTTGTGTACACACACAGGTAATGGCGACACAAATCCGTGGTGGTTGGTGGATCTACAGGCTGATTATTTCATCAAATCTGTCAGAATATTTAATAGAGGGATGGACAGTTATGGAAAAGGTAAGCGCCCAAAGTCACGTCATTTTAATTGAAATATAATAGAGGAGAAAATACTTTTAATTTTGTTTTATCGCATTACAGCTTTAAGTACAAATGTTAAGGAGAAATGATAAAACAAATTCATATTTGCTGCTTTGTTAGCTTACAAAAATGAATTTTAAACAATCTTTAGACGGGATAAATTGTGGCTGTGAAGTAAATCACACCTTAATAAAAACGGGATGTTAGTTCAACTTATGTTAGTAACATATTAATTATCCATGGATAATTAATATGTTACTTACATAAGTTTAAAATTTCAAATGAACATCTATTATTTGACCTATTTTAGACACATCAGACCGGCTTCGGAATGTTACCGTCACTGTAGGACTGACAGAATCCGATGTCAACACTCCTTGTGGTGTCTTTGCTGGTCCTGGTACTCTGTCACAGCTGGTGGTCGACATCGGCTGTTCATCTGTACCAAAGGGAAGGTTTGTCAAGATCGCCAAGACAACAGTAGCTCTCACACTCTGTGAAGTCGACGTGTTTGGATACTCTGCATAGTTAATATCATTGCTGATGTCTTTGCTAAATAATTTTTTGTCCTACTAATTAGTTACGTATATGTTGAGGTGACTTTTTGAAAAGCTTAATGTTCAACTTTAAACCGAAAACAAAAGTATCTATATAATGATGGCTGTATTTTAAATACTGCATGCACTTGATGTGAAAACTGTAAAGCGCTTTTATATGCCGTCATTTTTTATTCAACATTCAAAATTAACTTTGAACAGTATGTATTCAGTTTTATTCTGTTTACTTCTCTTTTTGGGTTAATAAAAAAAACTTCTGCAGTTATGTTGTTTTCTTTTTAAGAGAGTATAAAGATGACATGCTTATTGACTACATTAAAAAGGTATTTGCTTTTCTGACCGTTACTTTTTATAATTAACACTTTTTGCTCTCTTAAGTTAGTTATAATGATGTGTTTACGCCTGTCGTCATGTGTCATGTGTTAACAATTGAATAATTTTCACTTTGAGCTGATAAAAGAAGTCAGTCATGTTGGAGAGTTTGATTCATAAATATATTATAAACTTTCACAGTGACCTGTACAATATGAACAAGAGTTAATATCAAGTATTCCGTCTTTTATTGATTTAATATTCAGCAAACCTAATTATAAAGGCATCCAAAGATTAAAACAACTAGATACGAACTCGTTACGAGTAACGAGAAGGTCTTCCGTTCAATTTTAAACGATAACATGAAAATATAAATGAAATTTCAAAATTCCCCCTCAAACACAACCTTTCAGATAATGTATACGATTGTCAATATCCTTTAAAATGCTTAACAAAGTGTTTTTCGTTTTCACATATTGCAATTCTAAGATTTAAGAGTTAAGTCCCCTAAAATCCATAATTACGTTATCAGTGGGTGTGGCAATGAGTTTTACAAACGCATATTGTTTCGATCAACAACTTTGTTTCTGTAATGCATTACAAAATCTTGATTGTTTTTAAGTATGTGAAAAAGACTTGTGAAAAAGACTTTACGAGTGTCTTGGCCCCTAATGTAAGGGGCCAGCCCTTTTGTCTTCAGTTCATTCAAAAGGTCTCACAAATACTAACAATTTTTGATCTTACACGTATTTAAAATTGAATATTTTAGGAACCAGTCTCCTAGATCGTTAATGGGGACAGACATTGGTGTTTTGATTGATGGAAACGATTAGAACTATCAATGCAAGCATTTTCTCTTCTACAAAGCTTAACAAAATATGTCTCCTTCTCAAGATATATTGCATCAAAGTTAAAGTACTTTGGCCCCTAAAAATCCCTTCTTACGTAAAACAGGCGTGGCAATGATTTTTCCTGATATATATTGTTACAATAAACAACTTTGCTTCCATAACGCAATTCAAAATCTTTATTATTTTTAAGTTATCTGTAATAGGGGTACGAATGTCTTGGCCCCTAATTTAAGGGGCTAGGCCATTTTTATTGAATTCAATCGAAAGGTCTCACAAAATCTAACATTTTTTGTTCTTACACCTGTTTAAAATTAATGATCATTTTTGATATACAAATGATTAAATATTTAAGGGGTCAACCCTCTAAATTCTTAATGGGGACAGAATTGGTGTTTTGATTGGTGGAACCGATGAGAATTATCAATGCAAGCATAGTCTCTTCTACAAAGTTTAACAAAATATGTCTCCTTCTCTAGATATATTGCGTCGAAGTTTAAGTACTTTGGCCCCTAAAAATCCCTAGTTACGTAAAAATTGGCTTGGCAATGATTTTTCCTGATATATATTGTTACGATCAACAGCTTTGTTTCGATAAAGAATTACAAAATCGTTATTGTTTTTAAGGCGTCGAGCTAATGCTCAGCAGCCTTCTAGCGATCATCTGGATTGGCAATCGTCCAAAAATTCATGCTCTGCACCGCCTTTTTAATGCGTATAAAAATAAGTTCCTTGAAGTATTAAACGTATTACAAGATTTGTATTCCTTTTATTCAACTAAATTGTGTACAAAAAATCCAACTTTGCCTCCCTGGTAGTTGACAACTCATTGCATTAGTATAAATTTGCTTAATCAAGAAATGGCGGATGAATACAATAAGGTGCAATGTAAACATTCAATAAAATATTATTTAAGTTTATCGCGTACATTTTGATTGGAAACCGTGCCATATAGAAATAAAATTTGATATGTAAATTTATTTGTTATCGGGCATGGTCTCCAAAATAATTGTAAGCGATAAACTTATCTGGAGATTTTGTTGCAATTAATAAACACGATAATGCAGTTGGTTTGGTTGAGCATTTTAGATAGCACGTGTTGTGGATTTGTTTGTAAACAACCATAGCATAGGTAATCTTGTTTCAAACGGGAACTGAAATAAATAAAAGTATGTTTTATTATCATAATTAGGGACACACTGTTAATGTATTCAAATTATGAGCCTGTGTAAATTACAAAGACATTTTAAAGCAGAAAGAACATGATATTTTTTGGAACTTTGATATTTCTTCGATTTTTTGTAACCAAGATGAGTTATTGTATTATAAACGCATCACTACCTTTTATAACGAAATATACTGATTATTGTTTTTGAAACAGCACAGAACGTAATTCATTTCCTTTTTTATTCTAATATTATTTGATATACGACTATAAGTTCAGTACAGAAATTCAAATTATTGATATCATTCTATATAAAAGAAAATGTCAGCTCGACGCTTTTGTGGCCGTTCCGGCCTTTGATTAAGTTATTTGTATTAGTGTTTACAAGTGGCCAGTCAAAATATTGTTTTATTTTCTACATATTTCTTTTCAAGCCGTAAAATACGGGAAAATATTTATCAAATCAATTATGACGTCATAATGGTTCTATCACCAAAAAGACACTTTGGAATCATTTATTAGATCTTGACCTGTACTGTTCTACACAGAACAAGAAGTGCGCAATGAAACGATAACTTAAAACATTTATACAATGACACGACATGGCTATTATAAAACGAAATACAAAAGTTGGCGGTGTTTACTGACTGGTTCTATACATTCAGTATGTGTATAACTCGATTATTCCATTTTGAAATTGTTTACGGCAAATGATTTTGCTTGATGACATAAATAATAAGGGACACTCTATAGATGTACGTTTAGCTTATTGTAATGTATTGTTACCCCACACAATGTCAATGTTATGAAAAATTCATACATACACACCGTAAAATGTAATTTCGTATCGTAATATAAATTATGTTGTTCAGTGTCAATTACGCAATTTCAATAAAATAATACAATATGCCAATTTTGCGTAAAACGTGATAAAGTGCTGATTTTCGGTGCGTTTCTGTCTCTTGACTCAATTTTTATTTTACATAACCAATGGTATCAATTTGTTATTGAATTTAATGCTGATTTAACTACAGGAATACGAATGGCTTTCCTTTTTTTCCAACTATAAGTTTTTAATTTTATTGTCAAAACTGAACCATATTTTTCTTTCACCGCTTCTATCCCTACAACCCCTATGGAAGCCACAGACCTATCAGCAGTTCAAATTATTTCGCTGTAGGGGTCTTACTTGTATGACTGTACATAATTCTTTACTCGGCCGCGATGAAATAATACAAATTTTACTGACTTTTTCCAAGCAAGGGAATACTTATAAAAAACAACAATTCAATGCGTTATTTATAAATAAACAGGAAAAAAATAATGCAATAATTATCACTCCACGGAAGGAATACTATAGATCGACCACAAGTTTTAGATGTGCGATCGGGCTCAACGAAATTGAAGGGATAATGCCTGTGTTACGGGGCCAATTAACACATGGTTTTTCAGCTTTAAACTTATCGCAACACATCACTATAAAAGGCCGAAAGGTATTTCAATCACTCGAGCACGTTGCACTGGACGGAAATATTTGTAGAAACGCGTTTTGAAGTAGAAAATATGGCAATCACTACCCAAGTTAGGAACATTCATTTGAGACGAAACGAAACATTATTATATCAAAGCACACGTATTTAAAAAATCTTTAATCTTTTAGAACGTTTCGCTGTGTCGTACTCATAAACATCACACATGCGCAAACTACACCCTGAGAATATCGTGCAGTACGAGGGTTGTCCGTAAAGTGGACAAGCCTAAATTTCAATAAAAGTAGCGTTATATATATTTATTTTAAGCATATTTAGAATCATTCACTTAATGGGATTTAAAAAAGGTTAAGTTTTATGCTATTTAAAATGTATAAGTAGTATAGGAGGGACATTTCGACCCCCTTTACCGGCGCCAAGATGGCGGCCCTTCCGCTTCCGCCAGAATGGCGGCCCTTCCGCTTCCGATAAGAGGGCGGCCCTTCCGCTTCCGCCTAGAGGGCGACCATTCCGATTCCGCCAGAATGGCGGCCCTTCCGCTTCCGCCGAGAGGGCGACCCTTCCGCTTCCGCCAGAATGGCGGCCCTTCCGCTTCCGCTGGGGTTTTTTCCCGCGTTTTACAAATACGCAAGTAGCCATCACCCTTTACCAGGACTTTGGACCTGCTGTCCAGAGACAGGTGGGTTTACTACTTTTTTTTTTTTTTTTTTTTTTTTTTTTTGAGACGGGAAGAGTGAGTCACACCTATGCACAAAGCAGCACAAAGCTTGAACTCGTACCGACCGGATCAGCGTTTATAGCCCGATCATCGATACGAGGGGGATACTCTCAGGTGGTTTACGGGTGTTTTACTTCCTCGCCAGGGACCACATTTTAAGTGAAGGAGAGCTCCCCGAGTGGTTTACGGGTGTTTTACTTCCTCGCCAGGGACCACTCATAATATGAGGCCTGACCCACCCTTCATCGTCTCTTTTTTTTTTTTTTAATTGATTTTCTTTTTTCTTTTTTTTTATCTAACTACTACGATCGATCCAAATAACTCGGAGCACGTGTTATGTGCGTCCTGGATCAGTCGAATTGAATTCTTGATATGATTTAGTTATGTGATACTGTCCTACACACGGACAGGATTTAGACCACTGTTCATGTTCAAAATATGGTGAATGAAAAGTTTTCCAGCTTTTAAGTTTCACCCCGCAATGATAACATTCTACCAAATCATTAGGCCCCGTATAAAAAAACCCAGAAGCCGCCATGTGAATGGCCTCAGGACCCTTCCACCCCACAAAGCTACTGAGGCGATCGTGAAAGCGAGCGTAACCGGGATGTTTCATTTCTTCTATATGATTGTAAATCTATTTCATCTCAATATATATACCAAAGTTCGCACATGCGTACTACACTTTATAAATCAATCTTTTCTTTTCTTTCTCTATTTTCTTATTCAAAGCATGGCTGTGGGTTAAACATTTGGGGCAGTAAAACATGGCCTCCTGATTTTGATGGTCTGCTTCCCCGAAACAGTCGGGGTGTAGTGAAGGACCCTCATACATTTCACCCATAGCTCTCGTGTTTAACTTTTTCGCTTTTTTCAATAATTTTACCATATTTTCTACTAGATCGTCAAATTGTTTCTTCTTTCCCTTTCTATACACTAGATCATTATGTTTCATGATAAAACAAGCATCTAACTTTTGTCTGATCACACTAAAACAACGACGTGTTTCCTTCGACATCATGAACGTAAATGAACTAAGTTCTCTAATATCTTATTATGTATTATATCCCCAATTCTGTACAAGTAATCCCACTGTCTAAAGGTCAAAGTCGCTCCTTCCGCTGTTAATCTATGGTTTATATACTTTCGCAGGTCTAATGTTATAGTTGCTTCCGTTTGACATACTCTTATGATGTAATTGTCCGGCAAATCAAACGACGCAGTTACATTACACCCTGTTTTATTGACACCATGTATATCTTCGTATTTTGTACAGCGATGTTGTATCGTATTGATTCCAAGACCTAAGCTAGTTGAAAGTATAGAAACTATCACAAACACTCCCATTAGTTTAAAACTTTTTAAATGCTTTTTATAATAGGCTGAAACACGATCCTCTATCTTTGTTTCTGTCTCCATGATTGTGACATTATACTAAATACTGTTTGCTATTTATACTTTTTGAAATGTGTGTGAATAAAATGTGTACATCTGATCATCATCTCCCAATCGTAGTGTTTCAAGTACATGACGCATACTCATATTCCTACATCGATAGTATCCAAAATATAAGCAATACTCCCCACACAAAACCGAGTAAGGCGCTTGATATGCCACCCTGTTCCAACTGTATCCGAATCCCAGGAGAAAGGATTTAAAATAAGCATGATAATGCTCGGGTGGATGACCTAAAGGATCAAAAAATTCAAATGGACCTTTTTCAGGGAGGTAAAGTGCGACCCAATGAGTTCCTATATTATTACCCTTCGAGGTATTTACGATGAAAAAGGAAGGTCTTTTACATTTAAGATGAATCAAGGCATCAGCCGGCCACATCCCTCCCCCCTGAACTCTCATCCCTACATCCCTATACATTGCAGAAAGGAGTTCTAACGTATTCATAGTATCTGAATGTTTCTCGTATTGTCAATGGTCAGTACACTAGAAAATTTTCCGTAACAAATCACCGTAACGCTTTCAGGAAGAGGACTGGAAAATTTCAGGTCCAATCTCAGTTGTCCCCTCTCAGACATGGGCTGTAATCCTTGGGATTCATATTTCGTTTTAAAAGTAAAGATACAATTTCCCTTGGAAAAGTCCTCCCTGGATATTAAACAGGACCCTCCCTCGACAAAGGCCGAATACACGTCTAAATAAGAACCACTTTCGAAATTGGGTTGGAAAGGTTTTGAGGGTATCGATTTCCCGTCAACGTAAAAGGCTGCGAAATTACAATCGTAATGTTTAAAATTAAAAGGGTTTTTTATATAACTTCCGTTAAAGGCCTCTGAACTGACTAGACCCACATACAAGATATTGGGGACCGCATTAAAAAAGTTATCGGCACTAAAGTTATACTGCCCTTGTGATATACTGAAGCATTTGATCTCTGAGCTTTGAATGGGGTAAACTACGGGGTGGTCAGCTAATATCCTGCTATGACTCAAGATGAAACTAGGGTGAATTTTAACAAAACACACTTTAAATACAGCTTCTGTGATTTCAAATTTATATTTAAGATCGTCAATGGTCACTAGAGAAAATTCATCTCTGTGGGGACGTAGCCTTAGACCAATTTGAACCCCATTGATAATTAATCTGTCCTGTTGACAGAGATCCGCATAAAGCGGACCTTCTAAATCCACCACTTTTCCTTCAGAAGTATATTTTGATCTAAGATATAATCCTATATTAGCCCCCGCAACCGAATCTACATCGTCCATAAATCCTGGCGAATCTTTGAAAAATAACTGACTAGACAAACAGTCTTCTCTCAATTTAGTGTTTGAGGACGTAATCACATCTAGATAGGCCTTGTAAGGATAATTTGACGAAATGCCTTTGGTTGTGTCCTGCTGCTGGAAACTAAGCTCACACTGGGAAAAAATACTGTGAAGGATGTTGTTGACTAACCCAACTTTATTCCCCGTAGCAATAGGTAAATTATTCTCCTGTGTTAATTTCAGTTTTAAACTCAATTTGGAATGTTTTAAATCTACGTAATGGTAGGTGTTTCCCGGGATGTTAAATTCTATGGGACCGTCTTTCACTACTTGTCCAATGGGTCTAATTTCTACAAAATCAATTGACTGAATGGCCGTCTCCAGTGGAGGGGCAAAAAATAACTGTAAGCGATGGTCATAACTCTTCGCTTCTTCCATGGCGAATGAATTCAAAGGAAAGAGAAACTCTTCTATTTATACTTTTCCCATGGTTTTTTCTTTGATTTTCTGTTATTTTTAGTGCTGGGCCTCGCTTCGCGGGACAACTTTTGAGCTTTTAATTTAACTACAATAGGTTCATTGGGCATGGGTTGACCCTTTCTCTTCATTTGCTTGACTTGTGATTCCGCTCTTTTCAATTCTTGAGCGATGGGAGACACGAGTTCTATTTTAGGTTCTACTTTTTCCCCTTTCCCTTTCTGGTCCACGATCCAGTAACCAGGAGGGGGTCCTTTCCATTTTGCCTGGGCTCTGAAATGATCCTCTAGCTCCTGGACCGAGGGGACTTTAGATTCTAAATTCATATTTTTCTTAGATGAAGTGTACAATATAATGGATGTTTAAAATCTAACGAATTTTGAAAATCGCGGTCCTTTATATAGATTCTTACTCTATCGATTCTATTTTTAGATAGGGGAAAGTAGAGAATAGGGTGATACCTTTCTTCCAAAAATGAATCTGACGTAAATAATCGACGCAACACGGGAAGTAAGCGAGAATTAATGACACTACATTCACACAGATCGGATAGGAAATAATAAACACCAGAGGAGGAGGGAAATCCGATGATTTCCGTTAAACCTACTTCCCACTGACCATCTAAGGTTAAAGGCTGATTTAATTCTGTTGTAAAATCAAAAGGAGCTTTTCCCTCCGAAGATAAAAACAAATAATGAGACATGATTCGCAAGTGTAATTATTGTGATCTATTTATAGTTTTTCAAGTCTGCCGCCGTAATCCACGAATCGTACTTAGACGGCCAACCTAACCATTTAACAAACACTTCTTTTCCTCTTTTTCTTAACACTTTTTCAATTTTATAAGAGTCACTTTCGTAAGCTTTCACCAATTCTTTTTCGTAAAAGGTCCCCGCAATATTCTCCCCCTCGTAATCTTTTAATCTGTAAACTGTCATACCCTGTGCTAATTGTCTGTTCGTCACAATGAACAATTCTCGCGTGAATCTTTCGTCATACTCCCTCTCAAAGGTTCTCTTTAAGGCACTGATCCTAACTATATCTCCCACCTTAAATTTATATCTGTTTAGTTTAGCTGTTTGCGCACTTTTTTTAGCCACGATTTTAGGTTCATACTGTAATGACCATAGCCTAGATATATCTTTCCTCGTAACTTGAGCCGGAGACATTCGAATACTGCGATGATAAGAATGATTATAACTATATACCGCCTTTTCTAAAATATCTACCCATCGATGGGACTGTTTGAAAGACATGTACCGCGCTATTTTCTTTTTGATCGTTTTTATGGCCCTTTCAGCATAATTAGCTTTGGTTTCGTTTTGCGTTCCAAAATGATTCATGTGTTTATCTTTAAACCAGTTTTTCATGTCACCTAAAAATTCTTTCCTTTTATCTGTTCTCACATGTTCACTTGACATGCCTTCTTTGTTTAGTTCATCAAACGCAGAGACCATCTCTTTACTCGTTTTATTCCTCAGAGCTTTGGCCCATACATAACGAGAAAACACGTCAATACACAACAAAAAATATTTAAAACCGTCGTTACTTTTCCAGTATGAAGTGTAATCTGCTAAATCAGCATCAATCATGTAACCCGGGTAAGGGGAAATGACTCTCCTTCTCTGAAATTGCCTTCTAGGTTGTTGGTGAATGGCGTAGTCTTCCTGTTTTAGTAGCCAGTTTTTAATTTTTGTTCTTGAAAGTTTGTAACCGTTCTCCTTAAACCATCGATATATTTTTTCCACTCCTGCAAAGGCGATATGATGTTTAGGATCAAAGTAGTTTTTCTTTAAGACCTCCATCTTATAAAAATTAAAAGTTTATTGCATTCCTTTTATAGTGTCCTCCATTGTCTCGTCCACTCTCCTTTTAACATGCGTCGGTTCTTCCTTTTACCTGGGGGTGGTATATTTTTTAACATGGATCTTTTTTTATTATGTTCAAGAGGCGGATCTCTTCCGTGTACGAGGGGAGGATCCTTGTTCGTTTTATGATCTACGGGCGGGCTTGGTTCATTAAGGGGTGGATCCGTTTGAAAGGATTTTGCTTCATTCGCTGAACTTTGTTGAGCGGAACTATTTTCTAGGTCTAATTCATCGCGGTGCAACATTCTTTGATATTGATCATAAGGGACCATCACCATTTTTTTGAGATACTTCATAGTTGTTTTAAAAAAGTTTTCAGATCTATGAACATGCGATAAATAGTTTTTATATGCTTTCTTACGATAGATTGGCGTTTACTTCGAGGTGGGGGGATGGCAAATAATTTTAAAAAGGTTTTATTTTGCTTACGCAGCAGTTTTGTCTTGGGGGTGTGTGGAAATACACCCGATTGCAAGTTATGCAAAATCTCACAAATAATATTTAATTGACTTGCGGTAGCTGTATACAATAGAGCGTAAGACTGGGTTTTGGACGTGTGTAATATCAAATGAACATAATCCATATTGATTTCAATGGGATACAGTCGCCTCTATTTATAGAGTTTTGTAGATGATTGTGACCTCATCTTTGAAAATATTAGTGCGCAGTCGGTGGTCTTCCTCTGCATGGGGAGATAAATCGACCACCAAGTACCCAAATTTTTTAAGCATACAATCTTGATAGGCTTCAACCATAGCTTTGCTTTGACCAGGATATACTTGACGAGCTAAGCAAGCCACTTGCGATACATCTCTTGGATTTTTAAGCAATACCATAAAATGGGTGTTCAAGTTAATGGTGCGCGCAAATTTTCCTTGACAATACATGTTTTGATTTATGTAGATGACACTTAATTTTCTATGATGTACCCCCATTGTAAATAATTCTTCCATATTTTGTGAATTTACGATACGACGGGCTAAATCGTCTAAAATAATAATGCTATTTTCCTTTAAACTATTTAATTGTTCAATGTTCGGTAACCCTTCGTGAAATTCTATGAAAGGTAATGTTTTTTCCATGTCTCGAAACATGTCTTGATAGATACCGTAACAGTACAGTACATTTGGAGGACTATGTTCAAACATGTCCTCTTTTTGACTCAATAGTCTATACATCCAATAGGTTTTTCCGGAACCCGTGGTTCCGCTGATAGCAATGGACGTATTGCACGGAAAAGGGTACATGTTTTTAATGATGGAGTATGAAATACAAAACTTCCTTTTATACCTTTGAGAAAACCTCTTTTGCAATGAAGACAAGACAAAGAAAACATTTTCCCAGCATTTATATATACATACATTCATATTTTCATGGCCGAAAGCAATATCAACAAAAAAAATTTTTATACCAACAAAAGAAATATATAATTTTTGATTAAAAAATTCAAAGGGGAAATTTGTTCAAAAAATACAAAATTTTGGAGATAAAAAAATATTCAAACCTTATAAAAACATACATTCGTATTAACTTGGTTGATAGCAATAATTGTAAAAAGCATTTTTTTTTTACCGGGAGAAAAAAAAATGTACACAAAACAAAAGCATTTATATAAACACGTATTCATATTTACATGGCCGAAAGCTATATATACAGTAATTTTGTACCGAAAAAAAAAATAACGATTTAAAAAAAAAAAAAAAAAAAATTACACAATTTTGAGCAAAAAAAAGCATTTATATAAACATGTATTCATATTTACATTGTATTTTTGTATCGGAGGAAAAATTATAATAAATCCAAGAAATAAAATTCAAAAAAAAAATTAAAAAAAAAAAAAAAAAAAAAAATTAATAATTATACATAGTATACAAGGAGGGGGCCAGGAAAAAAAAATAGTACACATGAAAAAATAGTCCTACAATTGCAATCTGTTTACTGGTCTTCTATTTCTCATTGATCTTCTAAGAGGAGCAGCTGGCTGAGGTGGTTGAGGGGGGCGTGGTTGAGGACGGCGTTGTCGAGGGGGGCCTTGTATGGGTAGTTGCCTCTCCCCATACCCGACACACTGAATTACCAACACCAAAATGCCTGTAAATATCACTCTAATCAATCACTAGGCAATTTTCTGTCGTTCAACCACCACAGAGTCACAGAGGCTGTCTAAACTTATGATTTCAACATCATTTTGTCGAGGTTCTTTTTTTCTTCGTATTACGAGAAAAGCAATGAATCCAACCACAAGAACAATACCGATGACCCCTAATTTAAAATAGATATCATAGAATTATCCATTACATTTTATCGGTATGAATAAATATGCGTTGTAATGATACAATTATATCTTAATGAATTGCTTATAATGCATACCTCCAGTAATAATACCAACAATGGCATTTGTCGCCTCCACTTCTGGCTGGGACCTGGTGGTACTCACGACTTCTTGGGAAACTGAACTGGACATCTGAAAATAAGAAAGAAACAATCATAACTATTTATTGTCGGTTAAAAAAAAAAAAAAAAATAATAATAATAATAATCATAATAATACACGATACTTACAGAGCAAACTTCATCTTCAAGTTCTACTGCGATTCCCTCTGACCCACTGATGTCATCACATCTAACGAGCGAGTGCATGACTTTGAACTTCTTCAGAGCCGGAAATTTCTTTAAGTTCACTCCTGAGCTCAGTCTGTTGACTGTCAGAATTTTAACGCCTCTCCATGTCCTGCTGGTTAATTCTCTGAAATCCTCGCATGTCAGTGTGTTGTCTCTCTGGATGCACGCAGTCAAAGCTCCTAAAGGAAATGCAAGCAAAATCATCAAGTACATCTTGTCAGTTTAGAAATCGAATTGGGAAGTAGTCAAACTAATGATAATCTCTTTTATATCGGGTGGATGAATGAACTAAACAAGGAATGGTCAAGATAGACATAGCTTCAATATTTGATGTACAAGCCGATTATTTTGTCCTATCCTGAATATTTCAGTATCATTTACACTGAAAATGAATTTTGCTAGCGTAAACTTTAGCATTGAAACTCATTAATTATTAATCGTTTAATTTAAAACAACCCGTCCACCCCTTTCATTTTAACATGGGAGGGTTCCTGGGTAGAAGGGGTGATAGATGAAAAGTAAAATCCTAATTCAATTATATATGAATCAAAATCTTTAGATTCTTAATCTATTTTTAATAAAGTTTGGACGGGGTGATATTGAATTCACGATATAAATTACAATTACATATTTAAAGAACGAAAAAGTGAAGAACCAGTCCAGCCCACCCCTATTAAAACAATGGGCCTATTCCATGGGAGAGCGGTTAGCGCGGGACGGTCTGTGTATATTATTGTTACGTAATTGAAAGGAGAGAGCCTGAGAAAATGCCCTTTGGCCATCTGCGTCGAGGGTTCGTGTATTCCAAATCTTTCTGTCAAAGGTCTCTTGTGATAAGCTTAAACCGACCAGTTACTTTCAGAAAATTAAGTAAATGAGCATGTTACGGAAAGTAGAGGGACATAAGCTTTTCCTGTACATGTCTCAATCTTGCATGTTCATTTCTGACCATTGTGTTAAATCTCTTGATCTTTGAAATAAAATGTCATAACCACGAGCATGTCTTATGCTCGTCTCTTTGAGTTAAACGTTTAATAAGAGGTAAGATCCGAGAAATGGAGCCTAGTATTATGTGTGATGAGACCAAGTCAAAGTAGGGGGATGGGGGGATTGTATAATACAGCAGTGTTTTGTACGAGTTAACTCATTTAAGCTGACCATTGTAATTAATGTCAATTCTCTTGATTTTGGAAATAAGTGTCAGAATCACAAGCATGTCTTATGCTCGTCTACTTGAGTTAAACTTTGATTAAGATGATCCGAGAAATGAAGTCTTGTATTCAAGGAAAGGGGGGGGTTGATGATATAAAACACCAGGGATAAAGGACACGAGTTTTGTCTGAGTTAGCTCATTTTCACAATCATCATCACAGTTTAGAATTTGGAACCGGTTTGTAAAAATGATATACTATACAAAGTACGGATTGGACGACGTTAGACAGACCAAAAAGAAAATGAAGAAAAGCAAGAAAGAAGGCATCGTTTACCGAGTAAGTTTTTTTTTTTTAAACGAATTAAAACAACTCTCCTCTCGCCCCTGCTCCCCGCCTAGTCATTGTGGTTGTCTTCCTGAAAATTAAACAAGAAAGCAATTATTAAAATTAGAAAATAAATTGAAGGTGTTCATTGGTTCTCTAACCGTTTATGTAAACCCCATAATGTAAAACTTTAGTTATACCTGCTCTACAAAGGGGACAACCCTGGGGTACGAGTTTAAAATAACATTGTAAACAACAAGACATGTTTCTGCATGTCTTGCAAATGCATCCGTAATATGCACGCTCTGTGCATATTATGCACTCGTGTAAAAGTGCATTGATGATACACCAACTGTCCAAACACAAACAATTAAACATACGTGTAAACATCGTGATCAGATTGATTTAACTACACTGTTGTAACTGATTTTAGTTTGAGAATTTTAATCCGTGAGGCAAGTATCAGTAGGTGATAAAGACTCAAATTTCTATAAAGTGTTAATTGAACTCTAATAAATGGCCGCTACAATAATTACAATTAATTACTCGAATGTACCTTCATTTCCTCCTCTGCACAGGGGGCATCGTTTGTCCTGGATCTTATGGTAGCATCTCAAACAGCAAGATGCTTTCTTGCAGGTTCTGCACATACAGGCATAGTTTGCCTTTTCCAGGCAAACAAAACACTCATAGTTTTCTCTCTGGTACTCTGGCCTACACCATGAGTTGGAGTTAATGCCAGCGAATCTTATTCTAATCCCGTGAGGCATGTTGGAGTTTGTATACTTAAAATGGTTCATACAACTTTTATAGTGTTTTTTTATCTGAGTGGATGCTGTCACTTCAGGGGACATGTTTACTAACGGATATTTGAGATTATTGATAAGAATGTATTAATAAGAATATACACTCATTAGAAAATGACACACATCAACATGTAAATAAAACAAAGGTAAATCCTCTCATTAAGGTTAGACGCGACCTATCTTCCCATTATTTCTATTTCCCCCATCTCCACAATCTGAAGATTTCCACTATGTCATTTCATAATTATATATCAAGTTATGATACTTTTTTTTTTGTGGCTTTCAGATGACAGTGGACGTGATGTTGATGTTAAATTTTTTGCGGGAGCATGGAAATGGCAGTCGAAAACTACAAAATTTAAAATTGGACATCAGTTTCTCCCTCTTCAATTTTTCCAGAGGATTCCTACCACAAGACAAAGACATTCAGCATTCTCGTTACGTGGACTCAAAATTCAGCCACTTTGTTCGTTCACCACCCAGTGTAGCCGTCCTTTGTCCAAACGTGTGCCGGCGAATTATTTCGGACCTTATAGAATTTTTCATTTCTTATTTTGGAAGACGTCGTTGCCATTACGATGCCTTAATTTTCCAGTTTACTGAAATTGAGGATTTGGGTGTCACCCACCGACTACCTGAAAGAAGACAAGCCATTGTGGGGCTAAATTTAAAAAACCACGACTCGTATCTGGAGTTTACAGATACAGTCATTCACGAATTTACCCACGTCTTAGAGACTATGAACGATGACGATCATGGGGTGGAGTTCGCTGGAATTTTTAGAGGCTTATTAAGTCTTGTACATTCACAAGAAATTGACCTGTCTTATGCAGGTGTGAATCAGTGTGATTTACAAAGCATCCAGGCATCTGAAGAATGTAGAGGATAAATAATATTTACCTTTGTTTAATGTGTAATCAACGCAATTTGTAGTCAAATATCATATTATTATTGTTATTGAGATTTATTCATTATTTACAAATCAGGGGAATTGACCCCTAAATAAATGATGGTTACGCAATGCTTACTCTGATATTCTTCAAAGGGATTAGGGCATCAGTTAAATGGGGATTAATACTCGATTAATCCTTCAAATGATGACTCTTCTATTTCGCAAATGATTATTCCACTAAGAGGGTGTAGCCATCTGAGCTGAACACCAATCGAATAATGTCACCTGATTTGAGTAACCACTCCGTAAGCCCCACTTAGGATGGGGTGGAGTTTAATGTTTGGGTATTATAACCGGTGATATTTTGATTCGTAGTATTCTCGATCAGACAGCAACATGTTTACTTGCGAGATTTGCGGTAAGCCCTACCAATATAATAAGGATTTATTGCGTCATAAAAGATCTGCACACGAAGGGCAAACGTATGCATGCGATAAATGTACAAAAAAATTTAAAAGAAAGGACGATTTGAAAAAGCATGAAAAAATTTGCCAAATTGATTTAAAATGTCCCCAATGTCAAAAACTTTGTGCCACACCTTACGGCTTACAATGGCACATGTCCCACCATGCCCGAGGGGTTAAGCGCCCTGCGTCTGACCATGATTATGCCTCCACAAAGAGACCTTGTTTTGAGTCATTGAGGAGCCCCTCTTCAGATGACTCTCAACCAGGACCCTCTTTCTATCGTTGTCGTCAATGTGAAAACAGGTTCTTAAACAGAAGAGAGTTGTACTTGCATCAAATGCGAGAACATATTCAAGTGGGGGGTCAATTACAAGATACACCCTGGGAGGAAGGGGGTGCACCCTGGGAGGGTCCTGAAGGGATCGATGATAGGCTAAAACAAGTATATGAAGCCAACGCCCCCCTCATTTTACAACCCAGTGCCCCTGGACCCAATATCTCTACTTTTAATTTCCCCACCACGAATGCCGTAGGTGAAAATGAAATTAGTCAGGCAGCGGATGACATTTATAATCAACAGGACCACGCGTTTAAACTGAATTTGTCATTCGGGGTTATTTTAAGACATAGGGAAACGGGAGAATATAGGTATTTCCGACCTTTCTATAATGACAGTGTCTTAGACCGTCCTTTGTACATATCGAGACGACGAGATTTAAGAACGTTAGTGCTTCGACTGAGACGTAAAGACCTATTTACCCTCCTCCTTCAACATCGTCCTGATACGAAATGGGTTCCCGTTCTTGTTACCAATTTTAGATTTACAATCTTTCATACGTTTTACCCCATCGGAGATTTGCACGGTCCCCTCCCTAAATACATTAAAGAAAACCGAAGTTTGGTCACTTTAGAAATAAATGATAGAACAGGGTATGCCTACGAGGATCATTTCTGTGCGTTTCGTTGCTTAGCCTTACACCAGGGATATGATGTCAAGAATTTTGAGGGGAAAACAAAACAATTGTTTGACAAGTGGACAACGTTTAAGGGTGTGAAGGATTCTCAAGGGGTAGAATATAGGGAACTCCCCGAGTTTGAATCTTGTTTCGAAATCAATGTCGAGGTCTATGCCCTTAACCCCGAAGGTCACGTGGGGTCAGTGTACAAATCAAGAGGTCGTTACGAGGACACTGTGTACCTCCACCTCTATCAAGGTCACTTTTCCTACATCAAAGACTTTGCAGTCTTTGCCAAAAAATTTCAGTGTAAATTTTGCGACAAGCTTTGGGATCATCATGGACATTTTTTGCGTCACGAACAAAAATGTCAAAACAAGACGAGGTATGTCTATCCGGGGGGCTTTTATCGACCATCAAAAACCATCTTTGAGGAATTATCTTATTTCGGAATTAATTGTAAAAATCGGGTCTATCCTTGGTTCATCGTGTATGATTTTGAAGCCTGTCTCACACAGAACACACGGCTTATACGGTTGGCCACCCGTGTAAACCGTACATACAACCGAACCAACCGTGGCCTTATCCGACTTACACTCGGGCCATTCGAGTGTATCCGTGAAAGCCGTGTATGATTTTTTAAACTTTTAAAAAACTGGCACGGGTGCCATGTCCGTGTATGATCATATTAGCGATCGTACAAGACCGTGTGAGGCCGTACGAGACCGTATATGCAACCGCACATGAAATGTTAATCCGGGTGTTGGATGTAGGACTTGGGAACGGTTTCACACGATTCCATACGATTTATATACGATATTGACACGGTTGAGCTCACTCCCCTCGCGCCTTCTGGCCAAAATAATCTCAATGTCTATCAGTCTTATCATGATTTCTAATTCCCTTATTCTGTCATCTGCCATTTTTATAACTTTTCTGTTGAAAATTAGAAAATTTATGAAGCCAAGCCATCAAAACGAGTCAATTTATATCAAAACATACTCAAATGTGTGATAATTCGAGCATAACTCGAACAAAAGTCGGTGGGACCGTATGTAAACCCTGTAAATGTCCAGTTAATCGAGTAAAAGTCGTGTTTAATTGTACTAGGCCGTAATTGCACAAGGTTCAAGATCAAAGATCAGAAAAGGTCGAATGGACCCAGGAACATATGCCCATTAGTGTGTCCATCTGTAGTAATGTCCCGGGGTTCGAGGAACCTCACTGTTTGGTAAATGACAATGGGGACGAGTTAGTCAGAGAAATGGTAGGCTACATGAAAGACATTGCCGAAAAAACAGAACTTTTAGCTAAAGAGCGATGGGGGAGGGAATTGGGGGAATTAAAACATAGGACAAAAAATTCCGTAAGTAGTATGGAGGTGGGTGAGGATGAGGAGGACAAAGAGGAGGACGACGAGGCTAAAAAGATAAGACAATTGTATGGAAAGTTTAATGCTTATGTGTCACAGGTTCCCGTGTTGGGATTTAATTCGGCCAAATACGATTTGAATTTGATTAAAACGAAACTAGCTAAACATTTAGGACTTCACCAGGAAGAGCACTGCTTTACCATTAAAAAGAACAATGCGTACGCCTGTATTTCAACTGAAAAATTGAAATTTTTAGATGTTTCTCACTTTTTGGCGCCTGGCACGTCTTATGCAAAATTCTTAACAGCCTATCAAGTCGATGAATCAAAAGGTCATTTCCCCTATGAATGGTTTGATGACGTGTCGAAATTAGAGTGCAATCAATTGCCTCCCCCTTCTGCGTTTTATAGTAGCTTAAAAGAGTCATGCATTTCAGACACTGACTATCAGACCTGTCAACGAGCCTGGGTGGACCACAACATGACCACATTTAGAGACTTTTTAGTGTGGTACAATAATTTAGATGTAGGACCTTTTGTCACCGCTGTGACGCGACTGCAACAGTTTTACTTTGATAGAAATATCGATTTGTTCAAAATTGCCATGTCGGTCCCTGGCATTGCGAGGAAAATGTTATTCGACACAGCAACACGGGAGGGGGCGGAATTCATGTTACTGGACGAGAAAAACAAGGATTTGTATCATAACATTAAGTCAAATATTGTGGGGGACCCTCTATTATTTACCATCGAAAAGCCGTGAAGGGAGAGACCAAGATCGGAGATGGGAAATTGTGCCAAAAAGTTTTAGGGTACGATTGCAATGCATTGTATTTGTGGTGTATAGGACAAAAAATGCCGGTGGGTGTCATGGTCAGACGCAGGGCGGAAGAAGGGTTTAAACCAGAAGTCAGAGATAAGAACATTAAAATGTATCAGTGGATGAATTATTTGATTAAATACGAGGGAAAGGACATCAAACATGCGCTGAATGACGGGGGTGAAAAGCGGGTGGGCCCTTATCCCGTGGACGGGTATGATGGGAACACAAATACGATTTACCAATTTCAAGGATGTTATTTCCACGGTCACGAGTGTAGGTTGACAGAAAAAATAACAGATACGAATTGGAGGGAAAACAGAGAAAAGAAGTTGAACAAAACAAAGAAAACGACTGCTTACTTGATTGGGAAGGGATATAAGGTAGAGGAAATGTGGGAATGTGAGTTTGATGAGTTTTGTAAACCTCGTCCTGTGATTCATGCTTTGGGTTGGGAAATGCGACCTGCTTTTTATCGGAAGCATAGGGGAAAGGTTAATGAAAAACAAATTTTAGAGGGAGTGAAAAGCGAAACTTTATTTGGTATGGTTGAGGTAGATATTGAAGTACCTGAAAAGTGGGAAGGAGAGTTTCAACCGAAGTTGTCTCCTTGGAACTATTTTAAAGAAATGTCGCCATTGTTTTGCAATACGGAAGTGAAATTTGAGGATATTGGGGAGCATATGCAGAAACATATAGAAAAGGAAGGTCTTAGTACGCACCCAAGGCGTTTATTGGTGGGGGGGTATGAAAGCAGAAAAAATGTTACTTGGTACTCCATTGTTAAAATGGTATTTAGATCACGGATTAAAAGTTACGCGCATTTATCAGGTGGTTGAATTTAACGCTCAGGCATGTTTCAAAAAATTTGTTAATGATGTGACAGAAGCGCGAAGGATGGGGGATGCGAGACCGGAATTTGAAATTATTGGCAATACGATGAAATTAATAGGCAATTCGGGATACGGGTCTTTAATCATGGACAAAACAAAACATCGGGATATCACTTATGTACAGGCAGGGAGAACACCAAACCTGCTTAGCGATCAACCAAGATGAATTTAGAAATGCAACATGCTTAGGGGGAGATTTTTATGAACTAGAAATGGCAAAAACTAAGATCACCATGGATCTACCTATTCAGTTAGGTTACTTTATCTTACAATACGCTAAAATGAAAATGTTGGAGTTTAATTACGATTTCCTAGACATTTATGTCGACCGCGCCGATTACATGCTATTAGAAATGGATACCGATTCCAATTATTTGTGTTTGAGTGCTGAAAATATGCACGAGGTGATAAAACCAAACATGCGCGAAAGATATGAACACCACCTACGCGGTTACTGTTGCGACGATGCATGTCCCCCTTTTTTACCGCGAGAGTGTTGCAAAAAACACAAGACTTTTGACAGGCGTTTAAAACAGAATTCGAAGGTGAAAAAATGATTGGTCTTTGTTCAAAAACATACGTAGTAGCCAATGGAAATGAGTGTAAATTTAGTTCAAAAGGATTAAATAAAAATCAGGTGTCTAATCCTTGGGGAACATATGATGCCGTTTTAATGAATCAAAAGGCAGGGCATGGAATGAATCGAGGGATACGCGCGCGCCATAATACAATGTTCACATATACACAAGAAAGAAGTGGTTTTTCTTATTTCTATTGCAAAAGGAAAGTTTTGGAGGATGGTATTTCAACCGAACCTCTAAACATTGTATTGAAACCAAATGCATAAAATGTTTCAGTTTTCATTAGTCGTAATATGTTTATGGTAACATGATTAATTGAAAGACACATGGAGACGATGAAGGGTGGGTGAGGCCTCATATTATGAGTGGTCCCTGGCGAGGAAGTGAAACACCCGTAAACCACTCGGGGAGCTCTCCTTCACTTAAAATGTGGTCCCTGGCAAGGAAGTAAAACACCCGTAAACCACCTGAGAGTATCCCCCTCGTATCGATGATCGGGCTATAAACGCTGATCCGGTCGGTACGAGTTCAAGCTTTGTGCTGCTTTGTGCATAGGTGTGACTCACTCTTCCCGTCTCAAAAAAAAAAAAAAAAAAAAAAAGTAGTAAACCCACCTGTCTCTGGACAGCAGGTCCAAAGTCCTGGTAAAGGGTGATGGCTACTTGCGTATTTATAAAACGCGGGAAAAAACCCCAGCGGAAGCGGAAGGGCCGCCATTCTGGCGGAAGCGGAAGGGTCGACCTCTCGGCGGAAGCGGAAGGACCGCCATTCTGGCGGAATCGGAAGGGCCGCCCTCTAGGCGGAAGCGGAAGGGCCGCCCTCTTATCGGAAGCGGAAGGGCCGCCATTCTGGCGGAAGCGGAAGGGCCGCCATCTTGGCGCCGGTAAAGGGGGTCGAAATGTCCCTCCTATACTACTCACAATATATTTTCACCCCTACCCCTTTATTTAATATTGAGTTTTATGTCAGAAAATTATCATGGTACTTAACTTTGCTAAATATTAAATTCTACTGTTCTTCATTATTTAAGGACACACGAGACGTTCCTCAATTTTATATAATTTTCCTTGATAAATTATTCCTTATTTATTAACATTTAAACCTGTTAATTCCCCAAAATTCAAGGTATATTACCAGGCTATTTTTAGAGCTATAATATTTAGAATTTTTCTTAAAATAGCATGCAAAATTCATTTGAATGCTTATAAATATATTGTTAAGATATAAGGTTCCAAAATTGAGGAAAGGGGGTATGAAAAAATAAAAAATCCAACAAACCTCCGGAATATTATAAGACTTACAGACATTGTTTAAATGGAAGAAGTTAAAAAGGTTTGATCCTCTGATTTTGGGTAGCCATTTTGTGTCACCTCTAGTCTGGAAATTCTGTGTCATATATGAATTCTACTTGTAAATTCCTTTTTTACAATGTCAAATAAACTCTATTGAATAAAATAGTGAAGAAAAAATTCCATATTAAGAGAGAGTGTAGTCAGGGACTATATTTTGTGGCGGAAGGTTTATAAGAAGAAAAGGAACATTTTTCATAAGTGGTTTTAGAGTACCGTAATTTTAGCTTTCTTATTTTTTCGTGCAGACCAAATGTTCAGATAGTTTGTGCATTGGGATATCTTCGTATTGTTTCAAAGAACATATTTCAACAATATTTCAATATTTCTATCGACATATATTGGCATGTTTAAGTGATATTTCATAAAAGTAAAGAAAAAAATCAACTCCAATTATCCCCTAAAATAAGCTTATTTCATGCCATATCTCAAAATTTACATTATAGACCCATACTTTTGGTTTTATTTTCTGAATATTTACGTTTCTTTTGACAAGTCTGTCATAATTTGAGAAAAAGTTTGAGACTTTTAAATTATTAAATTGCATGTTGAATCGTTTATGAATAAAAATAGTATTTTTTCAGTGCAAAAAGGTCAAAATATCAATAAGGTGAAAAAATGTCAAACTTTTTCATTATGATAATTTAAATTTTATTAATTCTAAATAATTTAAATTTGTATTTGATACTATGGTTCATTTCAATAAAAAATTATAGAGGGAAAAGCAATTTATGTGCAATTTGCATCCTCAGTGCAGAAATATTAAATACACCATAGCACCGAAAGGAGCATATAGACCCCAAAATTTTGTTTTGAATTTTGGTTTAGATATGTGTGTAGATATTTAAAAAATACTTTAGAAAAAAACTTCTATGAAATTAGGAGCTGAAAAGGTTAATATTAAAAACCGCCCTTTAGCTCTAACTTTTTTATTGTTCATCCGCTTTTCAAAATCTTTTTGGTTTATAGTTCAAAATAAAGAGTACAACTTAAAATATATGGTCCGAGGGGCCACTTTTTGACTCCTTATAGGGGTTTTAAAGTAGATCCAGTGTTCTGTGACGTCACACTTTTTTGTAAAACTTTGAATTCTTTAAAAATTGTGCAAGATAGTTTTATTTATTTTATGTGAATATAATCACATGGATGTAATTAGAATTATTGGTAGGTTCAAGATATTTTCGCACTTAATTTTATACTAAATTTCCAAATTTTTATATATTTTATCTTTGAAAAGGGGAAATAACTCTTTTTCTGACTTTTCTTTCAGTTGTATGTCTAAATGCTATAGTTTTTCTTATTCCAACAATTAATTTTAAAATATTTTTGTAATTTTAGTTTTCTGATAAAGTTGACATTAAAATTAAACAAGAAAAACAAATTTCTGCCTACAAGATTTTACTTTTAACAGAAAAAAATACAATGTTCTAATGCTAAAATATGCTTTAGTTTATGTTTATCTGGCATCTCAAAAAGTGTGATGACATGTATATTTTTTCTAACAATTGATGACATTTAAGTCTATTAAGTCGAAATCAGTTCGGTTTTTCAACTTTCCTCAGAGAATTTTACGAGTATGGAGCTACCTTAAGGGTCTGAAAATGATAACTTTATCACAATTTAAAAAAAAAAATCAAGAGTTATCTCACTTTGCTCATTGAATGATTAGCATTAGAGCTATTGGCATACCAAAAGTCTTGAATAATAAATGAGTACTTTCTAACATATTTTTAAACCTTTTCTTCAAGAAATAAAAGATACCTTTGGATATAACATTCTGGAGTTGTCTTTCTTAGGACATATAATTTCTTATAAGTTAATGTTTGGGTATATGTTGATGACATTTGTTCTCATTTTATCATATACAGTTCTGGGGGAAAAATTAAGAATTCAAATAAGGGGTTTAAAGGGCTGTCGAAAAGCCCTTCCTTTTTGTTGAAGACAAAAACAGGTCTAGTTGTATATGTATTTGTTATATTAATTAAGATGTGAAATCAACTGAGAGGCATTTTTAAAAATTTCCAACCATATGAAATATGAAAGGGTATACAAACACGTTTTGATTTTGAATGTGTGTGGGCAGCTTAATCAAATTCATCTTGACAAGCAATTAAAAAAGGGTGAATTCTCAAATTCATGAAAAAAACCCTAACTGTAACTTCAATTCAATTAGAATTCCTTATTTGCAGTTTCATTTATTGCATGCTCCTACAAAAAGGGGGGGGGGGGCAAATCCATGATATTTCCATTTATCCTATAAAGTTAAGAAAAGTGCCAGCTGTCAAAAAGTGGAGAGGGGGAAGCAGCCTCCCTCACCCCAACTCCCGATGCTACGTGCCTGTGATGTAAACACATGGAGTGCTCTGGGGTATTCGCATGAGCCCAATTAACGGACTCGTCAACTCGCGCGCAAAAACTATAAATCAGACATTATGGCGCAAAATCCTGCTATGGGGAAGGGGTCAAATGAATTTTTGACATTTGTTTTGTAACAGGTATATACATGTATATTATACTTTGGTTCGGATGTTTTGGAAGAAATCTATCAAATTAAGAATGACATTTGATTAGTAATTGTTACATGTAGTAATGTACATTAAGTAAGACATGCCAGTTATGACCCCTTTTCAATGTAACCGAGCAGTAAGGAATTCCAAAAGACATCCGTTTTGTTTAACAGATTTATTAAATGTTTTAGAGCATTGACCTGTAAACAAAGAAAAATACATTAGACAAAATACAATTTTACATGTACGTTCAATATGTTTTCGTTTCGATATTTCGTTGATAAAAATGCAACCGTTACTTCGGTATTCATTTATATGGTAAAACATGTTTTGTAGCAATTTAATATTAAAACATTTGTAATGCGTGTACTATCTATTCCAGAACAGACTGCGATACCTGCCTCATTGACGGATGATTTGTTTTTAATTTTTTTCAATATAGAGATTTTTTATATATATATATATATATATATATATATATATATATATATATATATATATATATATATATATATATGCAAGAGCCATACTTTACTGTCATAACGATCCATTTTAAAGCTAATTGTGCATGCATGAGTAGGGAGGAAATAAACAATAGGACATTTTGAAATAAATAAAAAGGAATAAAATGAAAAAATAAACAGTTAAAAAAATTATGTAGATATTGCATATAGTCAGACCATTAAATTTAAAAGTGGGAAATTACACACCTACAAACATGCAGGTACCAGTCTCTCTCTCTCTCTCTCTCTCTCTCTCTCTCTATCTCTCTCTCTCTCTCTCTCTCTCTCTCTCTGGGAAGGGGGTTGCACTGTATGTATCATAACAATTAAAATTAGTACATATGGCATATTTGTTGTAGAGCAATACTCTCTCAAAAATTCTTTGACCTTCGTTTATACCTAAATAAAACTATAAGTTGACAACGATGCAAGGTATGTGTAATTCTTGCTGCGCTCGCCATAACGGTAGCACCGTAAAACATATCATTAACCTACCACAAGATGCAGCTGATATACACTGGATTGTCCGATGTTGTATAAAATGAAATACTGCCCAATTTTACTTAGTTTGAACGGTTACTTATACTAATAGATAATCAAATTTCTTGGATAATAATATGAACTAATGAAATTAAAGAACTATACGCGCGCAATAAAACTTAATTTGAATAATATTTAAGAATATACTGCACAAAACGAAAATAGAAAATCCAAAAACGAATAAATACATATGAAATAGATAGTAATAAATCTGTTCTACCACATCAAGATTAATGAAATCGCCCAACTGAACGGAAATCGGGTCACATCCCGCTTTGGCGATACTGTTCCTCCAGTAAACATTCAAGCTGTATAAAAATTCAAACTGATGACTGTCTTGTAATGATGATAATCCAAAACCAATTATTACTTACATTGCACCGTAATAGATAATATGTTACAACTTGTTGCGTTGACCCCCTTCCCCTTTTTCACCGTTCAAATATGGTGGAATGCTGATCTATTTTTAAATCATGATTACACACGTGTACTGCATGGTGAACGTCCTGTTCACTTGAAAGCTCTTTGTCGCTGTTGTTATTACATGCCATATAACATTTTCATCAAATGGGAATGTAAATGCTGACATTTTAAACATGCATCGGTTAATCTATTTTGTGAAATATCATGATATTGCTTGTCCCATTGTTTGCACTGTTTCGGAGATTGCAACTTTTAAACCTTAGATATGCCTGGCGTCATGACGTCAGGCAATAAGGAGCAGTCTTCTAAACAGTTCAAAGTATTTAGCTGTAAAGGTTTCGCCATACATCTTGCCTCGCTGTGTTACTTGGTGTCGATGAAATTATAAAATTTTACGCACTTTTTTCAAACCAGGAGAATACTAACATCAAATAAATTGGTAAATGCATTATTTACAAATGATATGCACATATAATAAGAAGAAATAAATGCATAAACTCCAAAAACCACGAAAGGAATACTACACGTCGGCCACGAGTTTCAGGTGTGCAATCGGGTGTAACAAAATCGAAGGGTTTATATACCAGGTAACTGTGTGACGGTGCCTATTTACGAGCGGCGTTCAGCTTTAAACAAACATATATTATCACAATAATGTAACCTTGTAGAGATATATTTGCTTGGTTTTAAAAGGCTGAAAACTGTATACTTAATATTCGCCGAGGTGTACAGACGCTTTGATGATCAGGAAATGGAGGACTTAAAGTAAGTTTTTTTTTTTAAAAATGAAACAATTCTAGACATATACTGGATAGAAATATTTAATTATACTATAAAATTTTACGGCTACAAAACAGTCTGCGTTTTTGCATGACTGTATAGTTTGACAAATAAAGTATGTGTAGCACAAACTTGTAAAGTCATGGTTTTGACATATTTAATTACCAAAGCTCAAATCCATGATACACATTTTAAAAGTTTTTTTTTTTTAAAAACATTTAGGTTTATTTTTTTTTCAAACGCCAAACTATTATTTGTTCATCCGAACATATTCTCTTTTAAAAGAATTATGTCCGTTTGCAGAATTTAACAGCAGAGCAATTATTTGTAACACACATTTTAACTATTTCAGGCCCTTAGTTACTTGAGATAAGAAATTAATAATCAATTTACAGTACATTTCCTGATACAGTTTACATTATTCAGAAAATCTGCATTATTAAATTGATGAAGTTTAATTTTTACTAAATGCCGATCTCTGGTTGCGTTCTAAAATAAAATTATAATATATTATAAGTAACTAGATTTTCTTATGCAATTTATGGTGAATGGCGAAACAAATTATTTTGTATCAATGTCAATTTTTTTTTTTGTTACCAGTTACTCTTAAATAAAATATTAGGTTTTTTTTCATTAACAGTAAAAAAAATAAAGCCATTCACAAGAAATTGATAGATGATCTTTGCACTGGATTTTTTGGTGCAGGCCGTAAAGTGGTTGGTAATTTTACCAAATGGAAGATATATTATGCAGATTACTGTCCTTTACCAACGGATGATAATGAAACTGTGCTTGAAGACATTTGCGCACTTCAGCGTGAAAAACTTATAGGAGTTGGAAAATATAGTGTTCTCCTTGACATTTTTGGCAACATCGACGAATCAGCCGTGTTACTTATAAAGAGAGCATCGAAAAGTATACGTCAAAATAACGAAATGGAAGCGGAAAACCAAAGAGAACCAAACAATGAAGGTAAACATTTTCTCACGCTCTGTAAGCCCGACTAACAATAAACTTTCTGACGATAACCATTGTATTAAATTATCATGTTTTGCCATTCAAACTGTAGAAAGCAACACTAAATATACATAAAAATGGACGCTAATTGATTAAGGGGGAATACGGCACATCTACATTTTCTACATTGCATCAAACCGCCTCAACCTTATATATTTGTACCCTCTGCGACAACATTCCCTTAACCCGATCGTACTGCACATGACAGATGCTGTTTCGGACGGATTCTCTAGCATCGTTCAAATCTAAGCTGTCACAAATGTATTACAAGCTTTAAATCAATCCTTTTTAAAGAACGTTTTAAATCGAGACCATAATATCTTAATCCTTAATTTATCTACAATAATTACAATTTACTGTGATAGGTAAATGCATATTTAGTTAACTAAGTTCAGGAGACCTCAACATAAACACAAAATGTCTCTTGAATCCGTAAATTCCCGAGGTGGATGCCCCAGTGCTCTTAGAAGACATTGCCCTGGACCAGATTTGGCTCTTTAAAGACATCATAGACTTCCAACCTACAGATAGCACTAACCCCAACTTAAACTCCTTTTTGCCAATGAATTGTATTTGCAAATGTAAAAGTTAAACCAGCTTAATGTGCAACCTTCAATTTACATTTTGTCACTTTACAATCAATGAACGTTTTTTTTTTATTGACTTTCAGCTTCTTCCCTGATAGACACGAATCCATGTACAGCAAAGATCAGAGTAAGGGCCCTCAATAGAGACAAAGAAATGCACAATGATATAGCGGGAATTCTCAACGAATTTGTAAATCACCCAGAATCTGTATTATCATCACCCATTAATCCATCTTCAAGAAAAAATGTAGAATCACTGTTGGAAAGGTTCGTTAAAAAAAATGAACAGTCAAAAACATTGTCGACATGCATAAGGGAAGAGTCCTTTGGTTTATTTAGAGCTATGAAAACCTGTCATGGGGTAGAAAGTTGTCATATTTATTCGGATGATGGTTGTGTGGTGATTTCAGTAGAATTTGGAGAAAAAGAGGATAAGAAAAGAGCGCGTAATGACGTCGAATACAGCTTGGAGAATAAAGTCAAATATGCTTTTAAAATGATTTTCACGGTGGCCTCTCTGAAGCGTCCAGATATTACAGTACGCATAACTTATTAATGAACTAAAGTCGAAGGTATTGGAAGACGTATATGATATAAAGAAACGAATGCAAATTTAAATTGGAGGCAATATTTTAATCCGAAAAACTGTATGCTTTTTTAAACAGTTTTATATTCTTAACATCAAATGGAGCCAAATGTTTATATCTTGAGCAAAATGTGTTACCGTTTGAAGGAACTTATGTTTACTATATACATCTTTGCTATTTTCAATCCTGATTTATTGCTATCTTACACACACTTCACCTTTAGGGATGTACAGTCTTTTGATTTGTAAATTCTACATATCTATAACGGTTTTGCAATTCTTTATCCTGTCTGTTTTATTTATTTTGTAGGTGGCAGAATATAGAAAACTTTGATAAAACACAAACACATACAAAAATACTTATCAGTAATTTTCAAATTACAAAAGAAATGTTTTAAAACTATTTTGTATGATATTACACGGGTCTAATTTGAAACCATTGCTTTACAAGGAAGGTAGTTTTTAACGATATTGTTTGATTGATTCAGCTGAAGAGTAACGTTATCAAATTAGATACCGAACGTACCTTTATGTATAGAGTTGGTTTTATCACTTTTCAGTTGACATTTGATCTTACATTCTGAATCAGTTATTTTTTTTTTTGGAAACGTATGAAAAATCTTCATTTTTATAATGCAAATAAGTTTTAAGGATGAATTTTAAAATATATTTGACATTGTAGCAATGTATATACATGTATGGCACAGATAAATCAATCCTCACCGATTGTTGTTATCAATTTTAAGCTTGATTATGAATGATCATACTATTTTTATATTTAATTACAATGTTTTAGGATATGAAAACATAAATCCACTGATGATAATTGAAAACTTTTTAATATCTTAAAAATTCGACTGAAGTGTAATTTTTCACTGTCAATGATATACTTTTTAAGTTATAGCCGTTGATATTTTATTGAGAAAAAAAGAAATTAATAAGGTATCTGAAAGGTTTACCATATGAAAATCAAATAAGTCCTTGACACATGAAAGTAAGTAAAGGAATGGTAAATATGCTTCAATAGAAAATATGCTTGCGAAACAATTTACAAAATATGAAACCTAACAATTTCACTTTATTTTTTTTCTATAACTTGGTACATTTTCAACAATATTCTGCTCTATTTAAAGGTGATTTAAAAAAACACAAATATTTTAAATGTCATATTTTTTTACACAAGAATAAGCAATAAGAATTTATACTTAGTTATCTAAAAAGATTTTTACAAGGGTAAATATACTGTTATGTAAAATTGTATTTTCTTATATCTTTTTGTTTATTCTTAAAACTGAGCAGAAGACGAAGACTCTGTAGTAAATAGAAGAAAAAAAAACATATGTACACAGCCGTTGCCAACGATTAAATTCACATTATAACTTTATCATGAGATATCACATAGATACAGCTATCTCGCTCTGTGCGCCGGCTAATGACATACATTTTGCTCATTAAAAAACGTTGACAACAAGTTTCATTTTCATCAATTTTTACCAAATATATTGAAATCATGTTCATTTTTTTAATAACAGGATACTATCTTGTTTTACTTCATACACGAATGTGTAAAAAGGTGGTTTGTGTGTGTTTTTCATTTATTTATTATTATGAATTTAAACAGCCTTAAATTTTTAGGGCAAGCATTAATTGAAAGAAACAGACCCTTTTTCTTTACAGAAACAACATATATCTGATTATTGATAATGGAAAGATATTAAAGGCAGTACATCAACTTAAATTAACCTAGTTCTGCTGACACTAACATTATACGATACAGTGTAAAGAGGTCTTTACACCACAGTGTAAAGGCCTATGGATATTGTTCTGTTTATTTTTATTAAATCTTTCCACCTTTCAGGTGAAAGACCTTTTGTTTTTCTTATGTTTATTATTATTATTATTATTATTTTTTCTTCTCTTTTTTTCCAGGGACAGCTTTTTTCTTTCAAGAGATATTGAAGCAATTTTTTCTTCACGTGACTGGCCATTAAAAGTTATGGTACCAAATGACCCTTTGGTTGATCACTCCCAGAACTTACAAAGTTTTTGCCCTTTGTGTACGAAGTGATTGTTATCGCTACTCCTCTGAAACCATAAGAGATAGAGACTTGAAACTTTTATTAACGTCTGTAGTTCACTTAGGCGCTCTTTCAATCTATTCATACCGAAAGGTTCCGAGACCCCCTTCTATCAGTTATTGCCCCTGAAAGTATTTCAATTTCCAGAAAATCATTTCCAACTTTTTTACTATTTGTCATAGAGACTTCGGACCACAAAGGTCAAGGTCATTTGAAAATCTGTGTATTTATGAGTTTTCGATTCTCTTTTGTTTAGGGTGATATAGAGAAATTTGATCAAGAATGTAGTAGGACGTCTTAAGACAATTCAAAACGTAGCCCTTCAGCTCCCACCTTGTAATAGTTAGTGATTTATTGCCCCTTTTGTATGAAATGCTTGTTATCGCTACTCCTCTGAAACCATAACAGGTAGAGACTTGAAACTTTTACCAATATCTTCAGTACACTTAGAAGTTTCTTCAGCCTATAGATCTTAACAGGGTCCAACGTCCCCTTCTGGCAGTAATTCCCCTTTTAATTTCATTGATTTCACAAACACATACGAAATAACCTCCCCCTCCCCTTTTTATGTGTGACCTTGACCTTTAACCTCTTAAAACTGATGTGTTATAAGTATCTGCAACATCTATAACATCAGGTTCATTTATATGTACAAATAGCTCTTTCAAACACCCCCCTCCCTTTATTTTTAGGTTTGACCTTTGACCTGACCTTGACCTTTGACCTTGACCTTAAAGGACTGATGCGTTACAAGTATATTTTACGTATACATTTCAGATTCATTTATATGTGCAATAAGCTCTTTAAAACCACCACCCCTTATTTTTAGGTTTGACCTTGACCTTTGACCTTGACCTCTTAGAACTAATAAGTAATAAGTGTATGCAACATATATATCAGATTTAGTTATATGTACAATTTGCCCACACCCCTACTTTTATACAAGGATTGAATTCTTATATGAACTTGACCCTCGATATTTGAACTTGAAATTTAATATTTCTTTTTAAAATAAAGCCTGAAAAAGTGTTACAACCGTTTGTCAGAATTTTTTGAAAAGGTGAAACACTGTCTGCCATTTGACTCCAGACCGCGTTTTAGACTACGCCTCCAAAATAAAAATTCCAGCTCCAGTAAAACTCTGTAGAACTTGGCGAAAATTCATGGGACTGTTACTCACACCTGAATCTAATTGCCTGTCAAATTTCAAACGAAATGAACCCTATTGAAGAAAGTTATCCACCTCAGCAGCATCGAGCCCTCATCCCGAGAAACGAAATTTCAACGCTTCGATATTTGTATCTAATAAATTCACGCTCAAATTTCACTGAAAATCTGTGTTTACATTTCTATCAGCAACCTGTGACGACTCGAGTTTAAGTTATACGAATGATAACTCTTGCTTCCCGGACCCCGATTTTATATGAATTTAGTTTACATTCATGCTCAAACTTAATAGGTTTATTTCGGGGCGTAGTCTAAAACGCGGTCTGGAGTCAAATCGCAGGCAGAGTTTCAGACTTTCCAAAAAAATTCTGACAAACGATTGTAACAATTTGTCAAGTGTTATTTTAAAAAGAAATATTTAAATTTCAAGTTCATATAACAAGGGTCAAATTCATATAAGAATTCAATCCTTGTACAAAAGAAAAGAAAGGGGGGGGGTGTTATTGTACATATAACTAAATCTGCATATACATATAACAAATCAGTTCTAAGAAGTCAAAGTCAGGTCAATAGTCAAGGTCAAACCTACAAATAAGGGGAGGGGGGGGGGGGTTAAAAGAGCTAATTATACATATAAATGAATCTGATATGAAGATGATAAATATGCTTGAAAAACATCAGAGCTTAAAAGGTCAAGGTCAAAGGACAAGATCAGTTCAAAGGTCAAGGTCAATCCTAAAAATAATTGGGGGATGGGGCGTGTTTGAAAGAGCTAATTGTTCATATAATTGAATTTGATATACATATATCATGCAGATACTAATAATATTAGTTTCAAGAGGTCAAAGGTCACAAGGTCAAACATTTTTTTAAAAAAAGAGAAAGGGGGGGGGGGGGGTTATTTCGTATGTGTTTGTGACATCAATGAATTCAAAGGGGAATTACTACTGCTAGAAGTGGACGTTGGACCCTTTTGGGATCAATCGATTGGAGAAACGTCTAAGTGTACTGAAGGAATTGGTAAAAGTTTCAAGTCTCTATTTCTTATAGTTTCAGAGGAGTAGCAATAATAAGCTTTTCGTACAAAAGGGGCAATAACTAGCTTACTATTTAAAGGTGGGAGCTGAAGGGCTACACTTTAAAATGTCTAAAGACGTCCTACATCCTTGATCAATTTCTCTATATCACCCTAAACAAAAGAGATACGAAAACTCATGAATACACAAAATTTCAATTGACCTTGACCTTTGACCTTTATGTCCTTTTGATTGGCCAAGGTAGACGTTTCTAAATCAAGTGGTCCAAAGTCTCTATGACAAATAGTAAAAATGTTGGAAGTGATCTTATGGAAATTTAAAAACTTTCAGGGGCAATAACTGATAGAAGGGGATCTCGGAACCTTTTGGTATGAATAGATTGAAGAAGCGTCTAACTGAACTACAGACGAAAGTGAAAGTTTTAAGTCTCTCTATCTCTTTTGGTTTCAGAAGAGTAGCGATAACGAGTAATCAAGCAAAGGGTCATTTGGTTCCATAACTTTTAATGGTAAATAACGTAAAGAAATTTTCTCTTGAAACAATAAAGCTGTCCCTGGAAAAAAAAGAAGAAAACAAATTATAACTAGTAGGCTAATTTTTCTCGAACAATTAGAGGTCTTTCCACCTTAATATTTTTTTAATGAATTGCTAGATTGCTCCAATAGTTATACAAAACCTAATTATTCCTATGATACATGTTGTACTATAAAATGGGAAATCCACAAAGCCATAAAATGAAAAATGATTTAAAAAAAAAAATTAATTTTCAAACCATTTCTTTAAGAATTCCATGTTGTATATATCGTATACATTTATTTAATTTCTTTTCTGAATGTTTTTCGTCTTACTATGAATAAAACTAAGCCAAGTAAATATTCTTTACACAATCATATAAACAGTAAACTTAACAATAGAAGAGAGTGTTCTGGAGGCTAGCTGTCTCTACAAAATGAATGGGTTGACAATACAAACAAGTTCCACTTGAGTAACTGCAGGACTTGATGTGATAACTGGTAGACCCTATTGAATACCATATTGTGCAATCCAGCAAGCTATTGAAACCCTTACTATAGTTCTGTATTTCAAAAGATATGAAATGTTTTCACACTTCCAAATGACTTTGACCTTTATGTCATTGTGTTTACCAGGGTAGACGCATCTATTCCAAGTGGTCCGAAGACTCTATGATAGATAGTAAAAAAGTTGGAAGTGGTTTAATCGAGGTTTCAATACTTTCAGGGTCAATAACTGCTAAAAAAAAAAAAAGGGGCCCTCAGATCCTTTCGGTATGAATAGATTGAAGAGGGGGCCTCAGATCCTTTCGATATGAATAGATTGAAGAACCCACTAAGTTTACTGAAGACATTAATAAAAGTTTCAAGTGTCTATCTCTCATGGTTTCAGAGGAGGAGCGACAACAAGCTTTTCGTACAATAGGGGCAATGACTTTGTAAGTTCTAGGAGTTATCAAGCAAAAATTATTTAAAGGTAGGAGCCAAGGGGCTACATTTTAAAATGTCTTAAGATGTACTACTACATCCATGAAACAATTTTTTCTACCACCCTTAACGAAAGAGATCTAAAAACTCATTATTTAACAGATTTTCAAATAACCTTGACCTTTGACCTTTATGTCATTGTTTTTGCCATCGAAGACGCTTCCATCCTAAGTGGTCCGAAGACTCTATGACAAAAAGTAAAAAAGTTGGCAGTGATTTTATGAAAATTTAAAAACTTTCAGAGGCAATAACTATTGAAGAACCCTTTATGTGTAAATAAGGCATTGGTAAAAGTTCCAAAATGACCCTTTGCTTGATAACTGCCAGAACTTACAAAGTAATTGCCCTTGTGTACGAAAAGCTTGTTATCGCTACTCCTCTGAAACCATAAGAGATAGAAATTGGAACTTTTACCAATGTCTTTAGTACGCTTAGAGGGTTCTTCAACCTATTCATACCGAAAGGATCTGAGCCCCCCTTCTAGTAGTTATGGCCCCTGAAAGTATTTATATTTCAATGAAATCACTTCCAACTGTTTCATTATATGTCATAGAGAACTGTTTCATTATATGTCATAGAGACTTCAAACCACTTGGGATGAAAGCGTCTACCTTGGCCGAACAAAATGACATAAAGGTCAAAGGTCAAGGTTATTTGGAAATCCGTTAATTAATGAGTTTTTATATCTCTTTTGTTTAAGGTGCTAAAGAAAAACGTTTTCATAAATGTAATAGGAAATCTTAAGACATTTAAAAATATAGCCCCTTGGCTTCTTTCTATCAATAATTACAGAGTTATTGCCCCTATTCACGAAAAGCTTGTTATCGCTACCTCTCTGCAACCTTAAAAGATGGAAACTTGGAACTTTTACGAATGTCTTCAGTACACTAAGAGTGTTCTTCAGTCTATTCATAACGAAGGGATCTCAGCCAACCTTCTAGTAGTTATTGCCCCTGAAAGTATTTAAATTTCTATAAAATCACATAACATTTTTTATTACTTATCATAGAGAGTTCGGACCACTTGGGATGGAAGCGTCTACCTTGGCTAAAGAAAATGACATAAAGGTCAAAGGTCAGGGTCATTTGGAAATTTCCTAATTAATGAGTTTAGAGATCTCTTTTGTTTCTTTTTCATGGATGTAGTGGGACATCATACGACATTTCAAAATATAACCTTTTGACCCTTACCATTAAAGAGTTATAGAGTTATTGCCCCTATTGTACAAAGAGCTTGTTATAGCTTCTACTCTAAAACCATAAGAGATAGAGACTCGAAACTTTTTCTAACGTCTGTAGTTCACTTAGACGCTCCTTCAATTCATTCATACCAAAAGAGTCCAAAGTCCCTTTATAGCAGTTATTGCCCTTTAAAGTTTTGAACACTCAATAAAAACACCAAAAACTTTTGAATCAATAATCATAGATACATCGGAAAACTTGGTATTGAAGCGTCTACCTTGTCCGATCAAAATAACATAAAGATTAAAGGTTAAGGTCAAGCAATAAGAAATTGCGTACTTAATCTTTTGACACTTTTTTATGAAGTTACGCAGATAACAAAATACTTAATTCTATTCAAGTAATCTTATTTCAAACATAAAACACAATGAGTTGGAAAGACCTCTAATTGTTCGAGAACAATAAGTCTACTAGTTTTTCTTCTCTTTTTTTCCAGGGACATCTTTTTTATTTCAAGAGATATTGAAACATATTTTTCTTTATGTTATTGGCCACTAAAAGTTATGCTACCATATGACCCTTTGCTTGATAGCTCCCGAAACTTCAAAGTTATCGCCCTTGTGTACGAAAAGCTTGTTATCGCTACTCCTCTGAAACTATAAGAGATATAAACTTGGAACTTTTACCAATGTCTTCAGTACGCTTAGAGTGTTCTTCAATCTATCAACCGAAAGGATCTTAGCCCACCATCTAGTAGTTATTGCCCCTGAAAGTATTTATATTTCTATGAAATCACTTCCAACTTTTTTATTATTTGTCATAGAGACTTCGGATCACTTGGGATGGAAGCCTCCATCTTGGCCGAACAAAATGACATAAAGGTCAAAGGTCCAGGTCATTTGAAAATCCATTAATTAATGAGTTTTTAGATCTCTTTTGTTAAGGGTGGTAGAGAAAAAACCTTTTCATGGATGTAATAGGACATCTGAAGACATTTTGAAATATATCCCTTTGGCTTCTTCTTTTAAATAATAACAGAGTTATTGGCCCTATTTACGAAAAGCTTGTTATCGCTACTCCTTTGAAACCATAAGAGATAGAAACTTGGAACTTTTACCAATGTCTTCAGTACACTAAGAGGGTTCTTCAATTTATCATACCAAAAGGGTCTGAGGCCCTCTTCTAGAAGTAATTGCCCCTGAAATTAATAAACTTCTATAAATTCACTTCTAACTTTTTTAATACTTCAATATGCGTCTACCTTGGCAAAACAAAATGACATAAAGGTCAAGGTCATTTGATGATAACCTCAAAATTAATGAATTTTTAGATCTTTTCTGTTTAGGGTGGAAGAGGAAAACTTTTTCTTGGATGTTGTAGGACATCTTAAGACATTTCAAAATATAACACTTTGACCCTTACCATGAAACAATGATAGAGTTATTGCCCCTACAATTGCAACTTCTCAGGCCTTTCCGGCCAGCTCGGAAAATCACCTCGAATGTATTAACATCACCGAAAGTTAGAATATCATACAAAATGGAGGCACTTCCCATTAAAATAAGTATCGGCTAGACAGTCTTTTATGTCGCTTCTGTGTTATATTTTAGTGTATATCGTTTACTTTAATGAAGTATAGCTCACATCTCAACAGAACATAAAATGTGTTGTATTTATATCAAGTTTTATAAAAAGGGGGGTTGTCATGGACGCCTAGGTTATACATTCGAGGTGTTTTTCCGAGCTTGCCGGAAAGGCCCGAGAAGTTGCGATTGATTGCCCCTAATGTATACAATGCTTGTTATCGCTACACCTCATCAATCGTTATAGATAGAGACTTAAAACTTTTACTTTTGCATTCGGTACACTTAGACGCTCTTTCAATCTGTTCATACCGAAAGGGTCCAAAATCTTTTTCTAGCAGTTATTGCCCCTGAAAGTTTCGGACATTCAATAAAAACACAAATAACTTTTGAATCAATAATCATAGATAGATCGGATCACTTGGTATTGATGCGTCTACCTTGTCAGATCAAAATGACATAAAGGTCAAAGGACAAGGTCAAGCAATAAAAATTGAATACTTAATCATTGACACTTTTTTATTAAGTAATACAGATTAAAAAAATACTTTATTCTACTAAAGCAATCTTATTTCAAACAAAAAACACAATGAGGTGGAAAGACCTCTAATTGTTCGAATACAATTAGTCTACTAGTTTTCTTTATGTTTTTTATTCTTATTATTTTTCTCTATTTTCCAAGGGACAGCTTTTGTATTATAAGACATATTGAAACAATTTTTCCTTCATGTTGTTGAACATTTAACATTATGATACCAAATGACCCTGTTCCTGATAACCCCAAGAACCTACAAAGTTATTGCCCTTATTTACGAAAAGCTTGTTATCGCTACTCCTCTGAAACCATAAGAGATAGAAACTTGGAACTTTTACCAATGTCTTCAGTACACTTAGAGGGTTCTATAATCTATTCATACCGAAAGGATCTGAGGCCCCCTTCTAGTAGTTATTGCCCCTGAAAGTATTATGACTTCTAACTTTTTTTACACTTATCATAGAGACTTCAGACCACTTGGGATGGAAGCGTCTACCTTGGCCAAACAAAATGACATACAGTGCTGCTATCGTGAAAGTTGACAAAACTATCCTATCCTATCCTATATCCTGCATCCTATCCTGCAAATAAGTTATATCCTATCCTATCCCATACCTTCAAAATATAGGAATGCAAGTTAAATGAAACGAAATATAAGAATTAAATGATTTTATCGATTAATGTAGTACTCAAAATGAATAATTAAATCTTAAAACCGAATATTCTTCGAGCGAGATAACTTACTTACCTGTGCTACGGTAAGCGATTCGATTTTTGATTTTATTATATTTATGCATAAAAACAGATAAATAACTTCGATGCACTTATTTAGGAACTGTTTAGTCACATATTTGTATCAAATTATTTTCTTATCACATATAACTGAGCGTAATTATCAATTTTCGAGCGATTCGTACGGCGATAAAAGTAAACACGATTTGGAAATGAATAATTCATTTAGGAAGTTTATATCGTTTATAGTTCAATCACCCTGAATTTTTTTTCAAATATAAATTCCTAAGCATTTATAGCTAGCTAACATGTATTAATTCGATATGTTCAGGTTAATATCGGACAGAAATATGCGTCCCTGTTATTTTGCATCGAAGAAATTATATGAAACGTGAAGCAATGTATGTTTCTTGTATACATGTTTATCTTTTAAAATACCGAATTGGTCGTTTATAAATTCAAGCTTCAATTACTTTGCAGACTTTACATTAAGTAAATACAGAAATCTATTTCTGAGGTTGTCAAATGTTGATCGAATTCTCGCAGTAACTCCGTACTAACCGAATTGACAAAGATGAAGCGCCGACATTTTAGCGCACATCAATGTTCTGCACCGCGTTCTTGTTATAATAATTATTCTTAAATGGTTTAACTTGTAAAAGTTATTAAATTGAAAATACGTTGTTATGCCAATTTTGGTTTCGCAAAATAACTCTGAAATTTATACTCGAATCTGATTGGCTACAGGATGCAGGATAGGATAGGATAGGATAGGATAGAACTTAACTTTTATATTTCTATCATGTATCGTGCATCCTGCATCCTATCCTGTCCTAACTTTCATGATAGCAGCACTGTAAAGGTCAAAGTCATTTTGGAAGTCTCTTAATTATTGAGTTTTTAGATCTCTTTTGTTTAGGGTGGTAGAAAGAATTGTTAATGGATGCACTTCCCATTAAAATAAGTATCGGCTAGACAGTCTTTTATGTCGCTTCTGTGTTATATTTTAGTGTATATCGTTTACTTTAATGAAGTATAGCTCACATCTCAACAGAACATAAAATGTGTTGTATTTATATCAAGTTTTATAAAAAGGGGGGTTGTCATGGACGCCTAGGTTATACATTCGAGGTGTTTTTCCGAGCTTGCCGGAAAGGCCCGAGAAGTTGCGATTGATTGCCCCTAATGTATACAATGCTTGTTATCGCTACACCTCATCAATCGTTATAGATAGAGACTTAAAACTTTTACTTTTGCATTCGGTACACTTAGACGCTCTTTCAATCTGTTCATACCGAAAGGGTCCAAAATCTTTTTCTAGCAGTTATTGCCCCTGAAAGTTTCGGACATTCAATAAAAACACAAATAACTTTTGAATCAATAATCATAGATAGATCGGATCACTTGGTATTGATGCGTCTACCTTGTCAGATCAAAATGACATAAAGGTCAAAGGACAAGGTCAAGCAATAAAAATTGAATACTTAATCATTGACACTTTTTTATTAAGTAATACAGATTAAAAAAATACTTTATTCTACTAAAGCAATCTTATTTCAAACAAAAAACACAATGAGGTGGAAAGACCTCTAATTGTTCGAATACAATTAGTCTACTAGTTTTCTTTATGTTTTTTATTCTTATTATTTTTCTCTATTTTCCAAGGGACAGCTTTTGTATTATAAGACATATTGAAACAATTTTTCCTTCATGTTGTTGAACATTTAACATTATGATACCAAATGACCCTGTTCCTGATAACCCCAAGAACCTACAAAGTTATTGCCCTTATTTACGAAAAGCTTGTTATCGCTACTCCTCTGAAACCATAAGAGATAGAAACTTGGAACTTTTACCAATGTCTTCAGTACACTTAGAGGGTTCTATAATCTATTCATACCGAAAGGATCTGAGGCCCCCTTCTAGTAGTTATTGCCCCTGAAAGTATTATGACTTCTAACTTTTTTTACACTTATCATAGAGACTTCAGACCACTTGGGATGGAAGCGTCTACCTTGGCCAAACAAAATGACATACAGTGCTGCTATCGTGAAAGTTGACAAAACTATCCTATCCTATCCTATATCCTGCATCCTATCCTGCAAATAAGTTATATCCTATCCTATCCCATACCTTCAAAATATAGGAATGCAAGTTAAATGAAACGAAATATAAGAATTAAATGATTTTATCGATTAATGTAGTACTCAAAATGAATAATTAAATCTTAAAACCGAATATTCTTCGAGCGAGATAACTTACTTACCTGTGCTACGGTAAGCGATTCGATTTTTGATTTTATTATATTTATGCATAAAAACAGATAAATAACTTCGATGCACTTATTTAGGAACTGTTTAGTCACATATTTGTATCAAATTATTTTCTTATCACATATAACTGAGCGTAATTATCAATTTTCGAGCGATTCGTACGGCGATAAAAGTAAACACGATTTGGAAATGAATAATTCATTTAGGAAGTTTATATCGTTTATAGTTCAATCACCCTGAATTTTTTTTCAAATATAAATTCCTAAGCATTTATAGCTAGCTAACATGTATTAATTCGATATGTTCAGGTTAATATCGGACAGAAATATGCGTCCCTGTTATTTTGCATCGAAGAAATTATATGAAACGTGAAGCAATGTATGTTTCTTGTATACATGTTTATCTTTTAAAATACCGAATTGGTCGTTTATAAATTCAAGCTTCAATTACTTTGCAGACTTTACATTAAGAGTTATTTACGTCATCGTTTACGAATCAACAAATCAGAGGCGATTATTTGAAATAGAGGGAATGATCTCTAGATATTATTCCTAGCCGGTCAATATCAAAAAAATATTGACCGGTCAATATTTTTCGGACGAGCTAATATTACAGTTATTGACTATTTGTCTATATAGAGTTATATAGTGAGAATATACTACTGAATATAACAATATCAATTGTTATATTCAGTAGTGTATTTTCACTATATAACTCTATATAGACGAATAGTCAATAACTGTAATATTAGCTCGTCCGAAAAATATTGACCGGTCAACATTTTTTTGATATTGACCGGCTAGGAATAATATGTAGAGAACATTCCCTCTATTTCAAATAATCGGCTCTGATTTGTTGATTCGTAAACGATGACGTAAATAATTCTTCGCGACTCCAAAACAAGGTGACGTCATAATAGACAGTCAGTCAAGGCAAGTAAACAACGGACGCGCAATGCGACGGTTTGCTATCATAACGGATATAAGGATTTGCGAATTACTGTGAAGTAAAATCAGGTAGAACATCTGTATGTTAATTCTTACGGGCGGTGGAATATCATAAGTGACCGTTTGATGCTGAGGATAGTTTGGAAATGAACTTTGCACAAAATTGAAATCGTGAATTCTTTGTTGAGCTGAGAAAATTACGGCGCTCTGTTTTCAATTACTTTCTTTAATTTTAGTTTGTTTCTTCATATAACAAAACAAATGTTGACTGTGTTTTCGGGCAACATTGATTATATTAATTAGCCCCCTTGGGACGAAAATATTTCCCTCCGCTTCGCGTCGGGCAATATTTCGTCCCTCGGGGGCTAATATAATCAATGTTGCCCTCAACCCCAGTCAATATTTGTATATTATTTCCAGCATCCATGAAATTCTGCGCTGTTTTCCGTTGTATTTCGGCTCCGTTTTCATATTTAAATAGTGTTAATTAATACATCAGAAACAAGAAGAAAAAATATAATAGTGCACACAAATTTATTTATAAACCGCTTAAAATTTTTGGCTACAAAAAATTATAATTTTATTATTTAATTTCTTGCGGATGTCAGACGAACAAGAAATTGTGCTGGTTATTGACATTCAAATAAAAAAGTGTCAGATAATACATAAGGTATTTTGCAGTCAAAATTTAATTGAAATATAGAAAGACTGAAACGTTTACTGGTAACATGATCAAATCATCTTCTAAGAGATTTATACATCATTAAATTTAAATTGGTTGCATTAATCTTAATTGGTATAATTCCAACTTTGTTGAAATATTTTATGTCAAATATAAATAAACAGGCATTGTTTACAAACTGTTACTCAAATTGTAGGAGGCTATATTCAGTCCAGATACGTCTCATCTAAGGACAAGAGCAAACCCTAATTGCAGGAAAACCACTTCAAAGAAACAGCCACAAAAGGTAAATAAATATTTATGTATTTTTTTTTGGCATGTTGAAAATGCAACCACCCATTCCACTCACAATACTTTTAAAAGAGTTAAAACATTTTGAATATTTTCTAAAGATACTCAGTTCATACCAATAGAATTCCAGTTTGCTGTCACATTGACAATTTTTCTTTTGTTTTTATTTACTGGCAATTAAGACATCAATGTAATAACAATTATGAAAATGTTTACTATCTATCAAAGTTAGACTTGTAGAAAAGCTCCTTTATGGTACTGTATGCCATTAATACTAATTCTTACAATATATTGTGTACTCATCTCATAGTTGCCTTATAAATTGCCAATGAGGTCACTTCTTAAAATCTTCAGTGGTAGTTTGGACATTTGTTTACTTTTTGCAGATGAAATTTAATCTATGAGATGTCTTGTGTGGCAAACAGAGTCATCAAAAAGTTTATGTGTTAATTCTTAGTTTTTGGCAAAAACTTTAATTAGCAATGAATAGAAAACTGAACATTACAGGTGTAAGAGTTAAAGCAATCGAGCTATTTAGGCTTTTATTATTGAAAGGTCACTCTCAGATGACCCCTTTGGGATGTTTTTAGATCTTGTTTTTAGTAGTGGAGCTGTTAAACAAGTCTAGTTTTGATTAAATTGTTAAGGGGTTACAAACATAAAATTTGACACTTTTTGTGATAGTTACATTATTCTTTCAGACAAGTACCCCTTCAACACAACAGCAGGCACAGCAAAGACCCCAAGAGACACAGAGAAAGCACATTGAGGTACACATTTAAATAAAACTGGGAAGTTTTGTAATTTTGCAGAAATTATAAATTTATTAAAATTGCTATAAAAATTGAAATATTTATTTTAAATCATACTCATTACAAGTTACTTACATTTGAATTAAGAAAAATGAGACTTTAAAAAAAAGATAAATTTAAACAGGAATATATAACATAAGTCATTAATGTTTGACAGTTATTTTTTATTAAATGTGAAGTTTCACTCCTGTTGGGGTAAACAAATAGGCCAAAAGGCCTAACTTTATCATTGTTTAAAACTTAATTAATTTTTTTTTCCAACTTCTTTAGGGCACAAATGGACGTTCAGTCACCATTCTGTATGAAGGATCAGGGGACTATGAAGGTCATTCTAGTCCAAAAAGACAGCCCTGTTCGTTCGAGGACTTAACATCAGATCAAGTGGACATCATCCTTAACCAAGTAGAATCTGCACAAAAGAACTTAATCAGCACCATGACAATGACTGATGACATCGTTATTGTTCAGAGTGAGGAGGATATAGCATCACTGTGCAAAGACTGCAATGGAACCCACCATTCTCAGACATCAGTTCAGACACAGCTCAAGGACATCAAGTCTTCTCAAAAAGCCCTGGAGAAGAAAGTGGACAGTCTTCTAGAAATATTGACCACATTTGTGAAAAAGCAGGAGACCTGTGTAACCATTGATCTGAATACATCAAGCTTTGTTATTGAACCTGAATCTACACCACCTTCTAAAGTGACCAAGGCCTTGAACAATATTCTTACCACCAGTGTTATGAGCACTACTGCACATGACACTTCTGCTGCTAAAATTCCTTTCAACACTTCGATCCTGGACAACACCTGTGAAACTTCAACCACCCGTAACAACTTGACGACAGGCCGGACTACAAAGACAGGCAACATCCTGACCACTTTGAGGGCATCAACCACTAGCAAGAACTCGATTGACAGCACCACAGGCAACAATTCAACGAGCAACACCCAGACCACAAGCAAGACACTGAGGGGCAGCACTCTATCCACAGGCAACTTGACTGGCCGCACCCTTTCAACAGACAACTCGATGGGCAGCACTCCATCCACAGACAACTCGACAGGCCGCGCCCTTTCAACAGACAACTCGATGGGCAGCACTCCATCCACAGACAACTCGACTGGCCGCACCCTTTCAACAGACAACTCAATGAGCAGCACTCCATCCACAGGCAACTCGACAGGCCGCACCCTTTTAACAGACAACTCGATGGGCAGCACTCCATCCACAGACAACTTGACTGGCCGCACCCTTTCAACAGACAACTCGATGAGCAGCACTCCATCCACAGGCAACTCGACAGGCCGCGCCCTTTCAACAGATAACTCGATGGGCAGCACTCCATCCACAGGCAACTCGACAGGCCGCACCCTTTCAACAGATAACTCGATGGGCAGCATCCAAATGTCAGGCAAGACCTCGACTACCAACACCCTTTTGACAGGTAACAACTCATTGGGCAACACCTTGATTGGCAGCACCCCAAGCATGTTCATAACCTCAAGCATGGTTGGCACCTCAACACCAGTGACATCTTTTGAAACAACTTCCAGAGAAGAACCTAGAGTTTTGTTGATGGATGCCTCAAATGATGAGTTGCCACCACCTGTGTGTGAAACAATTGCCGAACTTGTGTTAGTTGAGGAAAATGAAGAAAATGTTGCCCCATCATTGGAAAGTAGGTTTGCCAACCAGATGAATAAGCCTCGACTGCAGCGAATGAAACGATTTCCAAGTCCTTGCAAGGCTAATGCCATTACAACTTATATAAGAAGCAGTGAGGATGTCGAGCCTGGAAACTACGAGATTCTTGTTTGCCCAGATGTACTAATGGAAATCAAAGATCGTTCTTGTTCTGATGGAAACTTTTTGTTGAACACAGCAAGAAGAATTTTCAAGGAGGAAGAGCTGGAAGGAAAGAATTATTCTGGAAGGAAAGGGAGGTCTGGGATTTCGCCTAGACGAAAACATGCTCTTCAACATGCGTTTGCAGAATACTGTTCGTCGAACATTGATGACTTCAAGCGGGCAGTGATTGCTTTGAACTCAGGAATTAGAGGAATGGCATTCAAGTAGTTCATGGATTTGTGAAAAGTGTAAAAAAACAAATTACATTTCACCAAATGTATTATACATGTTTTTTTTAAAATGTACACTTGTGATGAACATGATGATACTCATGTATTTATGACTTTAGATGCCTATGATATAATGATTTTAAATGTCATTACATTTATGCAATTAAATCACAGTTATAAGGATAACATTTTGAATCTGTTGACAGTCATAATAAATTCTCTTCCAGCATTTCTCTTGTTCTTCAATGCATATTAGCTATGAATTTATCAACCTCATTTAATATGTTAGAAATTAGACTTATCAAGTTCCGGGTGTAAGTTTGATATCTAACAAGTCCTCTGAGAGAAAAATTTCTTGCCATTCAGAACAATTAGGGTGACAAATGATATTCACAAATGATGAATTGAGAAATACCTGTATTAAATGAATAACCCATCTGATGCATGATCATACATGTATAATCTGTTAAGAATACAGTATTTTGTAAAACAAAGGTTGCTTGGTTTCTCTCAAGTTACATTTAGTATTTATTTTGTGGGTTAGGAGGAAAATTGAAATCTCATTAAGCATGTTAAGGTACTTCACTACACCAAGACTTGTACTTTTTTAGACACTACGTCACAAGATGGCGATTTAAATGTTTTGTTAAACTAACTGTATCAATCAAATCAGATGTGTATCGTCATAGCTCAGTGGTTAAAGTATCAGGCTTGTGAACCGCAGGTCATGAGTTCGAATCCACCTGGGGCTTTTGTTTATGCTTCCTAAATGAAATTTTTGAAAATACCATTTTTATCTAAAATTGCACATTTTTTCGCCTATTTGATAAATATACTTCTTATCCATCATGCTTTCTATCATAATCAAGTAATTTTTTGCTGATACATGTATGAGAAACTATTTCAAGGTGTAGTGAGGAACCTTAAGAGATGTGTTATCAATATTAATGCTGTGAACTTCATTAATGGTAACCGCTTCAAGAGGGCACAGAGACATCTTTCATTAAATGTGGCATGAAATTACCATGAGGCTGTTCAAAGATAATTCTATGTTCTGTCACTCCTACAAATCCCTTTTCAAGTTTGAATTTTTGGTTTGCAGCTTAAATACTGCAATCTGTAGAAATGTAGATGTAATGAGCAAATCATTAAAGTTGACAAAAAAAAAAAAATTAATGCGGTGGCCTTGAATCTTGAAAACTTGCTGTATTTGTATCAATGGAATAATTTATAATCATTATGAAAATCTCTTCCTTATTTATGTGTATATAAACATGGTTTAAGCCAAAAAGTTCAGGGTTCATTACCAAGCTATGGATGACTATTTTGAATTTTTCTTTTAATCACATAGAAAACGCAAATAATTGCATACAAATTGAGCCATGGTACATATTTTACATTAATGTTAAAAATTCAAATGGAAAAGAATCATGTAAAATAAAATGTTTTTACAATTTTACTTAGTGAAAATCTTCATATTGCGGAGATAGAATCATTTTTTAAAAAATGGAAGACATTAAAGTTGTGTCTGACCTTAATATATGTATAAACATCCCCCGTTTAGGTTTAGTATTTTGAAGTAGACGCTAAACACAGAAATAACTTTGAGCAGCCACATTTAAGAAAAAACTTAAAAAAGAAAGAAAACTCAAAATCAAATAACGTAAGCATTTTTATATGTACATACTATAAGAGAAGAATATATATGAAAGGTTAGACATTGCATGGTGATATCATCAGCTCAATACATACAAAAGAATTTGAATATTGTACACATTAATTCAATATGCCTGCAGTGTCTTTATCAAAACAAAGAATCCTCTCCTGATGGACATGTTCACTCAAGTTCATAATCATATGAAGAACAGCACATCTAATACCCTGACTGTTCCCCACTGTTCAAAACAACTGCTGGGATCACCTTGTGAATATGGTCGATGAATTTCTGGCAGCCATCAGCGGAAAGGCCATTCCAGAAATCTCTGATCCCAGCAACAAGTTCTTCCTTCTTCTTTGGTTTCACAGTCTTTGTGAGATATAGTTTCATAGCTGCCCACACGTTTTCAATTGGGTTAATATCTGGTGACGAAGCTGGTGTTTTCATGATCTTGTCCAAGAGATTCTTCTGTTGCATCCACTCCTTTGTTGACTTGGACACATGTTTGCTGTCATTATCCTAAAATATATGGCATAAAAATAATTTTTTTCACAATAGTGTTGTGAAATCAAGAAGAGAAATTATACAAGTACTAAATGGTTTTACATTAAAGACATTTGCAATTGTTTTGTAAAATTGAATTACCTGATAGATTCTAAATCCATTTGGAAATTTCTTCTCTGCAAAAGGGATTAGGTTCTTTTCTATTATCCCTTGGTATATGACAGAATCCATTGTCCCTGTAAACATGCATATGTCTGTTCTCCCTTCGTAGGAAATACCTCCCCAAACGTGTACCTTAATGGATATAATTTACAATATTAATCATTTTGTTTAATAAATGCAGTTTTATAAATATTTATATCTGTTACAGCTTTACAATAGATTAAATCATTTACATATAATAACAATTAAACATGCATACATGACGTTTCATAAATCTCTTCAGTGTGACTTGATTACATCAAAACTGGTTTTTCTAAAAAATGACCCAAACTTTTTTTGACAAGCATATTTGCAACACTGAAATTTTTTTTACCTTGTAAGCATGTTTAGGACGACTCCTTCTAGATGTTTTCTTCTGTATCTCCGAGGATTTTTGAAAAAAGTGGAGTCTCCCGGCTGAGCACATTTCTACTGTTGTTTCATCGGTGAATATCACATTCTTGAAGTCTTCTTTGTCTTCAACAGCTTTCAAACACCACTGCAATCTCTCCTGTTGGTAAAATGCAGGATTAGAAATTAATGTAAATCAAACTAACATTTGAATATGTAAAAACAACATAATTAATAGGTCATGTACAATCACTTTATTTAGCTACATAGCTTGCATTACCTACATATCTTTATTTACCTACCTTAAGTAAGTTTATTTAGTTACCCAATCATACTTTTTTCTTAAATGGGCATTCGTACAAAAGAGTCACACTTAGGTGCAGCAGTAACTTTCAACTTAGAACTGTCATCTGAAAACCAGTCACGAAAAGATCATTATTGAAAATAATGCTATTTCACGAAATTGCTGTTAAGGCCACATTTTCTTCTTAATCAGACCCTGTGCGTTCATAAACTTCCTCTTCTATTTTTGATTTATTTCTCATATTTTAAATAGTTTTAATATATAAATCAGAAACAAGCTGGAAAAATATAACTGTCCGCACAATGTACTGCCTACAAATTTTCATTACAATTAAAAATAATTTTATTATACATGTATAATCGCTCGCCCGCTCATACTTTTTTCATTGGATGTCAGAAATTAAGTTGGTGTGGCCGAAAGTTCTGAAAGTTTTGAGGCTATGTATAACAGTCTACGTGTTACCAAACAGCTACATCTAAATGGAATAACAAAGAAGTACAGTTCTGGTTACCAGTAAAAAAATGATTGATTGGTAATCATTCGATCAACACAATGTGAAGTTATCACACTAAACCATGGCTCATTGCACACAAGTGTCATACAGTTACCGTAGTTGTTACCCAAACAATAGATTGAAATGCATATTTTGCTTAAAACTGCTCAAGATCAGCATGTTTTGACTGTTTTTGCTAAAGCTACACGGTACATGTACAAATATTGGTTCACAGTTTCCTTACAATTATTTGTCTGTTAAACTAAATAAAAAGCAATTTAATCTCTAAAAGGTGGCTAAATAAACCCACAGCATTTCAGGTAGGTAAACATGGTAAATGAAGCTATGTAAAGTTGCTAAATCTGGTGATTGTACTTGACCTAATAAAAGCAGTTGTTGATCAAAATTCTAATCTTCTTTGATTAGTGAACGACTATAATTTACAAACTAAAAAAAAATACACAGGAATTTTTACATTAAAGTTTCATATACTGCAAACACACGTGTGCATTTCATAAATTAAAGAATTCGCACCCGCACACATTACAGGAATACTTGTATACATGTAACATCATATGAAATACCGGCGAACATTTACATACCCTCACGTTTTTCCTACTAATGAGCTGACTTGTCCTATTTCCAGTTTTGGCTTGCCATCCTAGGTCTTTCCTCACTTTCGAGATAAGCGCAGGTGACACGTCTAAACCAACACTGTCCTTCAGTTTCTCTCGCATCTCACCACAAGTCAGTTCATCGTTTTCCATTTGCCACATCTGAATAAGGTCTTTGTGAATTTCCTTCAGTTTCGTCTGGCACTCTTGTTTTCCTCACAAGTGTCTGATCGCGATCCCACTTCTTCAGGAACATGTAAATCCCCTGTCTACTCACTTTCACACCGTATCTCAAACAAAGAACACTTCGAATCTTCCCCAGACTTCTTTCTTCTTTCCTAATTGCTAAAATCCTTCTCTTTGTTTCCACTGACAATCGTGCACCTCTCTGTTCCGCCATTTTCAACTTTTTGTAAAATTTAGGATTGATTTCAACGAAACGAAAAACGATTTTTTTGTAAATTTTCACGTGTATATGCATCAACAATATAAATTTGATGGATATGTAAATATACTTTGCTATTTTAAACAAAAATAAAACAGTTTAATATAAACAATATCTCATTTTTTAATTTTGTTTGCCTTTTTGATAAAGAAAAAATTTGGAACTCTTCATACAAAGGAGGCGCGTTTCTTCAAATCTCATACCATACCATAGCATAGCATACCATACCATACCATAACTATCTCTTTTAAATTTCTCATAGCATAGCATACAAATCTCATAGCATAGCATACAAATCTCATAGCATAGCATACAAATCCCATACCATATCATATCATAAAATTGTAAAAGATATGCATGAACTGACTGTAGTACTACATCATAAGACATTTCAAAATATAACCCTTAAACCCCTACCATGAAACAATTATAGAGTTATTGCCCCTATTGTTATCGCTACCCCTCACTAACTGTTAGAGATAGAGACTTGAAACTTTTACTAAGGTATTCAGTTCACCTAAACGCTCCTTCAATCTATTATACCGAAAGGGTCCAAGAGCCTTCTATAACTTCAATAACTTCTATCAGTTATTGCTCCTGAAAGTTTGGAACATTCAATAAAAACACAAATAACTTTGGAATCAATAATCATATAGACATCGGACCATTTGAGGTGGAAGCGTCTACCTTGTCAGATCAAAATGACATAAAGGTCAAAGGTCAAGGTCAAGCAATAAAAAAATTGCATCCGTAATCTTTTGACATTTTTTTTTATAAAGTAACGCATATTAAAAATACTTTATTCTATTGCAGAATCTTATTTCAAACATTAAACACAATGAGGTGGAAAGACCTCTAATTGTTCGAGAACAATAAGTCTACTAGTTATTCTTATTATTTTTCTTCTTTTTTTTCCAGGGACAGTTTTTTTGTTTCAAGAGATATTGAAATAATTTTTTCTCTATGTTATTGACCATTAGAAGAAGTTATGGTACCAAATGACCCTTTGCTTCATAACTCCCAGAACTTACAAAGTCATTGCCCTTTTGTACGAAAAGCTTGTTATTGCTACTCCTCTGAAACTTTAAGAGACAGAGACTTGGAACTTTTACCAATTAGAGGGTTCTTCAATCTATTCATACCGAAAGGATCTGAGCCCCCCTTCTAGTTGTTATTGCCCCTGGATGTGTTGGATTGTCAATAAAATCACTTCCAACTTTTTTAATTATTTGTCATAAAGACTTCGGACCACTAAGGATGGAAGCATCTACCTTGGCCGAACAAAATGACATAAAGGTCAAGGTCATTTGGAAATCCGTTAATTAATGAGCTTTTATATCTCTTTTGTGTAGGGTAGTAGAGAAAACCTTTTTTATGGATGTAGTAGGACATCATAAGACATTTCAAAATATAACCCTTTGACCCTTTTAATGAAAATATTATTGAGTTATTGTCCCTATTGTACAAAACGCTTGTTATCGCTACTCCTCATGAACTAGAGAAAGAGACTTGAAACTTTTACTAATGTATTCAGTACACTCCTTTATTCTATTCATACCGAAGGGATCCAAAGTCTCTATCTAGCAGTTATTGCCTCTAAAAGTTTCGAACATTTATAAAACACAAATAACCTTTCGAATCAATAACCATAAATACATCTGACCACTTGGAATTGAAGCGTCTACCTTGTCCGATCCAATTGACTTAAAGGTAAAAGGCCAAGGTCAAGCAATAAAAATTGCATACTTAATCGGTTGATACTTTTTTCCGAAGTAACGCAGATTAAAAAATACTTTTTTCTATTGAAGCAATCCTATTTTAAACATAAAACACAATGAGGTGGAAGTCCTCTAATTGTTCGAGAACAATTAGTCTACTAGTCTCTATTAATGTTATTGCAGGCAACATTGTTTAAAACTTTTTGGATTTTTTTTCAAATCAGCTGTACCAACGGCATTGTTGATTAAACTAAAGGAGAAAGGCAAATTTAAAAAGTGTGAATCGCTTATATCTAGCCAATAAGAATAACACGTTACAGGCGGAACATTTAATTTTTTTTAAAGATAAAGTAAATAGTGATCTACCACCATATTGATTCATTTTGTTTTGTAAATCAGCATAGTGACAACGTAGCAGCAATGGTAATGCAACAAAGGCCGTTAAATACGATTTATAAAATTAAACTCACAAATCTTTTAAGATACATAGTTTTAAGCAATATGATATTCAAAACATCATTTTATTTATTATTTCTAAAATGTAAAATGACCATAACAAACTGTCAACCATCTCAAAAATCCATAAAGCGGAATACGAATTTAAAACAAAGCAACACAGACCTCTAAAAAGATAGAGAAGTGATATGGTGACTAGGAGGAGTAAGCATCCCCTGGCGACCTATCGCGCCCACTGTGTGCTCATTGTCAAGGTAAAAAAACATGAAACCGTAGTTCGCCCGGTGTATCGATAATGGTCTAACAGGTATGAAAAACATCAGTTAGCATGTGTCCTAATGAAACGTTTTACTTGCTGACAAGGTCACTGTATCGACCATAGAACTTGCGTTAATATGGCTTTAATCAAAGTTCTTGATATTCTTGTTCCAACAACTTGTTTGTATAGTCTCTCCCAAAATATTTATACTGCATATTTTGAAGATGTTTGTTAAAATACAGATACATGTCAAATAAGTGTAATTGATATCATCTTCACTAGCCAAGGATTTATGATCTGCTCCGCTCCTCTAAAATAGGTGGTGGAGCAGAGTATATCGTAAACCCTTGGCTAGCCAAGATGAATTGAAATTGATGAGATATAATGACCAATTTTGACATGTGTTCTCCATTCGGAAGTCACTCAAAATACCTCAAACAATTTTCCAACGTTCACATCCGGGTACCGATGGACAATCCCCGTAGACTTTTGTTCTTAGACGTGTTGTGAAACCTGACAAGCTAGAGGTGTCGATCAAAGTAGAAATCTTTTTTATACTATTGAACATGAATGAACATCCTCTGAATCAAGAGGTATTTATAAACATAGAATAATTTCAAAAAATAAGCGACAAAAAATCATGCGACAGACTATAAGTAGAATGCCTCGTTTAATAAATTATTTGTATATAGAGCAAGAGGTTTAAAAGTATATGTACAAAATAACTTGATAAATGTATGTTATATAGCCACATAACAGAAATCATTGTTTATAATAAGGATAAAATCTAAAAAGAAATTAGATTGATTATATTAACAATTCAATAGAAGTCAACAAAATGTCATTATTATAAATTAGTTGACATGCTTTAATCATTCTTTTAGTTTTCATATATTATTAGATTACACTATGAAAAATCCTGTAAGAAACGTACAAAGTAAACATACAAATTACATATTTTTGATTGCAAATTGAAATCTTTGGTGTTTTTACAGCCACATAAAATGCACCAATATTTATTTCTTGGGGTCACACATATAGACCTAAGGCGATCATTCGGGTGTGACTGTATCTTACTATGTACGATTTTATCTTACCCAGTCAATTTAAACAAAATAACAGCAATGCACGCATGCTATATATCCATGCAATTTTAAAGGACACTGGTTTTCTCATTTTCGTCAAGAAGTTATGTTTCCATATGTTCCGTCGTTTGTTAGAACAGCTAGATCGCAAAAACATAAATATGAAAAAAGTGACGGAGTAGTAAACACTGATTTGGTCGGTTCCAGGTAAGTATATTTTTATTATAAAAAAAATTACGTGTTTCATATATTTTTACCATAAACTTGTACATTTTTTTTTAAAAAAGGAAGCGTTAATATTACATTAAAGCTATACACGCTATAATTTACGTCAATTTTGAATGACAGTGAAAACGCATGTGTTTGTCTACTTATGAAAGTTATCCTTAATCTGTAAATTACAATGGTGAATTCCATCTTGTTACAAAGATATAGATTGTTAATTGTTTATTTTCCTGCCAAAAAAATATACCTTTTCATGAATATTGATGAAGGAAGAGCGAAACCGACCTCATTGCGCATGTCCGCGGAGAACTAGGTGGTCGTTATTGTTTGCCTAATTAAATATCCAACTTGATTTTTAATATGCTTAACATTTGTTAATTTGAAATACATACATGTATAATGAGTAAAATTCGTTTGTCATTCACGATACCCTTACTTCTGCATTAACACTTATAGGATCTATAAATAGCACATAGGGGAAAAACACAGGTCTACGTCTTCTTTTTAAAGGAAATATTGATGTTTACTCACAGGCTTGTATTTTTTTCTTTTGTTTGTACTCGTATATCGGACAAATTCATGCTTTACTGAAAATATCCTTTTCTTTGTGAAACTATCACAATTATGAAGATGTTGACCCTTCACCAGTTTTGGTATGATAGGCTAAATTTAGCTGTCGATATCACGTGATAGATTGATATTCAAGAGGAGGCATTACTTTCCTGGCAGGAAAATAAATAGTTTTTATTGTTTAATATTTGATATATTTGTTACGTGATCGAATTGAGCATTATAATTAACAGAATAAAGGTAACTTTTATTAGTAATCAAACACATACATTTTCCCCTTTATTCAAAATTGACGCAAATTATAGCGTGTATAGCTTTAATATACATTATTGCAATCCTGTTTTTGATGCACTATAATCTCGGATACATAAAGATAAAATTGTTATTATATTAATTCAAGAGATTGGGGGAATGGAACACAATCAGTCCCAAAATTATTTGATTATGATTTAAAACACTGTATACTCAGTGTGTAAAATTTCTCAATTATTCTATATTAAAAAATTCCTTAATATCTAATCCTTTTCTCACAAAATTTTGTACGCCGACGTACGAGAGTGCAAGCTACTAAACATGCACGCAAAGAATGGTATCACCTGTACATTTGAATAACGGCTATTGCTAAAGGAAAAAAAACCCAGACACAACCTCGGTGTGAGCGACACAACGCAAAGGATTTCCCTTTTTTAGAAGGTCATGACAATACAATACCTGTACTAGATTTGATATTTAGCACATCTGATTTAGAAATGGGAGCGGAATCTTTCTACGAAAACTTCATTTTAAAGAAGCGTTTGAGCTATAAACCAAAGACTAGAGATCCTGATAGCTCTTCATTTAAATGACCATTCTCTTTTTTAAAGGTGGCAGGGGATAGTTTTGAACGAAATACCCGGTCAAAATATTGAAATAAAGGGAGAACCTGAGGTTTGGCTGGTTATTTGAGGGGATTAAATTTATGAATTTATGCCGTGGATAGAGGAGCTCATGTCAATTTCACTGATATATGACACTTTAATACTGGTAGCACTTTTCATCAGATATGGAATGAAAATGCGAAACTGTGGCCAAAATTTTCACTTTCGGTTTTTTAGGCTGAAAAGTAAGGTGGGTTCAGAACACGAAATGCCACTCAAACAGGATGTGATTAAGCCCTCTCCCATTATTTGGTGATTAGTTGCATAGTTAGACATTAAGCTAATATGTTTTACGGTGTAACCGTTTGGAGGGCGAAGCTAGATCAGTATATGCCATTTCATCATCTCTGGCCTGTCATTTCATATAAGTGCTTTGTTTGGACTCTAATCTTATTGCTTATTAAATTTCTTCAAGCCCTGATATGCTATAGACTATAGTCTGTCCCAAGCTTCTGTTTCTATCACATGTTGACGACTTTTATACAAACATACACAGCTAAAAAAAGTACAGTTGAAATCCTTCATTAAAATGTCATCACTTTGTTTTACTCAGAGATTTTCACAGGAACGAAAAACAGATTCCTTATGGAGATATTTTTTTTTCATTTGGAAGTTTCTTGGAACACCTCACACAATTTTCACATGCTATCATCCAGATCTTATTTTATATAAAATGCTATACAAATATCCATAGATTTTTTTTTTAACCGAACAAGTCAGAGAGAGAGAGGGGGGAGGAAATTCAAATTCAAAAACCTGTAAACAAATTTTCATTCTGGTTTGTAAATCAATATTGTTTAAACCCTGAAATATTTCATCTTCGTATGCCAAGGGTTTCTGATCTGCGCCGCTCTTGCAGATCAAACACCCTTGGCTAGCGAAGGTACATGTAGGGGCATTTAGAATAACTAAAAACTACGCAAAAAATCTTAGGACATAATTTAGCTGCATTTTTGTTGTTGTTGTTGTTGTTATTTTGATTCTATCAATATACATGTATATTATTTTAATGTCTACAGTTATACTGTCTAGTCTGAAGTAATTTATACATATATTGGATAATACCTGGCTGCAGCTACATGTATCTACATTGCAGATCTCTGGATAATTCTTCAGCATGAAGTATTTTAACATTTTACTCCCTTATTTTAAATGTATGCATAAAACATGAAATAAAGAGTAATCTATACATATTTTCTTATATAAGAAAATCAATTTTTCTCGAGAATATTTTACTTGTATGGACAAATAATGAGATTATTTTTGGTCCCTTTTTTTTTTTTTATAATTTATTGTTTTTGATCCATACATACTAATACTAATGTTGACATCAATAAATTCAGTTTTTATAAATTGTATACACATGCATACTCACTCACACACAAGTATATTTACATACATTTTTCAATATTAGTGGTAAATGGTTACTTTGCTTCCCCCCCCCCCAAAAAAAAATAAATAACAAATAATAATACAAATAGTAATAATCATAATATCATAAACTAATCTAAAATGTTTTTCCATGTAAGCCACAATTTTTAAAAATTGCGCAGCTTTTGATTTTGGATAGCAGCATATTTTTCTACATGATATTTTATTCTTAAATGACTGAGTAATCCAAAAAATATTGGCATTTTATTTTGCATTAAGGATAAAAAAACATATTGTTTAACATATAGAATTATGAAGTTTATAACCCTGTTATTGTTTGACAATGGTAGCTCACCAAGAATAACATTAAAAACATTAAAACCAACTCTTTCAGAGGCCTTTCTGTATATATGAAGACTTAAATCACTCCAGAGTGTTTGTACTTTATCACAAGCCATGGAAACATGTATTATTGTTTCAACATTTTCCATACAAAAACAACAGCAATCAGAAGTTTTAATGTTAATTTTCTTAAGGTATCTTCCAACAGGAACAATTCTATGCAAGATTCGAAATTGTAACCACTGGTCAGAAGAATCACTAGTTGTTTTAAAACAAATCTTAAAGACATCTTGCACTGATATTGTGTCTACTCCATATGGCATAAGCTCTGCCTCTCACTTGCTGATTGAGGTTGAAATAGCCTCATATTTATTCAAAAAATTATAAAAGATTTTTAAACATTTTTTAGAAGATATGAGAGGTTCAAAAAATAAGGGTACATATGGATTAGGAAGTCTTTTGAAAGAAGACCTATCAATTAACAATGATTTCAAATATTTTGAAATAGATGTAACAATACTATTGTATTGCATCACACAACTGTCAGATAGATTGTATGTGTTTTTAAGAACTCTAAAGTCTAAAAGATTACAATCATCATCAAAAAAATCTTGCACAACCTTTATTCCCTTTTCATACCAGGATTTAAAAAAAACTCGTTTGTTGTTAACTTTTATATTAGAGTTATACCCAATGGAATATAATGAAATTTTTTTTAAAATGCTGAGTAAGTAAAAGATTTCATATAACATGACCAAGCAATCAAAACATCTTTCCAGAAGGCGTTATTTTCTTTCAACAAACAATCAAACACAAAACTATCTCCAAAATCATACAATTTCTGTAAAATATCTCCATTGAGAGCATAGAAAATATCCATCCACGGTTTATGTGAACAAGTTAACCTTTTAATCCATGTACATTTACGTGATGTAATAAAACTTCTAACATCTACTATTTTCATACCACCTGACAAGCAGTCTTGTGTTATAAGAGACCTTTTAACTTTGTCTGTTTTGGATGTCCATAGAAACTCAAAGATAGCTTTGCATATAAATGATACAATCTCCTTTTTGGGAGTAGGAAGCGATACATGTATAAATAAATGATTTAATTTTGGAATTAACAAACTCTTAATGACAGTGACACGACCAATTGGAGTAAGAATTCTTCTTTTCCATTGTTCCATAAGTGCAATGATTTTTGAAATCTGAATACCAAAATTAATGTCAACAATTTCAGAAAGTTCAACGGAAAATTGGAAATCTAATAAATTAAAAGATGTAGATCCCCAGTCTAATTTCCATCTGGTATGATGAAACACTTGATCAGAATTTTTTTTTGAAACAATCCACACAATTTTTGTCTTAGATGTATTAATTTTAAGTCCTGAGAAGCTGGAGTAAAAATCCATAGTTTCTAATGCTTCGAACAAGGATTTTGGTGAACCATCAAGGGCTAACAAAGTGTCGTCTGCATACTGTGATATTTTATGTTCTTTTTTATGAACAAATATGCCCTTAATATCATTGTTTTGCTTTATAAGAATTAAAGGGATTTCTGCACATATAATGAATAAATATGGAGCAACAGAATCTCCTTGTCTACATCCCCTTTGTATGTCAAATTGTTCTGATAAAAAACCACTTTGTAAAATGCAGGCACGGACATTTGTGTTTAAAATTTTTATTTACTGGATAATATATTCTCCAAACCCAAAATAATTTAAAACTTTATATATAAATGACCATGACATAGAGTCAAAATCAATGAGGACCAAAAGCCCTGGAATTTCATGTATCTCTGTGTACGACATCAGATCATAAAAAAGCGAGTATTTTCCTCTATGTATCTACCTTTTATGAAACCAGATTGTGTATTTGAAATAATAATGTCCAAAACTTGTTTGATTCTAAAACTTAGGCAACCAGATATAATCTTGTAGAGAACATTTAAAAGGGTTATTGATCGCCTGTTCTTTAGAAACTGTCTTGGTTTGTCCCCTTTTGGCAAACATGAAATTATTCCAAGTCTTTGAGAGATAGGAAGCTCTTTTTTAAGAAAAATACAGTTAATAGCTCTAACAGCATAATTTCTAATATCACTTCAAAAAAATTAAAAAAATTCTGCAGTATATCCATCACTACCAGGGGACTTCTTATTCTTCATGTGCTTTAATACGTTAAGAACTTCTCCTTCCTCAATGTTTTTCTCCAGACCTTTGGACGTATTTGTATCTATTTTAGGAGTATTAGAAATCAAGAACATTTCTTCTAAATCTATATTAACTAAACTTAAATCTGCACTTTTATACAGAGTTTCATAATATGTCTTAACTTCATCTAAAATTTCTGTTTGTTCATATATAGTGCCAGTACCCTCTAATTCAATTTTTCTTATTGTTCTATTTAAATAATTCCTAGATTCTAAATTACAAAAATATTTTGATGGTTTTTCACCCTCCACTATCTAGTGAGCTCGGGACCTTATCACGTGGCCTAGTAACTTTTCTTTTCTAATACTCTCGAGTTCCTTTTTTTCATCTCATTTATTTAAATCAATGAAAGCATCCGATTCTAAATCCTCAATTTCTTGCAATAGTGTTTTTTTCTTTTTGGTCGTTTTCTTTTTTGATATATGAAGAATATGAGATAATATTTCCCCGTATTTCCATCAATAATACCTCAAGAAATAAACTTTCATCAATGTTATTTTTACATAGGAAATTTTTACTCTCCGCATTCTCTAAATATTGATTACTGACACATTTTATTACATTTTTTACCTTTTGAACGTAGTCTTTATCTGTAAGTAAATAATTATTAAATTTCCAAAGACCACGCCCTCTCCGGAAGGGATTTAATTTAAGCTCGACCAAAACAATAGAAAGATCAGACCTGTATCCAGGTTTGATAGTGCAGTTTACATTTAGGTTTTGTTAAGCTGTCAGAAATGAGAAAATAATCAAGGCGACCTTGTTTAAGAGGATTTTTTTCCGCCATGTATAAACTTTTTTTTCAGGATTTAGGACTCTATAGTAACCTATGAGGCATAAGTCTTCCATTATTTCCAGGACTTTACTTCGAGCCTTTGGATTGTTAACACTACAGTAGTTATAAGTATCCTGCATGGGGTTCAATGCAAAATTAAAGTCCCAACATAAAATAAAATATTCGTTATCAAGTTCAAGGAAGATACTTCTTACATTTTCATAAAACTCAGGGTTGTCAATATTAGGACCGTATATATTAATGAGAGTAACCTTGTGGTCCTCAATTGTCATCTCCAAAGCCAACAAATTACCTTCACAGTCTATGAATTTTAAACTCGAAGTTGTTGATGAAAAGTATACAGACCTCTCTTGAGTTAGATGAATATGAATTAAACACACATTTATATCCCAACTATGTTTCTATAAACTGTTCATGTTCAGAAATAAAATGAGTATCTTGTAGGCAAATGATAGAATAATGTTTTTGTCTATAGTAGTTAAGAACATCTTTACGTTTTGATGGTGTGGCGAGCCCCCGACAGTTCACCGTAGCTGTTAAAATCTTGTCAGACGACATCATATTGACGTATTAAATGGAAATACCAAAAGCAACACATGCAAGAACAAAAAAAGTATTCAAAAATAACACATGCGCGAAGCAAATAACCATTTACCATTACCAAATTTTCTGATCCAACCTAACCCAAAAATATTACACACACACAAGCAACTAAGCATCCTACCATTTCATTAAGAACATTAATAAAGGGAGAAACACGCACACTCACAGATGCACACATACATAAACAGAAAGTAAACAGTTCCAAAATTGAGATAGCGATCCCGATCTGAAAACCGTTGACTGAACCCGATGCATCCAGGTTCCACTCCGCTGTCTATCATAAATGTACTAGCGCCGTTTTAGTTTTTCTGAAACATTGTCCAGAATATCGAATCTGTGGCGGCGTCCTTGTTCGTCCAGCGCAAAAACCTTGCCGTTGTAGTACCAGGCAGACTGGATTCCAGGGTCACCATTAAGATTGCGCAAAAGTTTTGCGTTGAAATTTGTTAGGTGGTCATGCATGGTAAAACATATATTGAGTTTGTCATTCAATCGATTTTTGATGACCGCGATCTTGACCTCCGTGTTACGGAATTTGGCGATCACAGGGCGTGGTCCTTTCCCATCTCCCCCAGGAATCCGTTGAATCGCAAGAACGTCCGAGGGGTCAAGGTCCATCTTTACTGCCTTCTTGAGAATTGTACACAATTTACCCCTGAGGTTTTCGTTTTTCTCCTCGGCCCAATTTAGAAATTTAATATTTGCTTTCTGCGAGTATTGTTGATTTTGATTGGCGAGGATCATTGCAGATTGTGCCGCAGATTCGCATTGTTTGAGTTTGTCGTTGAGAGATCTCAGTTCACTTGATTGGGAGTTCAATTTTTCTCTCAGAGTGTCGAAATCAAGATTAAATCCCCCAGAGATTTCTTTTGTTTGTGTTTCGAACTCTTTACTCTTTTCGTCGATTTTATCTTCAAACTCTTTCTTGACTTTGTTTTTGATACTTTCCTCAAAATTGTCTTTCATTTCATCGACAATTTCTTGTTTTATTTCACTTTTTATTTCATTTTTCAATTCTAACAATATTTCCGAAACCAAGACCTTAACATCCGATTTTGTTTACCATGGACTCTCTTATTTCCGTCAAACTTTGCTGAATTTGATGAAGGTCACCTGAGATATTAACGTGCTGGTCAGATGTACTACCGTCGTGAACAGGTGTATGATCACCGCTGCTAGTACTCGGTTTTTTCATTGCAGCCTTTTCGGAAACAATGGATTTTCTGACGGACACTGGTGCCGATTTTAAATCGAGCTGAACAAGTTTTTTTGTTTTTGTTTGTTCTTTTTCAGGTGTTTTTCTAAGTACCCCTGACTTTTCGGCCATTGTTACGATTGTCACTATTAATTAGTGAGTAAGAGTTCACCACAGTCCTATATTTTCAGAATGCTTCTTAACAACAATATCAAGGCGTACATTTCTGAAATTATATAGCACTCACCAAATTTAGTTTTAAGTCCTATATCCAGTATTTTGGGCCCTTTAAATATTACAGAGACGTATTTAAAGAGAAAAAAACAGCGGAGCTTCAAAAATATGGTCAGTCGCAGACCATCACGTGACCGGAACCCCATTTTTGGGGGGGGGGGTCCTGAATTTTTAAACATTCAATGATCATTGATTTGTGCATTAAAACTAGAGAATTAAGATATTCTCAGGTTGGCTAATTCACATCATAAGTTGCAAATATTGTCCTTCATTTATATTGTACATACCAGGGTATATAATTTACTCTGACTTTGTCTGACAAATGTCTTACATTTAGTGTGCAATGCATATCTATGATTGTGAATGCAGATCAGTACTTCCGAATATTATGCATAAATTTTAAGTATTTATAATGCATTTTGCTCCAAATAATCTCCCTATTTTCTTTTATTTTCATGGCAGATTGGGGGTAATTTTAACATTTATTGTATTTTTCTTTATTATATACGAATAGTTTACACATATTTTTCTTTTCGGGGTGGGTGGGGGTGGGGGAGGAAGAATTAGAATAGGGAAATATTTTACAATGTGTCTGTTAAAGATTATGATGTCTACAAAATTAAATTTTGATTAGCTTTTGTTTTTATTGATTAGTTATTGGTGGTAACTTAGTTGTTTTTTTTATTTGGATGATTAATTTGAATTCTGTGTACGTAATGACCTGAATATGAGTATGTCAGGCTACGATTTGAGATGAAACCTAAACAAGAGACCCATGGGCCACATCGCTCACCTGAGGAACACTATGTATGATAAAATAAGCTTATTGGAGTCGTAATACAAACTATCTGGACATTGTACAATAATACATGTAGATCCTGTACAAATAAAATCCATTTTTCCCCTGGATATTCTTATGTTTATAATCACTAGTCCCTTATCTAACAGGATGATTTTATAGTCATATCATATGTTGAGTATTGCAGTTCTCAAAAAGATCTTTAACAATAGTTTATATATGGGGATATAAACCTACATCAAACTCTGAACCTTCTTTTGAGGCAAAAGAATTGTCCTGGGGCCAAAGTTTTAACAATTATAAAGAATCATCTGGCTGATTAGTTTCTGAGAAGAAGATTTTTAAAAGATATACTCTATAGATTTCTTTGTTAAAATTTGACCCCCATTGTGGCCCCACCCTACCCCTGGGGATCATGATTTTCACAACTTTGAATCTACACTACCTGAGGATGCTTCCACACAAGTGTCATATTTCCTTGCTGATTAGTTTCTGAAAAGAAGATTTTTTAAAGATTTACTCTGTATATTCCATGGTAAACTTCAACCTCCATTGTGGCCCTACCCTACCCCTGGGGATCATGGTTTTCACAACTTTGAATTTACACTACCTGAGAATGCTTCCACATAGGTTTCAGCTTTCCTGGCTGATTAGTTTGTGAGAAAAAGATTTTCAAAGATTTACTCTATATATTCCTATGTTAAACTTCAACCCCCGATTGTGGCCCATTGAATCTACACTCCCTGAGGATGCTTCCACACAAGTGCCAGTTTTCCGGGCTGATTCGTTTGTGAGAAGAAGACTTTTTAAGATTTACTCTATTTAATCATATGTTAAACTTCGACCCCCCCCCCCCATTGTGGTCCCACCTACCCCCGGGAGTCATGATTTTCACAACTTTGAATCTACTCTACCTGAGGATGTTTCCACAAAAGTTTTAGCTTTCCTGGCTGATTAGTTTCAGAGAAGAAGATTTTAAAGATTTACTCTATATATTCCTATTTTTAACTTCGACCCCCAATTGTGGCCCCACCGTACCCCTGGGGGTCATGATTTTCACAACTTTTAATCTACCCTACCGGAGGATGCTTCCACATAAGTTTCAGTTTTCCTGGCTGATTAGTTTCTGAGAAGAAGATTTTTAAAGATTTACTCTATATATTCCTATGTAAAACTTCAACCCTCCATTGAGGCCCCACCCTAACTCCGGGGGTCATGATTTTCACAACTTTGAATCTAAACAACCTGTGGATGCTTCCACATAAGATTCAGCTTTCATGGTCTTCGCGGGGGTGTTAAGGAAGCATATGGGCAAGTTAGCGTCTTTTTTCGACTGTTATATTCAAAATCGTGAAATTAGATAATTATTTTGAATAAGATCAAAAACTTAGTATTATCCTTTAAAATAGATGTCAGTTCAATAAAATCGGGTAGTACATAACTGCCACATTGGTGCATTATCACGTGACAACTATAAATAGCTTACGTATATTCCTTAACATAAAATGAGATAGAACAACACTACCCCGCGGTTTCAAAAATAAAATAAACATACTAAGTGAAAGCAAAACATCTCAGTTTAATCAAAACCGCTGCTAGAATCCAATGTTTCCCTTTTTAAAAAGTTATTTATCCGGTTCTCGTAAAACCTTCCCAATTTTTATATAGTTTGCACGGAAAACGGCAAATTGCATCATAACAACACACAACATGGGATTCTAGCAGCACTTTCCAATTTAAGCAATGATCAAACTAACGATACGTATAAAATTTAAAGTTCAATATATACGGGGTAGTGTTGTTCTAGTCGGATTTTTATATCGTTAACAACGACAAAGGAAAGCCTGGCCGAGAAATAAAACCAAATTTACATACCTTTTAGCGAATGATTGATAAAACTAACATCTCCCCCAATATTCTTATGTTCAATTCTCAATAAATCACACCACAATACTTTATTAGAGTTCTTAGATTAGTTATATTTTGAATATGTTTACAATGCTTTCCGATCAAATTCACACGACATTCAACATTTAGTCATGACGTCATCAATGTGTAAATCTACGTAATACAAAATAATTTCTGGAAAAAAATTGCCCTCAGTATTTTTAATTTGTTTTTGATCTACGTTTCGTTGCTTAAATATTTGAATATGTACATGATAATTAAGATTTGTGAATTCACGGAATTACATGTAACTCAGATTCCATATGCTTCCTTAACACCCCCGCGTTATGGTTCATGAGAAGAACATTTTTTTAAAGATTTACTCTGTATATTCCTATGTAAAATTTCGACCCCCCCCCCCCCCCATTGTGGCCAAAACCTACCCCCGGGGGTCATGATTTTCACAACTTTGAATCTACACTACCTGAGGATGCTTCCACACAAGTGCCAGCTTTCAGGGCTGATTAGTTTGTGAGAAGAAGATTTTTTAAGATTTTACTCAATTTAATCATATGTTAAACTTCGACCCCCCCCCCCCATTGTGGCCCCACCCTACCTTCGAGGATCATGATTTTCACAACTTTGAATCTACACTACCTGGGGATGCTTTCACACAAGTTTCAGCTTTCCTGGTGTTATGGTTAATGAGGAGAAGATTTTTGAAATTTCTCGAAATTTTTCATAAATTCCTAATTTTCTCCCTTTGCAAAAGATCGTGGTCCTTAATGTTCACAACCTTGAATTCCTTAGCCTAAGGATGCTTTGTGCCAAGTTTGGTTGAAATTGACCCAGTGGTTCTTGAGAAGATGTTAAAAATGTGAAAAGTTTACAGACAGACGGACAGACAGACGGACGACAGACAAAATGTGATCAGAAGAGCTCACTTGAGCTTTCAGCTCAGGTGAGCTTAAAACGAAATTTCAAATTGAAAGTAGGAAAAAAATACGTCTTTGGTGTTCTCAAAATGTATTAATAAAGCAAATTCAATTAAAATACAAAATGTTATTTTAATAACAATGAAATAAAACTGATTTACTGTTTGAACATGTTTTTGTCCAATCAGATGCTCTCAAATTCATTTGATCGGATCTAATGCAACTGTTGAAAGTTGTAGGAAACGAACATTTATTTTCTTAATTAGGAATTATTTTTTTCAAGAACATACTAGGTAATTTTGAATGTATTTATCATTCATTAAACAAAGTTGATAAATTATCACCAAACGTGAAGTTAGTGCGAGATTCAAATTCAACATGGATGCCGGTGATGTCACTGCGCGTAAAGTTATTCTTTTTTCCTCCATCTTGGAAAGGTTTTTCAACTTCATTTGTATAGAGTGTAATTTCTATTTTTAGATATATATACACGTGTTGTCTATAGGCAGAGCTTCGCTCTCAGGGGCCCTTCTTTATGGCAGTTGTTCGGGACTGGGGAGTGGTGCTCGACCTGTGAAAATGTGAAGAAGGGCAATTTTCAGAATATTTTGAGACCGTCCCTGGCAATTCTATATAGTGCTATATGTAAGCTGTACTTGTTTTATATTAAAATGTTTAAAAATTCTCAAGAGTCAGGACGTGTCCTCTGCATGCAATCGAATTTTAGCAAACTTGAAAATCCGCTGAAAAATTAGATCACATATATTAACACTATCTGCTTCACAATTTCTCGTCCAAAATCACTACCCTTTGCCACCTAAGGTGATATGAAATCTCTTGTCAATTCAAGCTCATTTTATTCTACAAAAAGTACTTACTTAACTGAAAGCGTAAAATGACGAGTTTTATTATGACGTCACAAGCGATGAACGCTGCAAACACAACGTCACTAGTGAACATTAAAGTTCACGCCTCTGTCTGTTACAGTGACTCCTCCATTTTTTAATAAGGTTTAAATCTAAGAATGTAAATATAAGCATTTATATTTTTGGAAAAGACATGGTCTCACAACTGCAGCGGTGTGTGTGCATACAAATTTTTATAACGCGCTAATGCCCGTTACTCAATATTTATCAAACACCTGCGCAGATATGATAATTTTTCTCTCAAAAGATAATGATTCAATAATAATAAGAGTATTTCCAGTTGACTTTGCGTTTCAATTTTGGTTCTAAATGTGTTTTTAGAAAAGAACGAATCATGATAAAACACACACACGCACATTTTACGGTTTTTTAGCTTTTATAATCGATCCCTTACGAGCATAATGTTTACTCCTGATATATGTTGATGATGACTATATGCAAATTTGGCTATCCTCTCTTGAAATACTAGCTTTTTATCTATAATAGTTAAAATAAAAGGATTACCGACATCAAAAAATTAAAAACATACAAGATGTCAAACAAGGTCCAGACCTGCAGATATCAGGTCTGAAAGTTTCAAATTAACCAATTGAGTCGTTTTTGAACAATTGCAAGCGTTTTTGTACGTAAAAAATAATATTAAAGGAACTTTAATTTTTTAACGATTTCTTCCGCTGTTTAGTAGGTGAGCGTTACCTCTGTGCTTTTATGACGGTATGATAGAATAGAGCTTTGTAGCCATGCGGTTTTAGAAATAACATAAATGAACAAATAAAAAAAATGTGTTGGCCTTGCAAATTTAACAAAAACTAGTATTTTGTTAAGATTAAATTTCTACTTTGAAAAGCAATTGTACCAATCTACTTTCTTAAAATTAAAAATATAAAGCAAAATTTGGTTCCTGCGGGTCTTTTGAAATGACCTGTATTTAATTTAAAATGAAAGAATATATGTTTTTTTACAAGCGAGGTTGAAAATAACGGCAGGTCATTAGCTTCTGGTCTGAACAAATTCGGATGGACGACCTTGGATCTACAGTGTCTCCCATAGTTTTAAACTGCAATTTACGGCGCAAAAAAATTGCGCTAGTTTTGGACTGATTAATCTTATTTCCGAACATGTTCTGTACAAATATTTGATTCGAAAAAATTCCTCGGACATTGTACTACAGATACTTGCCTCTGATAGTATTTTAAACACAATCAAAAGCCCTATAAAGTGAGGAGGTACATATTGTTTACATAAAAACAAATATAAATCCAACCAGCTAAACATATAAATATATCGGAAAGTTACGCGCCATAGTAAAACCAATGAAAAAGGTACGTTTAAGTCCGAGGGAAAACTATATATTTTTTCAAATGTAATGATTTTATATCATTTTACTTTAGTTTACGTTTCCACACTGATGCGGAGGACATACACAATGGATTGCTGGCGAATCTTATTACTGAGTATTTTATTAACGATAGTAAAGCGGCAGGTAATATTGTCAGGTGGAAAATGCACTTTAGAAAATGTTGTCGCCTACCTTACCATCAAGATGGGGATATTTTGGAAAATTTCTGTTTCTTAGAACAAACTGGACAACTTTCTGTTGGCAAATATGATATCCTAGAGAACATTTTTTATCATGTGGATAAAAGGGCTTTGCTTAACATCAAAGACGCATCCTCAAAGATCAACGGTCTTAAATCAGCAACCAGTGGGATGAAAAGTATGTTGTTACAAATATTAGCTGTTTATCCATCAATAAAATGTGTATTTATGATTATGAAAAAAAAGCTTCAAGTTAGAACTAACACTGGGCCTGGTCGAGATTGGTTAATAGATAGATTCAATGCGATAGATCCAATAAATCAATTTCTTTCGTTAACACGTAGTTTCAAGAAACATAGACCAAATGTTTCATTTAAACTCACATAGTTCCTTATATAGGATATAGTTTAAAATGAATCAACTCACCTGTTCACTGAGTTATACGTAAATGATAACGGAAATTCAATCAATAAGTATAGAGAAAAAACTATTTTTGATAAAATATAAAAACTGGAGCCAACAGCAAAGCATACACGCATTTTATAGGCAACCAACTTTATTTAACAAGCGTCCTATAAACATATAATTGTTTCTTCATAGATGTTGGTGTGTAGGGATAGTGTCCAACTTTCTGTGTTAAGATGTTATATTTAGAATTATTAAAACATGGCCTATTTATATGTACCTGTTCTATGCAAATTCACCGTTATATTTGTTACAAACCTGTTTCTTAATCATCTGACCTAAGGATATTATCACTGATTTACTAACAAGGGTACTATGTTTACAAAGATACTTATTTCGACTTACAAGTTGATAAGCTCTGAGTCAAACTACAATATACACTCATCAGACAAGCCCGGCTTTCATAACTCTTAATACTTTGAATGAGGGGGCATGGTCACGATTTTGGTCAAAAACTATTTTTCCGATGTTCTTGCTTACCATGCTTTAGTAAGGCAATGTTTATAGGTAACCAACATTTGAGTATGATTTGTTGAGTTATAAAAGAGTAAAAGAGCTTACAATTCATTGTCATATAAACAAAGACTTTGTTAACATTTTGAATGTTGAAGTAAAAATTCAAGTTTAAGGTCTATCATGAATGTGTTAAACGTTAGTAGCATTTAAAGTTATTGAAGGGGGTTGCCATATTAAATACAATTTCACTATAATGAAACATTGATTTTTATGAAAAACTGACATTTTTGACATTTTGATGCCCTAAGCATAAAAATGAAACAACTGTAAAAATAATTGAAATATAAATATTTAATTTTATTTTGACACATTGAAATTTTGTCAAAAATAACCCCACTTAATTTTTGGATCAAGGCAAATGATATATATAGTGTATAATTGTACACTAAAAAAATAAACTGAAAAGTTGCTGAAATTCAAATAGTTTTAAAATTGGGTTTGGATGCTTGCAAATTAAAATGTTGTGGATAAAAAAAACCAAGTACCTACGTAGTCTTCTCACATAAGGTAATATTCGGGTTCTGAATATTTCTCACACTGCGTGCATTACTATAACTGGCATTTTTACAACTTTTAAAAGTGAGTTATCTCCCTTAAAAACATATTTTTCTAAACAAATTTAATGCAATCACTTAATAACTAATGATTTTCATCATTTTTTTAAAACACTTGTTACATGTACTTAGCATTTCCTAAAATGTTAAAGAGACAGTACGGCGCATCTTATCAAAAAACTGACTTTCGATCGGGTTCGGGTTTTTTTTATAATGCTGACTTTCAGAAAATTACAAAGTTCTCCATGCAATAAATCTAATTATCTCATTAAAATTAAAAATTACGTATAACCTTTCTACGTCTTGTCAGCGGTGATGATTAGTGCTTAGGTTTAAACACCGTTTCACTTTCGGTTTGCCAGAGAAAATGGATAGGAGAGTTGATTAAAATCAACTCCCAAAAAATTATTATAACTTATCCATGTATATAATGAAGAAATTATTTCAATGTCTACCCAGGTTATGAGAGTATAACCTGAGTTGGGGCAGTTTACGCTTTATAACCCAGCGGGCATTTCAACGTTGAAACAACGTTGTTTCAACGTCAGGCATCAACCAAAAGCTAATATCCCGGCATTTTACTGTACATAAAATCTGTGTAGTGACTGCACGAGGTGTACCTAAGAACTGACTTTTTTGTTCACAAGTAGCGTCTTTAGCGGTCAGGCTGACATCAAGCAGCCTGGTAAATTGCATAACTCCCTTGATCAGCAAGGCTTGCAGTAGTGATGGGTCCGGGCATCCCCTTCTCACTGACCTAGTTCAATTGCAATTAGCCACTTGCTGACCGCACAGCTCAATCTCAAATTTCTTGTACGAAAACAATCTTCTTTTTTTAAAAATGTAATGTGAAATATTAATTTAACTTTTCATTTAAAAGAAAATTGATATTTTAATTGGATAACACAACAATATATTAATTTTATTGGAATATATATGATAAAATTGTATTCAAATTAAAATTTAATATTTGTAAAAACACGTCATTTAACGCTTCCACTTTACAAAATATAAGTAAAACCTAAATTATACAAATGGTAAGGAAGTTTAAATTTGAAAATATGTGTTCAGTTTCATTAAAATATAAAAACGTTGTTTCAACGTTGAAAAGTGATTGATGTCTTCAACGTTGAAAATAAGTTGGGTCTTCAACGTGGAATCAACGTTTAGTTATGGTTTGGGTTTCAACGTTTAAACCTCAACGATGATTCAACAATGAATAACGGGGGATCAACGTTGCAACTTCATTTCAACTATTTCTCAACTTTGAAACAACGTTGCGTGCCCACTGGGAATCCACGATCCGCAAAGCGGATAACAAGATATCTGTGAGCCAATGCTCACTAGTGATACCCCTGCTCTAATGTAAATATGCATTATAAGCTGTCGACATTGAACAGAAAGTTTGCATCCGATTGGTACAAAAAAATATCCCACAATATGGCATGCATAAACCAATAGTGTGTTTAAATTTCAAGCATCTGCGATAAATAGTTGCAAAAAAAGTTTGACAGAAATTCGTTTAAAAATTTAAGCTAAAAAAGTCGTCATTTTACAGGAAGTTAATGTCCCATTGGTACAAAAATATATCCTACGATATTGCATGCATAAACAAATAGTGTTAAAATTTCAAGGATCTGCAATAAATAGTTGCTGAGAAAACTGCGATAGAAATTTTTGTTACAGACGAACAGTCAGACAGACAGACAGACACACAAGGGTAAAACAGTATATCCCGCTCCTGTGGCGTCAATTGCTCCATGCCAGTTTATAGAAGTATAACTTGGGTATACACCGAGTTCATTCCTTAAAATTTTATTTTCTGCGATTTAATGTAAAAATTGAGTACATTTTACTTTTTAAAACGATATTAATCTGCTCAATGTAAAACGTTACGTCAAGCAGATAAGTATATTTTTGAAGTTGGTGCATTGTGAAAAGTCTTGTGACGTGCAAGCCAGGTTAAACACATGTAACGTTATTTTTATATCCAATCAAATGTCGCATTTCAACCAGAGTTAAATTACTCAGTATTCTCATTTAGGAAAAATTAATGCTCATAATCACTGAACTTTCATCAAATTAACACGCACCAAAAGAAGTTATAATACAGTCTAAAACAACTACATGTATATACCTTCATTCTGGTCTCATCAAAGGCAAGGTTACTTGATATCTTTTCAAGAGTGCCCTTGGGGATCAAGTGTCCATGACCAACAGCATAGGCTTTAAACACTCTGATGCCTTCTTCTTCAAAGAGAAAGTTGTTTATCTGACTAATCTTGAAGTTTTTAATGTTTTCTGACAATACACTGGGATTTTCTGTATTGATATCAACCAGTGAAATGAATGTGTTATTAACTCCTCCATAGCTCTCCAAGGCTTTTTTCAGTTGATGTGCATTTTCCATATTGTTACCTTCATTTGCATACTTTAAAATATGCATGCGACATGTACCAGTTCTTGAATCAGACAGATTTTTGCCACTATGAACTTCATTGAAATTATCTCTTTTACTTTGAGCTGTAGCAATTCTTAATTTTTCCAAAGGTAGGACATTTGTTTACATGCTGAAAAAATACATATTTCAGAATTGTATGACAAAATAGCTAAATCAAGCTATTCGGAACTTTGAAAATTATTGCTACTTAGATACTTTTAGTACAAATGCCCATGATTGAGTAGCTAAATAACCATACTTCAGGAAAGTAAATAAAGCTATGTAGCTAAATAAAGCTATGTAGCTAAATCCAGTTATTGTACTTGACCCGTAATATGCCTGTAACCAGCTGGTAACTGTTATGTCACACATTTAAAATTAATATTTAATGACATGGCACCCCTTTCCCATTCACATCATTTTGTTTATGAATTTAGAATATAAGATTAAATACTTTATTAACTTTACCGTAAGACTTACCAGCTCTAACGGACACAACAACTCTCTCGTGCAGTCATATTTCTTTAGCCATCGTGCATGTTAATCCCCTGTCTGGCTTCTCCCTATGATTTGTTGGATGCATACAGCACTGAGAGTCTTTGTACCAGTAAGTACAAAGACTATTCTGTGACTTCTGCATTCATTCAATTGAAGAACATCCTTTAAAACAACAATTATCCCACTGCGAAACAGCAGCAGAAGTCCTTCTGGGATTCTTGTCTGATGTCGTGTTGACGCTTGACATCTTTTTAAATGTTGTAATATATCATCAGTCAAGGAAGAAATACTCTCTATCAAACCTTCACATGTTCTATGTCTGTATGGCCTAGCAAAGTCACAGATAATAGAAGGGCTGCCTGAGCTCCTGCCAGGAGAAGCCATTATTTCCCTCCACTGATAATTTTTTTTTACCTCCTTAGGGGAGAGCAATTAAAGGGGAGATAACCAGAGGTGAAGCAAAGGGAGATTAAAGAGGTTCGTTCCTCTGTTTTTGGGTAGCCATTTTGGGTCACCTTTATTCTAGAAATGCATCATATATTGATTCTACTCATAAATTAAACTTTTATGATCCCGATTAAACTATGTTAAACAAAATAGTAAAGGAAAAATTTCATATTTATAGAGTTAAGAATGGGACAATATTTTGTGGCGGAAGGTTTTTAAGGAGAAAATGAACATTTTTCATAAATCAGTTGTTTTAAAGTACATTCACTTTAGCTTTCTTACTTTCAGTGCAAACAAAATTTCAAGATAGTTTGTGCATTAGGATATCTTCATTTTGTTATGAAAAACATAATTTTATAATTTTTCAATATTTCTATCGACACATATTGGCAAACTTAACTTATATGTCATAAAAGTCAAGGAAAAATGAATCCTAATTTTTGCCTCAAATTAGTTTATTTCATGCCATATCTAAAATTTTACATTATAGACCCATGCTTTTTGTTTTATTTTCTGAAATTTTAAGATTTTTCTGACAAATTTATCAAAATTTGAGAAAAAGTTTGAGACTTTAAAATAATTTCATGTTGAATTGGAAATGGATGAAAATAGCGTTTTATCAGTGCAAAAAGGTCAAAATATCAATTAGGTGAAGAAATTGTAACATTTTTCTTTACAATAATTTTATTTATTTTAAATAGTATAAATTTGTATTTAATGCCATGGCTCATTTCAATAATAAAATATAGAGGAAAAACCGATTTATGTGCAATCTGCACTATCAGTGCATAAAGGTCATATCAAATGTACCGTAGCGCCAAATAAAGCAAATAGTCTCCAAAATTTTGTTTTGAATTTTGGTTAAGCTACATGTATGTGTGTAGATTTTTAATAAATACTTTAGAAAAAACTTTAAGACTTTTGATCGCAGGATCCAACGTCCTTAATTTAAACTTAGTTTTCCACCCAATGTTACGAAATTTTTATGACATTGAGCAATGTAAATGTTTATTTTAATTTTTCTAACCATTTATGCATTATAATATCCCAGAACACTAATATTAACTTAAATTTTTGAATTTTTGTATAAAATATCTAAAATTATTTGGTCACCTCCTCTAAAATTGGCAGTATTTCATAATCCCTTAAAACCCAATCATAAAATTTTAATTCTACATTTTTGAACAATCATTTTTTTCTAAATATTTATTGACATTTTGAAAAGGGGCGTCCAAACCTTTTTTTATATTGAGACTATTTTCGCATTGAAAGACATTAAATCTGGCGAGTTACCAGTTACATTTTTTGGGATGTCATGACAACAGATTACATCAGAATTTTAATAGTTAGCAATCAATTATGCTGCTAATTACAGTGTAGTTAATAAATGTACACATTATTTATGAAATATTTTGAATTACGGCAAAATTCTTAGGCACACACTTGGAACCCGTTGAAGTTGTTTTAGATTTCACGCCGCCTTATACCAAGAAATTATTGTGCCATGGCTTTAATTTAAATCGTCTTCATTGTTGGCAACCCCTCTTGGATTTTTGAGACAAATGATAACAATTATTAAAACTCCAGAAATTGACATTTTTTTAATCTGCCTGACTCTATCGTAGACGCACTGTTAAAATGAATAAGACTATAGATAAATCAGCTTAAAAAAGATTTTTTACAGATATATTGAACTTTTATAAACAAAAACAGGACACGAATATACCTTTTTACATGACAAAAAATTGAGAGCCCTGTATCTTACTTATAACTCTATGAGTGAATCTCAAATTTCATATTATTATTTGAAATGCATTCTTAAAGCATTGTAAATAATAAATGCAGAACAATAGAATATGACCAAAATCGTGACCATGTCTCTTTAAGAGAATAAAGTGTTAAAGCCGTTGACCAATAGTTTTGTAACATAACATAATCTGTTTGGCGTACATTCTTACCTTTATAAACATAAAAGCATGCCATGCAAGTAATACTTTTCTTGTTTTTTCATTTTTTGCAGCACTTGGTCGCACTTGTTTTGCTGAAATAAGAGTCAGGCTTTTAAAGAAAAGGTGTCCAGCAATTGAAAAAGAACTTGCATATATCTTAAACAATTTTGCCAGCAGTCTTGATGAAATGCCCTTATCCTATACCCCATTTTCCTTAGACAAATTAGAACATCATTCACTTAATTCTGACTCAAAAATGGATCTCAGAATGATAAAGGAAACTAAAATACCATACATATATCCACATCTTTCTAAACTTATTAATGACATTTCGGAAAAACTACAACATTTGATATCTCCCTACAACAGAGATTACGTTAGATCATCAGAGATCATTGTTCAATACCTGCTGTCTTTTATAGAAAATTTGAAAAAGAACTACAATATAAGAAAGTTACGATTTGACTGGAAGGAATCAATAGTGATATATGTAGCATTTGACGACGTCTTTGATAAAAACAAATTCATTGATCATCGCTACCTATTGAGAGAACGCACAGGAACAATGTTTAGTCTTATATTTGAACATGTCAACAATATTCGACTCGACAATCCATTTATTGAGATAAATACTCTGACAATGAGTGGTAAGAAAAATTATGTTATGATTGATTGCAAAATAAATAAATCTACTGCATGTGTTCTCCATTTAACGTAATTCCAGTGTTTCGGATTCGGTTTTTTTTACACGACATGCTTAATTTACGGTTAAATTTTTTTTGCACACAAGTGTTTAAAAAAGTTAGGCCAAACAGTGGGAAGTTTGTTAAAATATCACATCTCTATCGTTTAGAGGGATTGCAAATAGTAAGGAGAGTAGTGAAATGTAAAAATGGTAAATGAGTGTGTAATATAATTGTACGTAGTGTATGCATTCTCTTCCAAAATTACACTACGTTTATGTAGCTTGACGACCTCATGTCTCCTCTGGTACAAGGATAGGATAAGTAAGTAGCTGTAGCTTGAACATTAATTAAAACTATGGACCACTGATTGCTATTTAATTTACAGATAAACGTGTTAAAAATATTGGATAAAAAGTATTTGACAGAAAAGGGGGCACTACTGCACTCAATTCTATGTGTTTTTCGCAGTCTCGACCTTCATTTTATATGAATGGTACAGTTTCATTGAGTACAATGTATATCAATTTTAGTGACTGATAGATTGAGTCTTTTCGTACATTCCATTTTTTTTTCAAGGTTTGCAAAAACCAACTGGTAAAATAACATATTCAATATGGGGGTACACATGTTCAAGACACTATCAAGCAAAAACAAGAAGGTCAACTTTGATAAACTTGGTTTTTTTATTCACACTATATGTAATTCTTAATAAACATTTTTAAGAAAATGAATGTAAACTAAATAGTTGTTTAGAATTGTCCACAAATTTACACCACTCATTTACCTTGTTCAGATTTCAGTGCTTTTTTGCTGCAATCCCTCTAAACAATGGAGATGCGATATTTTAACAAATTTCCCACTTTATGACCTAACCATTTTAAAATGCTTGATTTTTTTTTTTTTGGAAAGTTGTGGCAAGAAAATATGTATTATATTTTTTATATTTTCTGTAGAAAATCAATAAAATTTTTATGATCGAAGAATAATCAATTTATTTGCGTTAATTATAATGTAACATGATGTATTTTACTGCATAATATAGTAAATTATGAGATCATTTTTCATGTTGATCAAGTTTTGCTGTTTAATATTTGGATCTTGTGAGCTGAAGCTCACTATAGGAAAACAAAGGTGCAAAAGCATAAATACGTTGGCCTCTATAGTAATTTTATAAGTTGTTTTAAGTGTTTAATCTAAAATATGTTTGGTTTGATACATATTTTTAAAACACTCGAATTACCTTATTATGGTGTATATTTTTTTCTTTTCAGACAGTCCTTGTGAGAGCAACTGGAACCGATTTTGGCAATGAGTAATTTTTTATTTTTTAATGCTTATTATTATATGCTGATGTTGATGTTGCAAAACACTGTTAAAATATGTATTATATTAAAAAGAATAAGAAACATACAAACGATTTTCATACTACCCAATGTTTTAACGTCTAACAAAATCATAAATTAACAATTGAATCATGTCTGATTTGCCACTATCAATTGACTGTCGATAAAATAAATCAGAAAAAAACCATGTGTAATGTTTCGTTGATTTTGAAAGTTAAAACATGCAAAACTTTATTAGTACCATATTGTATTTGACCATAGAACAATCCACTCAACATCAAGTTATACAGTATGAATATAACGTCAATAGTTGATGCGTACACTATATTATGTCTATCTTTTGATTCAAGTGCATAACTTATTACCCTAACAAGGTATATGAATGTTTAAGTTGAAATCGAGAATATTCAGCGTTCAAACATACTTCTCGAACAAATTGTGCCACTCAATTATTGAAAGCACGGTAGGTATGCAAGCTATAAAAGTAATATATGACAATGCTATGGATTTGTTGTTATCCTTATTTTATTTTTGCCGAGTTCGTGTTGTTGTTGTTATTATTAGTATCATCACATCATCATTATTAAGGTCTTCCATTTCCAACGGAAGACCATATTGTTATGCCCCCTTCGAAGAAGAGAATGCATATTGCTTTGCTGCTGTCTGTCGGTCGGTCGGTCCACTATCAGTTTCCGTTCATTTTCTTCGCAGAGGATGAACATATTGAAATGAAATTTAGTATACAGGTTTATCATGATAATATCTAGGTCACGTTTGAAATTGGGTACGATCGAGCAATTTTCGCCAGAGTTATTGCCCTTGGACGTAGAAAAGTTCAAGTTATTTGCAGTTTCCACTCATTTTCTTCGCAGAGGATCAACATATTGGAATAAAATTTTGTATACAGAGTTATCATGATAATATCTAGGTCAAGTTCGATATTGGGTACGATCGAGCAATTTTCGACAGTTATACCCCTTGGACATAGAAAAATTCCAGTTATTTGAAGTCTACGTTTTTTTTCTTTGTGGATGTTTCCAAGGTAGGGGGCATAAGTGTTTTACAAACATCTCATGTTTTATTATTGTTTTATTACTGTTTCTTCTTTTTCTTCTTTTCCACAAATTTTGTGTACGCGATATCTCAAAAACTATTCTGCAGATTTCGACCATGTTTTCACAGATGATGATAGGTAGTCATAATTCTTGAAGTTTTTTTACATTGTGAAATTGTCACTTCCAGTTCCGATTTACGGCCGATTTTGTAAGTTTTTACGACCAATTTTGTGCAGACATAAACTCAGATCTATCAGAGATATAAATATGAAAATTTCAGGATAGGTAGACCATAGTTTGAAGTTGCAGTGGCGCCATTTCTTTGAGCTCGCCTTGGGCCGAAAATGGGAAACGAATTTTGCATCAAAATGTTCATACATTTTGATGGGTATCTTTTTTTTAGTTGATATTTTGTTAAGACTTATACTACAAAACTGTTAGATAATCAAAATGTATTTCCAACAAATTCAAGAAAAAGGGGCTTGCCCCTTAAAATAGGGGCCAAGACACTTGTAAACTCTACAACAAATAACTTACAAACGATAAAGATTTTGTAATGCATTAGAGAAGTTAAGTTATTGATTGTAACAATACAATATATATCAGGTAAAATCATTGCCAGGCCCATTTATTTCGTAATGGATTTTTAGGTGGACAACGTACTTAAACTTTGACGCAATATATCTTGAGAAGGAGACATATTTTGTTAAGCATTGTAGAAGAGAATATATCTGTATTGATAATTGTAATCGATTCCACTAATCAAAACACCAAAGTATGTCCCTATTAAGGACCTAGAGGACTGGTCCCTAAAATATTCAATGATTTGTACCTAGAAAATGAACAACAAATTTAGATACTGTTAGAACAAAAACTGTTAGTATTCGTGAGACTTTTCGAATGAACACGAAAAAAGGTCCCATAAAATAGGGGTAAAGACACTCGTTAAGTCTTTTACACATACCTTAAAAACGATCAAGATTTTGAAATGCATTCTAGAAACAAAGTTGTTGATCGTAACAATATCAGTTTGTAGAAATCATGCCATACCCATTGATGACAAAATTATGGATTTAAGGGGATTAAAACGTTAAATGTGCTGTATGTGAAAAAGGAAAGCACTTTGTAAAGCATTTTTAATGATATTGACAATCGAAAACTTTATCTGAAAGGAAGGGATTTAGGGAGAATTCTGAAATTTCATTGCTATTTTAATCGTATCGTTTAAAAATTGAACGGAATACCTACTTGCTACCCGTAACGGTTCGTATCTAATTATTAATATTATTATTATTATCATTATTATTAGTATTATATGGTAATAGTTCATAGATGAATGGCATTAGAAAGAAATGTTTTATAATTATTTGTATGTGTTTTATGATTACCTTTGCCTTTGTAAAGTTTTGAAAAACAAGTTTAGTTAAGCTAAATGCAATATAACTAGGATTCGATTCTATTTTGTCGAATTATTGAATAGTCAAAATTGTGTCATTACACTCAGACACCTGTTGGGCTAAACATAAATTTCATAAACATCGTTCAACAGTCAAAATATAAAAGACGAAGTCATGGCATCAAAAGGGTTGCAATTTTTTTCTCGGGAAAAGTTAAAAATGGAATTTAAACTATCTCAGAGGAGGTAAAACATAATGTTAAAAGCTCTAAATACAATATATCACATTGACTAATAATGCATACAATTCGATTTGGAATTCAGTATGTCTCAGAGGAGGCATTAAGAATAAATAAAACCTTGGTGTGGTATAGAGGAACAAAGAAGTAAACCAAACATGTTTTTAACAATGATTGGATTCGTGCCATTTAGTTTTTGTCAAAGACAAAAAAAACCCAGACAGACAAGGTTTCCTATGAGTAAAGTACATTAATATAGACCGTGTATGTTGCAATTTTACCTGTGTATATCGTCTAAAATGTACGTCTTTTATTTCTGAATACTTGTTTTGTTATTCAAGCTCTACAATGTAATAAAAGTCAATTCTGCAAATTTGTTGTTAGCCTAATTCGATGTAAAAAATGATATATGTTTTACCTTATGACAAAAATCATCGTAGATATGGAAAGTTTTGACAATTTTTTAAAATGAAGAGATGTAAAATTCATTAAACATGTAAACCATAAAATACAGAATCGATTACAGAATATGGTAAACCCTGTGCATTTTTTTGGGAAAAAAAACCATTGACGGTGGGAAACAATATTGAATTTTTTTTAAGGTGGGAAACAGTATCTCACACAAACCTTTTCGATACCGATTTCAAATTTAAAAGTTCAAGAGGATGTATAATTGATCTCAATGTTAACTTGAGAACTTTTATCAATTCAAAACGTCTTTGAGTGGGTGGCATGTAGGTTTTCTGTTCCAAATAATTCCACATGTCTTCGAGGAGGTTTCAGCAGTTATCACAAAAAGAATCAATTCGGAATTCAATATGTGTCAGAGGAGGCATTAAGATAAAATAAAACCTTGGTGTGGTATAGAGAAACAAAGAAGTAAACCAAACATGTTTTTAACAATCCTTGGATTCGTGCCATTTAGTTTTTGTCAAAGACAAAAAAAACCCAGACAGACAAGGTTTCCTATGAGTAAAGTACATTAATATAGACCGTGTAATTTGTTCAACTGAGATAATGTCAAAAGCTATTTGAGCACGGAGGCACTGTGATCTTTATTTTATACATAAAAGGGATAGAAAAAATAACACAATCATTAAATCATCGCGGGTGACACAGCTCTAACTCTTATTTGGCTGATGATCTCGATAGTTTAAATGCCGTTCTTAACTGTATAGATTCCTTTGCGCACGGATTATCTCTTCAAACAAACTTTAAACGCCTCCAAAGTAGTCTTGTTTTGCCGACAAAGGCTCTGAGGTCAAAAATACAAATAACTCACTAAAGAAAATGAAGCTGCTGGGTATCATCCCTGAACAAATCTAAAAAAAAAATCAACTTACATGTTTGGAACAAATGCTCCATGGCTGAGCTCATTCAGAAACTTACAATGTATTTGATTGTATCTAATTGAAACAATGACCTCTCCGATTAAAATATATTGCATGTCTGTCAAAACTAATAAAAAAAACCCGAAATAAAATAAAAAATAAAAACACAATTATAAAGCAAATTTCATCTGTAGAAGTGATAATATATCCACAGAAATTTTATAAGTAATGACACACAAAAAGTGTTAAAAAGTCCAGCATATATTTTGTTATATACACGTATATAGATTATGACATGGCAATTTCATATCGCATCCTATATTAGCCCGAGGTCGCGGTATGTCAGCCCGAGAGCCGTCAGACAAGTACAAAGATAAAAAGTTATAAAAGTAAATTCAGAAAAAAGAGACACTTTAGCCCAAAAATTAAGTATTATAGATAAATATTGCCCTTCATTTGTTCATATATGATCATCTACTACGTTTAAATGTCCGGCGTGCACGATGTCTGAAATTTATTCTGAATTTAACATCGAAAGAGTAACTCAATGCTCTATACCTGCTCTACAATAAAATTTTGAACGAATATGTGTCAATGCTGCGACTTATTTGTTGACCTAGTTTCTATCTGAAAACCAATCCATTTGATCTTCATATCTCAATAGCTTTCAAAATCGGCAAAAACAAATAATGTAATTCTCGTTAATCTATTTCTGGTTAATTCGATGACACTTAATGATAAGTACTATGTCAAATTATGTAGACTTGGCAATTAAATACACACCAATCATTATTTTCAATCTAAGACATTTTGAAGGAAGAAAAAAGCAAATACAGACTCTTTTATAAGTATTCGTATTACATTCTCAGAGGAGGTAAAATCAATTTACAAGATAACTGATGAAAAATATTAAAACCTCAAACAAAGAATAAGGAGATCTAGTTATCTAAAACCGTTGAATTAATTCCACTTTGTGATTGTCAAAAGCTCTTTAATCATTATGTCCGATTATGTGTTTATCATGCCAATTACCTTTAAGTGCAGAACATTCAGATATGTCCAAAAGAAAGTTTGAATGAGTGACTTGAGAAAAAGAAAAAGATTTTTAAAAAAATTAACGATAAACAAACGACGCAAAAACACTTTTAAATTTAATAAAATCAATTCATAAGTACAGTATATGAGTATTCTTTTTTTACACACACTTGACGATAAAAGCTTGTAACATTTAACCCGGGATTAATGGACAGATTTTTGTAAAGATATATTCGGAAATATTCAGTGAAAAAGACCTTTAATTCTGGTGTAAAGTTTGGAGGTTTTTTGCCATCTATTAGTTGTTTTCAAACAGCTTGGGGTATTGCTTAATGTAATGGTAATGCATTGCAATGCATTACCTGTTTTCAAAGTAATGCTAGTAATGTGTAATATCACAAATTTAGCCTTACAAGTAATGGTAATGTAATGCAATGCATTACTTTCCAAAACATAGCGTAATGCTGGCATTATATGGCATTACTTTGCATTACTATGCCTTTTAATGCATGTTCACTTTTAAAATTGTAATGAATTGAATAACTGAAACTGTATTTGATTAGAAATTATTTTAAAGAAAGAAATAATTCTTAAGATGAAAATATTTTGGTTCTATTATAAAAAAAAATTCAAAATCCATTTTCAAATTATCGACAAAACTACACTGTAGCTATTACAACATAATTTATTAACAATTTAAAGGCTGTTGTTATCAGGACTTTTAAATCATTTAAAAAATTTACTCTAAGTAGTTGTGCATTTAATAAATTCTTTACTGTGAATAATGTGTCAACAACACACTATGCCCCAAGGACAATCTAAGTAGAATAAAACCAATCTATTGTTTAAGGAAGTGCTAAACACCTCAATCCCATACATCTCTGGGCTGTGTTCCAATATAATAGAGAACAGACATGTACCTTACTGCCAAACCATGATCTCTGGAATCTCTCTCTCTCTCTCTCTCTCTCTCTCTCTCTTAATATCTGTGTTCATTTGTTTTGACTGATAAAAATAAAAGATTTGCCAAAACTCTTTTTTAGCTTTCAAATTATCTTTTTTCAAAACTTATTATTTACATTTCACGAAGTAATGGTAATACATTACTTTACCTGTGTAATAGTAATGTTATGCATTTCTTCAAGAAAATTAAGTAATGGTAATTTAATGCCCAAGCTCATGAAGTGATGCATTACTTTACAATGTAATTCATCCCAAGCCTGTTATCAAAATAAGCTTTAAACTATGGTTATATTCAGAAATGAATACAATCATTTTTTTTAAACATATTGTTTATTTATCGAAGCCAAAAATGTTGTAGATCTCTATAACAACAACAACAACAACATAAAGCTTACTGGGTGAAGTTTTTCGTCTACTAGAAAAGATCTTCTTTGGTGTTTTGTTTTTTTTCTTTATCATTTTGAAGACAATATTTAGGGACGCTTCAATAACTTTCTTCAATTTTCAGATAAGATTCCAATGCAAGATAGGTAAAGCTAGCTACTAGTACCTTGCTACTAGTAACTGTCTACTAGTAACTGTCTTCTAGAAGTAAGAAAAGCTAGCTACTAGTAACTGGCTACAAGATAAAAAAAACTTAGCTTCTAGTTACTAGTCACTGCCCAAGTGAGAAAACATACCTAGAATTTCTATTTGTGTTCTTAATATGTACATTGCACTTTATCATCATTTACTCATATTCCTCTCATACTCTCATCGGTAATTTGTGCGTGTCGTTTAAAATATTTCTATTTTAGACAATATTGTCAAGTTGACTCCAGTAGCTGTATATAAAGATTGACAAAAATAGAATTCCTTGGTCCCCCGCCGGTCAAGCAGTATACTAGTATCGACCAAGGCTGATTTAGAAACTTGACCAAGGTATTAGTGGTATAAACATTTGGTATAAATTTAATGAAATCCGTCAAAATTTGTAGGCATGAGAGCGCTTACAAATAAGTGTGGCGGACGGACGCACGGACATACGGACCCACGGACGGGCGCCCGGCATTTCTATGTCCCCGCTCCGCGTTGCGGCGGGGGACAAAAATATATGAACAATTGGTATTTTTCAAAACAATCTATCAAGTTACCCGCATGTATAACAAAAAAATTACTCAGATATCTCTCTTAATATCGTCAGCTACCAGTGCAATTCGTTTCAACTATCTTTATTTTAAGGACAATTTTTTTCATGCTCGAGTAGCCGTGCATAAAGATTGAAGACATCTTCAAGGGTTGCTAATATCAACATTGTATCAGGTCATCCACATTAATTACGACACAATTCCTCGGATATCTCTCTTTATGTAGTCAGCCACTGGTGCATTTTATTACAAATATTTTTATTTTTTGGCGGTTTGGTCAATATATCTCAAGTAGCTGTTTATTGTTTATATATATATATATATATATATATATATATATATATATATATATATATATATATATATATATATATATATGCTTCATCGTCGACATCGGATACTTAATAATGTTGACAATGTGTCGACTTTACCCATTTTATGACAAATTAAGTTGGCGACTTTGTTTTATCTCATTTCTGCAAAACACTTTGTACAACTAAATATGTGTGCACGAACGATGCATTTATGAAATTAAATTCAAGAAACATTTATGATCTAATGTTTGAATAAAAACAACACTAAACACTTATTTTATTATGTAAACTCGATATTTAGGAACTAGATCGAGTTCCCAATAATTTTGTATTTTACTTGAAAGTTAATTACGTGAAATGTCATGTACAATAAACATCAAAATGTTCACTTTACAAATCTACTATCTGGTTTGGAATGCTTTTGACAAGTCGACGTCTCATCTTCTTAGTTGGGGGGGGGGGGGGGCATTTTTTGAGTTGCTGATGAATTATTCCTCGTTGTCTTTAATATCTTTACCCAACCTACTGAGGGAATTTGTCGTCTGAATAATGTTTTCCAGAGGCATATCTTTGGTTGATTGCTTGATGAATGTAAAAATCAACCGCCCCCCCCCCCCAATTGTGGTTTTTCATGTTTGGTTTCTCCTAGACCGAGAAGGCACAATGATCTCATTTCATTTTTAAACTGCTCTGAAGTATTGATTTTAGTAATTGCATTGTAAGGGAAAATAGGACCGGGCTATAAAAGGGTTTCCTTTGAATATTGCGGGATTTGAAGACTGGTGTGTTGAAGAACACCCCCGGTGTGAATCCTGATAGGTATTTCTTATACTGCGTAAGGTAGTTTGCATGTCTGATTGAATTACCTGTACTGCGCAACTTCACGTAGCATTTAGTTTCATCGTCTGCGGATTTAGTTAAAGAGTTTTTAACTTTACGTTGGAATTCCTGAGATAACAGAATAGGCAAACATTTTCCAATCAATTCTAAACAAATTTCGCATTAAAGGCCTCTTGTATTATCATGGTCAGGCACTGGATATGTCCCTTTATTTTCCCTAGTATACCTGAAAGATGGTGTTTGTTTATGTAAGATAAGATATTGATTGATTATAAAAACTGTAATGGAAATCAAATTAAGTCTCAGATTAATCAATATTGTTTATTTGCATGATCAATAAAGAGCTAGATAATGTGAAAATTTTAATTATTTTTCCAATAGTTGAATTATATAAACCAAATTATTATTTTATTATACTAAAGATGTGGCAACCAAGTGGAAAGAACAAAGTTATATAATTTACAATGTTGTAATTGAAGCAGTGTAGTATTTTATTTTTAAAAAAAACTAAATTGTGTAAGAACAAGGATAAATATGAAAATAGTTACAAAGACAAATGTGGCAGATTCCACGCTGTTTAGAAAGGAAATTTTCATTATTGTGAAAAACTGTCTCCTTAAAACAAAATGTATTTAAACTGTCCTGTTATAAGAAATTAGGCTTACAAGTTTTCTATGAAATGAAGTATCAAGTGCAGTTTCAAATTCACACAATTTTATGTTTGTTTTCAATGTCTAATGTTCAAATTGTAATGTGAGTTCTACCCTTTATGCTTACACATGTATTGTATGTATGGTCTTTTGATATCAGTCATTTAAACAAAATTTCTTAGTTGCTTATGTGTAATAAGTATGCTTATGTGTAATAGGTATCGGTATTAACTTACTGGTCTTCGGCTTAAACAAAGCTCGGGTTTCATTTCACAACACATACTTTCAGCAGCACTATTTATTTGTGTGCAATGGGTGCATACACACCAATTTGGATCCTCTTATTCAGATGGCGATGGTGGTCTGTACTTCCTGTGGTGCCTTCGTGTTTAAAGGTCACTGACCTCAAGTATTACCTTGGGCATACATTTGTAAGTGTTGAAAGTTCTTTGAATAGATTTCTTGTCTCATTCCCAGATAACTGGTCATACACTGCACTCCACTGATAAAAATACATTTGATAACGTATTTGCTGGATAATACATAGATATAAAACCAAGCCAACCTTTTATTCGACTTAGAGATCCACGGGTATAACTATGTGTTATGCTCAAACTCTTTTCTAGCCATTTCTTCCTTTTAATTTTTTTGTACTGATATTCTTTGTTTTATTTCAGAAGAGAAATTATCTCAATAAGTGACGAGTAAATAAAAATATCTTTATTTTTATCATAAAAAAACAAAAATTAAAAAAATATTCGATGAAAATTTCGGATCTCCATTCTTAAAATGTTCAATGACTTATAAATCAAAGCTAACGTATCATTCTGTTACTTAATATTCTATTTTTTTTATTTTTTAGTTCCACTTTTGAGGAGTTTGTGAAGTTTATGAACTGGAGCAGGTTTGTTATTTTATTTAATCTTGGTATAATTTTTTTTTGCGACGTAAAATTTTCGCATTCATATTATATTTAAACTCTAAAAAACTTTTTACAGCATGTATGAAGATGAGAGTAAAAGTGGTCCCGGACCGGTTCATGAAGGAGCCAATGAAATGTAAGTACAGTTTTTATTTACTTAAAAAAACTTTTAAAATGGAATTTAAAATCAAAACTATTTTTTTAAACTCTGATCTAAAAAAAACGCAAAACTTTTTTTTTTTTTAGTGTGGATGATAGTAACCAGGAGAGTAAGCATGTTTCTTCATGCATGGAAGTGCCGTAAGTAAATTTTAAAAAAATCATTTTGGTGTGGGTAATAATAATAATTTAAAAGTAAAAGAACAAGTTAGTTTCCACTTCTTTTGATATTTTTCAATTACATGATTTTTTTAAGGTTCCACCCAGCAATTAAATGAACTTTTTTTAAGCTGAATAAATGTTAAAATATACTTGGAGGGTTTTGTTGTGACTTCGACACCAAAATGAGAAGAGAACTTGATTTTTTTTTCAAATGCAGGTTAAAATCCTTTGTTAACAATAAAGAAAAAGTTTTAATTTGGTTTCCGTTTAAACAATGATCATAAATATCAAATGTTAATAAGGAGAACTATTTGAAATAAATCTAACTCTTCTACATTGTTTTACGCCAAATTGAAATTTTTTATTTATCATGATGGAAAATTTAATTGATATCAAAAAAAAAAAGAAAAGAGAATGGTTATTTGACAAGGTCAAAATTTAATTGATTGTGAATAATTTATTATTTAAATTATAAGAGAAATGAAAAATCGACAATTTAATAATGATCATCTGGAATCTTCTTTTTGCACGGATTTTAATTTTGACCTTCTATTTAGTTCTGGTCGTCTGAAATGTGTGTATACACATCACTTATCAGCGAAATATTTATGAAAACAAGATTTATTTTTCATGATGAATAAATAATAATTATTTTTCACATAAAAAAGTTTTTTTTCAATTGTTTTGTCAACAAGACAATGTTTTCACCATAAACAATAGTAGAGAAAACAAAGGCTAAATATTCACCATGGCAACAAAACCTAACAACACGATAACAAAAACATTAACATTAAATTTTCCTTTTCAAATATTATTTTATAAACACATTTAGGAGAGAACAATTAAAATCTCTAATATCATAACTGGGTATCTACAATACCTGAGGATACTTCCACACAAGTGTCAGCTTTGCTGGCTTATTAGTTTCTGAGAAGAAGATTTTTGAAGATTTACTCTATATATTTCTATGTAAACTTTGACACCCCCCCCCCATTGTGGCCCCATCCTACCCCCGGGGGTTATGACTTTCACAACATAGACTCTACACTACCTGAGGATGCTTCTACACACGTTTCAGGTTTCCTGGTCTTATGGTTCATGAGAAGATTTTCAAAGATTTACTCAATATATTCGTATGTTAAACTTCGACCCTCTGCCCATTGTGGCCCCACCCTATCCCCAGGGGTCATGATTTTCTCAACTTTGAATTTACACTACCTGAGGATGCTTCCACACAAGTTTCAGCTTTGCTGGCTGATTAGTTTCTGAGAAGAAGATTTTTAAAGATTTACTCTATATATTCATATGTTAAACACTGACCACCTTTTGTGGCCCCAGCCTATCCCCAGGGGGTCATGTTTTTCACAACTTAAAATCTACACTACCTGAGGATGCTTCCACAGAAGTCACAGCTTTGCTGGCGGATTAGTTTCGGAGAAGAAGATTTTTAAAGATTTACTCTATATATTCCTATGTAAAACTTCGACCCCCCATTGTAGCCCCACCCTACTCCCGGGGGTCATGATTTTCACAACTTCTTGGAGGATTCCAAAAAATGCAAGGTAGCATTGTGGAGTAATCTAGCTGATCAGACCAGGTGACTACGTGAAGGTCTCTGACTGCATTGTAAACACCTTCAGAAATGAGGTATCCTTATCTACCACGTCCAGGACAACAATCACTGTAAGTTTGCCTTTCTTTCTATACATTTCTATTACTTTTCATTATATAAATGTTGCCGGATGTCCTACAAATCTTTAAATCTGTAGTAAATAATAAAGTTCAATAAATATTATTTCATTTTTCAAACAGAAAACAGAGTGCCCTTCAGAAAATGTTAAATGGCAGATATAATCTGTGTGCATTGGGGACAAGAACACTGCCACCCTGTTGCTGAAAGATGACAGAGTTGTGACAGCACCAGTGAAGTCCCTCCTGGATGCATTTCCTGAGTGTGAAGACCTTGAACTTTGTAGCCCAACTTTAGTAGTACAGTGTACATTTAAGGGCAGTAATTTGATTGCCATGAAATTTTAGGTTCTTAAATATACATGGGATTTTATTTTTTTGTGTGTTCAGAATGTGCCATATATTCCCATACTATTTGCGACACTTCATGTTACTGCTAGTATCATCACAACATCCCATCCCGTTTGTTTATACAAGAGGTCTGTTTTGTATTTTGCTTTGTGTTCACTTGTTTTTCAGACACATTTTCTTTTGCATGTCTTGATCAAATGTTTTGGCACTATCTTCACGCCTTAAATTGTTTCTCATTTTTTCAGATCAACATCCTTTCAATGATTACCATGGTATTTTTTTTTCTAATCATGCTATTTTTTTTCTTTCTTTTAATTTTTTTTTTACATGTTTACTATTTAAATCATTTTTACATAATATTAATGTGCCAAACATTGAATATTATTTTGATCTGTGTTGAAGTTTTCATTTCATTTAATTGAAACACTTAAAATTCTTATAACAATCCTTGTAACAATTGCTAAAACATTAACTTTTCAATGCCCAACCTAAACTGATTGTGTAAGATTTGTTCATGTGGTGTGAATTTGGGGGGAAAAAAGACATTTAAGTCCTTATATTTTGAACTAAGCATTGTTTTTTCTTAATGATACAATGCATGTGCCTTTTCATGATAATTATGTATTTGTTAGAATTTGGACATTCTTTGTACATTCAGGTAGCAAGGGACAGTTTCGAATAAAGTACCCGTCAATATTTTTGAAAAATTGAGAGTTGCTGTACTTGAAGGCTTATGAGTGTTGCTAAAATTCATGAAATGATTTTTAATGATTATCATTAGTTAGAGGGGTGTCTGTTGTTGAAATTGATATGCAATATGTAGGCCCCTTATGTTAGGTACATGACAATCAGAAGTAAAATGCGAAACCTGCGGCTATGACTGTTGTGCTGACTTTACACAGTGAAATTGCAAGTTACACGAAATAACACGAAAAGTAGGTGGATGTGACATTGTAAACTATACATCGGTAAGTTTCTGACATGTGATAGTGCAACATGCACGCGGTACGGAATGTCAACCCTCTGCAGGGAATTAGCTTGGGGGGGGGGGGGGGTCTAAAAAGCTGAAAAATCATGAAAAATTAGCAAAATATGAAAGGGTCAAAATCTCATAAAAACCAGTATGTAGACAATTTTACAGGTTTTGACTAATAATTTTCTTCAGAAAATGGTGATTGGCCTTATAAAGAGTGAATTAAAGGTATTTATGCTGAAGGGGAACTGAGGAAATTCTAGTTACAGAGTTCCGAAGACATGCATCCCTTGGCTACAATGAATTGTATAAAAAAACTGTCCCCTGCCACCTTCAAGACAACATGGTATTTTCATATTTCTCCTTTAACTGTAATTTTGAGTGGGTTTTGTACCATAAGTAATACATTTTGTGAAACTGGATGATTTTCTTGGCTATAGATTTCATTACATGATTTATTAGCTAAAATATTCAAGGGGAGTAACTCCCTCTTAAATGTATAGAATGACCACCACTAGAGTAAATTGGCTAAGAGAGTAGGTATTTCCTATCCTGATGACAATTTATAGGCTTAAGCCAATTACAGAGATAAGAATAAATACTTTAAAACAGTTTTTATCAATTAAATCATTAAATTTATGAATTTGCAGCCATTTTGCTGTCTGATTTTATGAAATAACATAAAGCCACCAGACTTATATCACCCAATTTTTTTTAAAACAGCATATTTTTATTTCAAGTGAACTTTACATGTAGACAAATGCAGTTATCAAAGTATACAATATGTCAAAAAACTCAAGTTTTTGCTCCTTCCTATCAAAAAATGGTATTTTAGATGTATTTACAGAATTGAAAAAGCCACACCCTCTTTCCAATGGACTCCATTACCATTACATGTAGGATATGTAAATGTACATTTGACCTTGAAATAACATCTGCTATGATAATTACCCTTGAAATGAATTAAAAAAACCCATATTTTTACCATTTTATTGTATATATGCATCAAAAATGTAGAAAAACATGTAAAATTTGAACATTTTTCATGGAATTTTCATCCATCCCCAGGTACCCGGCTGTGTTTGAATTTCATTTTAATTAAACGCACACATCACGCTTGTAGGTCTTACTAATTTAGCAAAGTTAAAAGGAGACTAGAAACCAGAATATGTAAGATATCCACTAAATATGATTATAGGCTTAGTTTTTCATGAAAACAAGAAATCATATGTAGGGCGACATGACTTTTTGTGAATAAAAATGCTACAAATCATCCATTTGCCAAAAAAGATCAATTTTAAATATCAGTGATGGTTGTTTTCAAATATGTGTAAGAAATGACTCAAGGAAACTGCCAAAATTTTCATAATATTAGGTTAAAGTGTTCAAACTAATCCTTCTTGTAAAAATCAAAAGATAGGGGGAGGGTATACATGTAGAGGGATTTCTAAGTGATGTGATGCTTTTATCATGATAATATCAAGCAAATGTATGTAGTATTGAATAAGGTTTCTTATTTAAGGAGGTTGAACAACAGTTGACCTCTAAACGATTAGGTAAGAATGCTTTATTTATGGAGAGCCCTATGAATCTGTGTTAAATAGAGGAAAGTGGAAATGGTGGGTTCACTTAAATGGCCATATTTTTCTTAAACCTCAATGGAATTGTCAAAATGTGGTGTACTTTTTCTCAGAATAGCATAAGCCTTTTAATTTTAAGACAAGATGACTTTTCAGAGAATGTTAGTGTATGTTAAAGGTAGCAAGGGACAGTTTCGAATAAAGTACCCGTCAATATTTTTGAAAATTTGAGATTTGCTGTACTTGAAGGCGTATAAGTGTTGCTAAATTTCATGAAATTATTTTTAATGATTATCATTAGTTAGAGGGGTGTCTGTTGTTGAAATTGATATGCAATATGTAGGCCCCTTATGTTAGGTACATGACAATCAGAAGTAAAATGTGAAACCTGCGGCTATGACTGTTGTGCTGACTTTACACAGTGAAATTGCAAGTTACAGACGGGAAGTAAAACAACACGAAAAGAAGGTGGATTGGACATTGTAAACTATACACCGGTAAGTTTCTGACATGTGATAGTGCAACATGCACGCGGTACGGAAGGTCAACCCTCTGCAGGGAATTAGCTTGGGGGAGGTCTAAAAAGCTGAAAAATCATGAAAAATTAGCAAAATATGAAAGGGCCAAAATCTCATAAAAACCAGTATGTAGACAATTTTACAGGTGTTGACTAATAATTTTCTTCAGAAAATGGTGATTGGCCTTAAAGTGAATTAAAGGTATTTGTGCTGAATGGGAACTGAGGAAATTCTAGTTACAGAGTTCCGAAGACATGCATCCCTTGGCTACAATGAATTGTATAAAAAAACTGTCCCCTGCCACCTTCAAACAAGTATAATTTAGTAACCCTTTCTTAGGTTCCAGATATTGAAACTGCCATTTATGTTTCCGTGTATTGAAATGCTTTTCATCTTGGTTTTATTGGATTTGTTTTCTGAGTATGAAATTTTGGTAAAAATTTTCAATAATTTTCTTAAATTTTGTTAGATGGTGTCTTTGTACAATGTGTTTTGCATGGTGCTAGCTGAACTTTGATCAGTATTGCTAATGATGGGACCATAGTCATTATCTGTATATATTTGTTTTTGTATATGTGTTTTATTTTTTTTTTTTTTTTGGGGGGGGGGGGGTCATTGAGTAGATGTTGTAGAAAGAAAAACATTAGTTTTGTTTTCGAATGTCCTTTAAGTGAACATTTTTAAAATTTAATTACTTGGCTCTTTGACTGTACAATGTCTTTTCTATGGTGATAGATAATTTTTGCTCAGGATTGATAATGATGAGAAAACAGTCATTATGTGTATATGCTCAGGATTGATAATAATAACACTGTCATTATGTGTATATGCTTAGGAATGATAATGATGAGAACACACTCATTATGTCTATATGCTCAGGATTGATAATGATAACACTCTCATTATGTGTATATGCTTAGGATTGATAATGATGAGAACATACTCATTATGTCTATATGCTAAGGATTGATAATGATAACACTCTCATTATTTGTATATGCTTAGGATTGATAATGATGAGAACACACTCATTATGTCTATATGCTCAGGATTGATAATGATAACACTCTCATTATGTGTACCTGCTCAGGATTGATAATGATGAGAACACACGCATTATGTCTATATGCTCAGGATTGATAATGATAACATTCTCATTATGTGTATATGCTTAGGATTGATAATGATGAGATCACAACCATTATATGTCTATGCTCAGGATTGATAATGATAACACTCTCATTATGTGTATATGCTTAGGATTGATAATGATAACACTCTCATTATGTGTATATGCTTAGGATTGATAATGATAACACACTCATTATGTGTACATGCTCAGGATTGATAATGAGAACACACTCATTATGAGTATATGCTTAGGATTGATAATGATGAGATCACAGCCATTATGTGTATATGCTCAGGATTGATAATGATAACACTCTCATTAGGATTGATAATGATAACACACTCATTATGTCTATACGCTCAGGATTGATAATGATAACATTCTCATTATGTGTATATGCTTAGGATTGATAATGATGAGATCACAGCCATTATGTGTATATGCTCAGGATTGATAATGATAACACTCTCATTATGTGTATATGCTTAGGATTGATAATGATAACACACTCATTATGTGTACATGCTCAGGATTGATAATGATAACACTCTCATTATGTGTATATGCTCAGCAATGATAATGATGAGAACACACTCACTATGTCTATATGCTCAGGATTGATAATGATAACACTCCCATTATGTGTATATGCTCAGGATTGATAATGACAACACTCTCATTATGTGTATATGCTTAGGATTGATAATGATGAGATCACAGCCATTATGTGTATATGCTCAGGATTGATAATGATAGCACTCTCATTATGTGTATATGCTCAGGATTGATAATGATGAGATCACAGCCATTATGTGTACATACTCAGGATTGATAAAAATGAGAATAAAATCGCAACTATGTCCTCTTATCACATGAACAAACTAATCTCTACTAAATCTACAAGTAAAACATATTGTAAAACAGAAATTCATTTTTGTTTTGAATGTTAATCATGCCTTTGAAAACAGTGTAATTTTGCTCTCTTCATACACAAGAAACTACTTGCTTGAATTTAACAGAAAAAAATTTCCAATATATGTGATTCTGCCAGTTTTTTGATTTACATTTTTTCTGTTCGATTACTGTGAAGATAATTTTGTAAATAAACTGTTTAAAACATCGTTTGTTGTAGTTTTTCTCCTTGTTGCGAGGTTAAAAGAAATACTATGGAAAGCTTACCTCTCTTGGCAATTATGAAATGCAAAGGCATATAAAATACCCCATTTTTATAATTTGTTTCCGAAGAACATTATATCAACTACATATCTAGAATTCAAACATCGACACTTCTTTAATAAAATGTAAATATGTCAAGTTAAATAATTAGTTCAAGATTTACAGCTGTAGCTAAGTGTGTTCTCTACTTGAACAAAATGTGTCTTGATATTTATTTCCCTTGTGTTGCACCAAACACATTATTAACATTATTGTTAAAAGTCTCTTTTACAACCGTTTTGATACCATCTACAAATAAAACATTTCATTGAAGTGTACTTTGTGACCTTAAAGCCCGGCTTTCAGTACTTTGATTTCACCAGAACTGAACAAGTTAATTTTACTCCTCAAAAAGATGGAAGTAATTATTATGTAAGTAGTTTTTTTTACATATGTGCAGATTTTATTTTATTAATTTGTGTCTGTATTTAGCCTTTTAATTTATTTTTCTTTCAGAAGTGACTTTACAGAAAATAGCAGTCTTTCCGTTCATCTCACAGAAAATTGCAGTCTTTCCATACATCTCGCATTCAGGTATGGTGTTTTATTTAAAGCAAATGAAAAAAAAAATAATAATACTATAGAGAAAAAAGAGAAAGAAAACTTTTTATAGAAATCTAGACCATCCTCCTCCAATAAAAACATAAACATTTTTTCTACCTTATGTTTATCCTTGTTTAATTTTCACTTATTTTTAAACACAAAATATAAACTTGTGTAGCATGGAACCCCTATTTTTAAAGCATTTTTATATAATTACAGTAACCCCAATCGCCACTAAAAATCTGCCAAAGAAGTGGGTACTTCTTGTGAGGACCTAGAAAAGCTAAGAGATGAGGAATAAGTAGATGAAGAGGAGAAGAATGAAGAAGAAGAGGAGCAGACAGAAGAACAAGAATAAAAGTATATTGACATTGACAATAGTTTACTGAAGAAGATGATTCAAAGACAAGAAGAGTTGAAAGAAGAGAAAGAAGAAATTGAAAGACGTTTAACAGAGTTACAATCAAGATCTAATAACATTGATGAAGAACTTGAGGATATTATGTATTTTTTGGATTATGGGAAATTTTTCGCAGTGCATGTATAGTTTGTAGAGTTACCTTTCTTTTCTCATCATTAAAGGTCATATGAAACGATATCCTGACCATATTGAGTTATATACGGGAATGAGTTCATAAGTGCCTATTTAATAAGACTGCCATTGTTTTTTGGATATTTTATGCAAAATGTAAGCGCCACAGTCGATCAAAATTACTTAATCGGGAAAAGGAACATTGACTTACCCGGCTTACCTCATTCGCTTCACGATTATATTGTTTGTTTCGCTTTCAAATTAACAAATATGTTACCATTTTATTATTTTTAGTCTAAGAGAAATGTCTTCATATGTTTTGTTTTTAAAACGTGTACTTGTATGTGCGGTGTTTTGATTTTACAACGTGTATACATGCGGTGTTTCCTCACAGATCCCTTCTATCTCACTTTCTTCCGCAATGTTTTCTTTCATTTTTTTTTATCATTATTGATGCTTGTTCTTAATAAAATCTGTTGATTATCTTCACATTCGTTCACAACTATTTTTATCAAACAACCGATTTATTTTACCGATACATCTCTAGATCCTAAAATGAATTTATGAATTTACGAAAGAAAATCACAGTGTTAAAAGTCGTCTCATATGACCTTTAAGTAGTTAAATATAATTAAAAAACTTATCTTTTTCACTGATGTCTAGATGTGAAATTCAAAAAAATGCCTTTATCTCAAAAAAGAAATTCTGCCTTATATACATGTCTGTATTTATCATTTCTAAAAATATTCTTTGTAAAAAATACGCATAAGGTCATCACGTTTATGCAATACCATTCACTTATTTTTTTAGACATTAAAACAAATGATAGCGAGTATGTTCTATATATAAAACATATTCTATTAATACTTATGTTTTTTAAAAAAAGTTATATAAAAATTTTGAACAAGAAACTACTTGCTTGAATTTAACAGAAAAAATGTAAAAAAAAAAAAAAAAAAAAAATCTTCAGATTTGCTACATATTTCCAATATATGTGATTTTGCCAGTTTTTTGATTTGCATTTTTTCTGTTCGATTACTGTGAAGATAATTTTGTAAATAAACTGTTTAAAACATCGTTTGTTGTAGTTTTTCTCCTTGTTGCGAGGTTAAAAGAAATACTATGGAAAGCTTACCTTTATGCGTTTGAGGAATAACATGAAATTTGCTGAACAGCTTCAAAATGTCAAACTACAGTTTAAGTTTACACTTTTGTAGCGTCTGGTTGACATATTTTCGAGAAAATTAATTTTTTATATTCCAATTTTTTAATGTTCGAGTTCGATATTCTGCATAACAGTGCAATGTTTTCACAATTTCCACAAACCGGTAGGGGACGTGTATTGCTTATGCAATACTCTCAGAATGTTTGTTCTGAATTAATAATTTAAAGATCTGGATATTTAGCATATATATATGTTATCGACTTGTGAAAGACTAAAAAAAAAATTACCTTTGGGGGGAAAAATCAACTTCAGTTTTACAGCTACTCATAAAAATTAAATTTCCTGCGGTATTCGAACTCGTGATTTGCAGGTCGGTAAATCGGAGCTACACCCATTGCTCCACAGAGATAGACACATTATGATGGCAAATTAATTGCTTCACAATGCATTAAAATCGTTATGATGTGACATACTGTTATAAAAAGTATAAGTCACCGGGTGTCGAGGATCTTTAATAAAAAAAAAACCCGCCATCTACTTCAGGAATAATTTATTGCTTCAAATGGTTGGGTGGTCATGGAACCCTTTTATAATGATCATGTAATTTTCTCTAAAAACAATTCAAGTTCTGAGGTAATTTTTTTACAGACTGACAGAGATACCTGTTCCTCTAAAGAAAGAGAAAGATTCCCACAAGAGACAGTGAGAACTATTGAAAGACTGCGATTAAGAAGAACTGAAGAATAAAAAAAAATCCAATAAAAACAAAAGACTTTACTCAGCCAACTCAATCCAGTTGCGCAGTGTAACTGGCGGTTATTTAAAATTAAGACTATGCTTAACAAAAACATATAATGAAATAGATAAAACGAATAACTACATACAGAAATATGTTTGATGCTAACACATTAAGCTTGCTTAACCTTTCCAGAGTGATCTTCCCTTCCATGTTGTCATAATCGCTCTCCCTCCATCTGAATAGCAAGCCCTGGTCAAGACTCATCAAACGCCTGATGCGTTCTATAGGAATTTTTCTCCTATGCACAACGGCATACGTCTTCTCTAGGTTTTCACTATATTTAACGTGGTTTTTCTGGTATGTTTTGGGTGCCATCTTTTTTTCAGACATATGTCCTTGTTATTCTAATTTCTAATTCTTCTAATTTCTACTGCTTTGTCTTGTTTTAGTATATATTGCAGTGATGACAAAGCATTTAAATGCTTCTTTCTCAGTCCAGCTAACTAGTAGACGGCGGTGTGTTATACTCCAATACTTAATCTGGCCATGTCTTAGAAATAGATATAATATCCCTTTATTAAAGCTACAAAAAATACAATGCTTATCAATCCAAACATATGGTAAGAAACATCCACACTGAAGCCAATATAGCCGCACACTGAAGTCTGATGAGCTTGCGCTATCTCATGTGGTTGCGTAATGACATTGACAGTGATGAATTAGAATAAACCATCGCCCTGCAACGGGTAACGTAGAATAGACAACCGCCCTGCATCGGGTCACGTATAATAGACAACCGCCCTGCACTATGTACTTGAAGTTTTACTCTTCAAAATGTCAAGAGGTAAATGTTACATTTACATAACGATGTTAACGTTTAATAATTATTCTATTCTTGATCCCCTCATGTTCTGAAGGGATCGATATTTTTTTGGTGCAGCCTTTTTACTCTCATTGAAGATGTCCTCACTTGCAGACCCTTTGGGTCAATTTCTAGATTGAAGACCAGCTGACCTGTAGACCTTAGTGTGTGTGTGTATATATATATGTATATATATATATATATATATATATATATATATATATATATATATATATATATATATATATATATCGGAGGCATGATATAAATACGATGATATGATTAAACAATTGAATACAATTCAGTATTAAATGGTATTTGGTACTTGTACTCGACTTTAGGCTTGGTATATCATGTCTGCTTCTCTTTCTGTCTCAACATCATTAATATCATTTTCATCAGTTCTTGGTCAAGAACTTCTCGGTGGAGAAATTTCTACGGCTGGTTTAAGAATATCTCCTATCTATTTTAAAGTGCGGACACTCTGTATGATCTGAGTTTAAAAACTCCCAACTTTGGTCAGAGAAAATAAAAGAAATTATTAAGCATATGTTTGCAGGGAAGTTGGTATTTAACTCCAATCAAGGCACGAGCAGATCGGGGAAACAATTGTCACTTTACCTGGAAAGAAGAGAGTGAAGATATAAAAACATGCGTTTATTCAGTTGGGTAACAGATGCTGACTTCTAATGTAAAAGAGCTCCAATAACAGAGGACCAGTCAATACCGTTAAATAAATTTGAGTTATCTTTCTTTGCTTGTGCATAAAAAATGACCCCCCCCCCCCCCCCCCCCCCCCCCCCGTATTCCACATGTATACTAACACTCTCTTTCCGAACGACAAATGTCGACCCGACATTTTACAAGAAAAAAAACCTAAATAAATAAGCAGGATGTTGATACCACTGAAAGACATCAAAGAAAGTATACATAATGAAACCTATTGGTTTCGAAAAACAATGATTACCACTTGACTGTACTCGACATTTGACGCATACACAATACTTTATTTTTGCCTATACTTTATGAATAGTTATGACCCAAAACTCTATATATTTCAAAATGAAACAAGGGCACCGCGACGCGAAGCATCCCCTCGTGACATGACTTGTTGTAGGGGGAAATGCATTTTTTTGGAAAATGCATGTACAATTATAAGATCAAAATTCATTAGATCAAAATATATATGACACAACTATTTCTAAAAAACACTTTGAATTCATTATATCTATTATATCCTCATACCCAAGCTTTGTGGTTTATAAATTAAGGGGAGGGGGGGGGGGGGGGGTACATGTACGTGGTTACACAGTTTTCCTATTCCTTGCAGAAACTAAACATATGTACACATATGCTTTAAAGTTAAATTATTTAGATTCATTAAGTGACATTCACTTTTATATAAGCATACATAAACGATCCGTAAATATTATGAAACGAAAGTGAAGATATAGCGATCTGAAGTCTGCTCTGATGGACAATTCTAGTTGCCTGTGGTATGTCAACCCATAGTAGTAGATATGCAGCCATTATTAAACATTATGAAACAATCTTCGCGTGATAAATGTGCGATATCTGTCGAAGACTCCTTTGAATTTTGGACTAGTTCTAATGTAAATAATACGAGAAAATTTGTCCGAAAGTCGACTGCTTGTTTCGATGGCAATCGGATGACTTTAATATCTTGCCCGCTTCAACTTTTACTTATGGGCAATCTTCTAACCCTCCAATACTACAGAACATTTGGTTATATTTTACCGTTATTAAGGTGGCTCTATACACCCACAGTTTATTCTAATTTTCAATAGAAGACCACAAAACATATACTTATCAAATATTAAAATGACGATAGGGATACTATAGGTATTTTAAAAGAATTTTTTAATGTTTTTTCGCGTTTTTGTAAAATATTTTTTAAAAAGACAGCTATCAACAAATTGAGAGAAATTATTTTGTCATATGATGGGTATTTCCTTCGGACGCATAAAAAAATATATATCACTTCTTAACATTCAAAAATGTTATTATTGCAATTTTTTTTAGTATTTCCCCAAAACATATTTTTTCATATTTTCTTACTCTGTTGACAATTCATCTGAAAAAGTTGCTTGATGTTATAAGAAAATGTATTTTAATAAATGTGACATAAAAAATTGAATGAAAACCATTGCAAATAAACACAAAAAATATTTTAAATTTTATTTGGTATGAAAGTTCCTCATGTAAGGGTTATCGTTCCTAAGTCCCAAGACCCAAACACCTTGAGGACTTTTCATTTCTGAGTTGAAGAAAATTTCCTAAATATAATGTTGGAATGATAAATACATACACCTGTTTAGAATTTTCTTTCACGGTATTCAACCAAAAAATACGTTTTAGAAGTTTTTGGAAAGTTAAAAAATTTATTGTTCTCAACGGGAATCGAACTCATGACCTAATGGTTTGTAGTGAATCCACTAATCCACTGCGCTACGGTGTAACATATCGATGATGCTAAAGAAACTCTTTAAAAATTTATACTTGATTTTATTGTTTATTTTGATAAATAATACCACACAACGTGAAGGTGTCACAAACCAAATTACTTGTAAGTAATGAATTTTCCAGTTATCAAATTAAATCTATCCATTTAACAAATTTTTCAAAATAGCGGTTCCCATACAATTCACCTCAGTTAAATCAGCCAGTACCGGAAATGCATGTTTCCAGATTTACTTTTTTGCGTACTGCGTCATCAAAAAGTGGTGTATAGAGCCACCTTAAATTAGAATCCCAAAAAAATCAAGATGTTGATTTGAACTGCATACGGTAGCGATTTACTTAAAGTTGTACATAAAATTACCGGAAATGTCTATTTTCACGTCGTATATAAAATTCATGTTTTAACTTCGCTTTTTTACGATAATTTAAAAAAAATATTGAATCAATTGACTTGAAAATCAATAGGGTTTATCCTTTTACTATGCCAAAGAAGTGTTAAAGTTTAATGAATATTTATTAGAGGGTTTTCTTGGAATTTTGCTAAAGAGCTGACAATGGACACACACACACATACATACACACACACGCACAGCAGCGATGCCATATCCCCCTCGCAGCAAGTTGCGCGAGGGGATAATAAAAATGTTAACACACAGCTGGCCAAGCATTGGTGTTCTTTAACAAAATGTTAAGATAGTATATACTAGGATTTTCATACAGTTGTTCCAACATTTTAAAAAATGATGACTAGCATTTGAATACGGTCATTCCACACATTAACCCAGCTCATCAAACATCAAACAACCACATATAGCTACCCGTATACACGATACCTTACGGTAACAATGACTGAACTTGTTGGCACAACTGGCTATACATATACATGTGCCGTAACCTTACGTGTGTAAACTAATACTCATGGTAAGATTAAACTACGTAATGTTTAACTATGACGTCATGTTGAGTAAGAATACACAGGGTAAAATCAAAAATTTATTACAAGAGTGATATCTACTGCATATAGAGATAAAGATGTGATAAAATATAGTTATTATATAATCATATTAATCTGTATTCAAATAAAATACAGGTAAATACATTTATGTAGTTCAGTATCGAAAATATGCGGAAGCATATGTAAAATATCAATAAAAAGAGTGCAAAACCAGTGAAATTGCCACAGTAACGTATCATTGTTTGCTAGTCAGTCCTTCTAACCATAAGGTGGACGTACTTCAGTGAATAACTCTGAGACCTCCAGTATTTATACGTTATTCCCCGAGCTCCCTGTGTGTTCTCTCCCCACAAGTAAAGGCCATTAGGGTTGGCACAGTGGCAGCTATTATGCCACCAGCCAGATTTGAACTGATTTGCACAGTGATTTATTGTGACATCGTTATCCTGATTCCAAGTAGAAAACATCATGTTGTTGACTGGTTGTAGTTCCTCTGTGAAACAGTCATCTACAAAGTTGATTATAACCCAGTTAAACAAGATTTACATTTAAAAAGCACAACTTACTTTAAATTTAGGAGTTTGTGAAAAATAAAATTATGATAATTCACATAAAAGTTACCTACAAAATATAGTCATCGATGATAATATGCATACCATCAGATGATAGTAAAATAGACACATGTAACAATATTTAAAAAAGCTTTGAGAAACTTTTGAGTGAACGAAAACAATCTCTCACCAACATCTCCCGAGAAGCCCGACAACGTGACGGTGTATTTGGTTGATTCGTCTCCTACGTTGAAACTGCTGTACTTGACGTAACGTGTCTGGTTGTCAAAGTCCTCCATGTCCATCCTCATCTCATACGTCCCCTGACTCAGCAGGTGGTGTAGTTTGTCATTGCCTGGCAATACAAATATATATAACACAGAAATGCCTGATTGCAACGAAAATTAGGGCAGTTAGACGTTTTACAGGAGGTTAACGTGCCGTAAAGGTCAATATAGACCATAATAAGATATATATAGGAATCTCATATCAATATTTAATTAAGTTTTAAAAAAAAATATTGTAATAATGATCACCCCCTGCTCAAATTATTTCAAATAGACTTTGAATTAAACCTATAATTCTGGCAAAACGATGGCTAGTTTACATGTTTTATATAATATATGAATGAGTCTCTTCTTTACAGATGAGATCATCTGATATCGTATTACAGATGACGTAGTTGTATATGGTTCATTACGTAGTTGTATATGGTTCATGACGTAGTTGTATATGGTTCTTAAAGAATAAAACTATCAGCGTTTAAACTGAGTGATGTCACTTATTTATCATGATGAATACCCTGTAATACAGAGAAAATTATAAAGAGAAAATTTAACAAAAGAAAATGCTCCTCCATTAATAAATAATTCTAAATGTTTTAAACAGAAAAATCATTTTCTCCCTCGATACTTATAACGATTGAGCTAAATTTAAAGAGAATTAAAGCATTTTAATTCATTTGATTTATTTTGTCACTTAAAAAGTATAAAACAGGCCCATGAAAATGTTTGAGGCATTGTGTAATGCGTATAGTTTTTATTTAATTCTGAGTGAATCTGTAGATATTGAACAGATTTTTTTAGAAGCATCAAAAATATTAATAAAAGAACGAAAGAAAAAATTGCGGAAGAAAGGGAGATAGAAGGTGTCTGCGTAAACACCGCACAAATATACGTTGTAAAATCAACACACCGCACATACTAGTACATGTTTCAAGATCAACACATTTGAAGAATTGTTTCTTCAAATAAAAATAATTAAATTAAATGGTAACATATTTGTCAATTTGAAAAGGAAACACAGACTTTAACAGTGAATCGAATGGGGCAGCATGATGCCTATGAGCTGTTTAGGAAAAAAAGAACTCATAGGGAATAACAGGAACGTGCAAAGGATAAACAATCGGTTTTCTTTGAATTTGACAATTTCATTAAAACATATTGAAACAAAGCATATGCACATGCATATATTTGTATGTAGATCTATAACTAAAATCACTTATTCATCAGTCTTTAAACTGAAATTGTACACGCTGTCAAATGGAAAAAATATAAACGCATATTATTTAATTTAGTGAGAGAGAATAAACATTGTTGATTATTGTATAATTAAGTTTTGAGATAAAATAATTTTTTTTTATCTACTGGAAAATGACATGGATGTTTTTTTTTCTACAAAGCTTTATAAGGCGATTTGGTCTTACTGACGGTATCAGTAAGGGAGGTCAGCCGCGTATGTCGATGTTCCTTTTCCCAATTTAGTAATTTTGATCGATTTTAGCGCTGATATTTTGCATAAAATATATAAAAACAAAACAACGCCAATCTTATTAAATATTAAATCTAAAGAAATCATTCCCATATAGAACACGATATGGTCAGGGTATCGTTTCATATGACCTCTCAATTTACAACTCATGTTCCCCTTGCCTCAAAGATGCATCATACTAAATATGTAAAGATTTGGCCAATTAGGTTCTAAGGGTCGAGTAAACTATAAATTAATGTTCAATTGTTAACAAAGGACGACTGACGAAAAGCAATCGCAAAAAGCCTTAGCGACTCATATGATTTAATAAATTCAAATTTTCATTCTATAAAACTATATTTTAAATATTTCCGTGAGATATCATAATGCATTGACCATCAATTCAACAATCAAAATACAGCTCTTTAAAATGTGACTACCTATTTAATTGAAAGAGCTGTATTTTTATTGTTCTAATGAAGGTCAATGCATTATCATTTCTCATTATAATATCATACAATTAATATTACAGTTTGGGCTCACTCTGCGCTTTCACAAAGTTTTCAATTTTTAGTTTCACACCAGCCAAATAATATTACATACATTGGTCCAATCTATTCTTTAAACCAGAAAGGCTTTAATAAGACAGTTGTTAGAAACATAGATGAAATATACATAAACATACCTAGCCAAAGCATAAGACATACATACCTAGCCAAAACATGACATACATACCTAGCCAAAACTTAAGACATGCATACCTAGCCAAAACATGACATACATACCTAGCCAAAGCATAAGACATACATACCTAGCCAAAGCATAAGACATACATACCTAGCCAAAGCATAAGACATACATACCTAGCCAAAGCATAAGACATACATACCTAGCCAAAGCATAAGACATACATACCTAGCCAAAGCATAAGACATACATACCTAGCCAAATTATAAGACATACATACCTAGCCAAAGCATAAGACATACATACCTAGCCAAAACTTAAGACATGCATAGCTAGCCAAAACATGACATACATACCTAGCCAAAGCATAAGACATACATACCTAGCCAAAGCATAAGACATACATACCTAGCCAAAGCATAAGACATACATACCTAGCCAAAGCATAAGACATACATACCTAGCCAGAGCATAAGACATACATACCTAGCCAAAGCATAAGACATACATACCTAGCCAAAGCATAAGACATACATACCTAGCCAAAGCATAAAACATACATACCTAGCCAAAGCATAAGACATACATACCTAGCCAAAGCATAAGACATACATACCTAGCCAAAGCATAAGACATACATACCTAGCCAAAGCATAAGACATACATACCTAGCCAAAGCATAAGACATACATACCTAGCCAAAACTTAAGACATGCATAGCTAGCCAAAACATGACATACATACCTAGCCAAAGCATAAGACATACATACCTAGCCAAAGCATAAGACATACATACCTAGCCAAAGCATAAGACATACATACCTAGCCAAAGCATAAGACATACATACCTAGCCAAAACATGACATACATACCTAGCCAAAGCATAAGACATACATACCTAGCCAAAGCATAAGACATACATACCTAGCCAAAGCATGACATACATACCTAGCCAAAACATAAGACATACATACCTAGCCAAAGCATAAGACATACATACCTAGCCAAAGCATAAGACATACATACCTAGCCAAAGCATAAGACATACACACCTAGCCAAAACATAAGACATACATACCTAGCCAAAACTTAAGACATACATACCTAGCCAAAGCATAAGACATACATACCTAGCCAAAACTCAGAACTCAAATTTCCAAATCCATTCTTGTAATCTGTCCAAGTTCGGTAGAAATCCTCCGAACCATCTTGACGACGTTGGAACACCTTAAATAAACGTGTCACAGAAAATTAACTATTTGTTCTATATGTTAATGTAACTTGTAAACTTTGTTTTATTTCCTTTTTTTAAATACGTCGTTTACGTGTAATAAATAAACATGATATATTACAACATAAATTTTTGTTCTTGATGTAATAAAAATACGTGTTAGTGTAACGAAAAAAAAATCTTTAAAATTTGTCATTACTGTCCATCCCCCACCATCTTTCTCCATGTCACAGAAAACTGTCACGTGACCTAGGTATGGTAGACGCACTCTGTACAGTCCACTAGGCAGGCCACAGTTGATGTTGTGAAGTGATGTACAATCAATGGGACTTGCATTATCTAATAAAGTGCAGTTTATATTAGCTTTAAAGATCAATTGCTAACTCTTTTGATATATCATAAAACCAACACGTTCAATGATTGAAAGACTGGTATAACAATTAGTATATTACTAGATGATATCCCGCGCAATCGCAGGTATTAACACATAAATATGATAAAATGTTAATATGTTGAACCATATTTTTTTGTTCATTGTTGTACATGTATATATACCGTGTCCGATTTTTTTTTAACCTTTTCTTTAGAATAAAAATAACAAATCTAAACTGAAATTGATGTTATATACGTGGCAATAATTGTTAATTGTTTTTGTTGCAGGATTGAAAAGACTTTTTAAAATTTTTATTTCAAACCAGCGAGTAGGTATTTAGTGCGTCGTATCTCTTAATTTTGTTCTTTAGTTAACATAACATTATAATTTTTATCACTGTTCCAAATAAAAATTTCAGATAAAAGATGTTTTAAAAAACAATTGGGAGCCCCCCCCCCCTCCCCCTTTCATTCCTTAATCAACTTCCCCGTTTTATGCATAACAAATCTGTTCATTGTTTACGAATTAATGTCTAAGGTTTACTACCAATCTTTCATAATATAAAAATGTATGAATTAAAAAAAAACTCGCTAAAGTAGACATATTTATTTGCATATTTTAAACCAAGGTCGTCAGTAACTCGTCCCTAGAATTCAATTCTAGCTTACAGACAACATCATACAAATGTTGAGATCCCAAAGATGTAAGCAGTTACTCTGTTGCAGGCATATTATAGCTTATTTGCAAAATGTCTTAAATTATATGTATATATTTGTTTCGTTTGGAAAGTGTGAACTTTTGATAAAGATGTCGTTATTCAACAATTGATTACACAGAAAACGTAAATTGGTATTATGAAATGTGTATGATAATCAAAGTTTTTACAGTACCGATCAAACCAACCTAACACAACTGTGAATCCCTACTAAACTCTTAGTTTACTTTATGGGTTTATTGGGGTTTATTCCGGGTTTACTTACTAAAAATTTGTGTCCAGTTGAGGTTAACTTTGGGTGCACTCGGGGTTTACTTTAGGTTTTCTCGGAGTTTGCTTTTGGGGTACTTTTTAAACATTGAAATGTAAAGCAGACCCGTCTTTCGTCTAATTATCTTACTGCCTTTAAATCCCACCCCTTGTATATTCCAAATACACATGTAACGTCTACTTTAGGGGTCTACATCTGATCGGGATTTACTTTGGGTTTATTCTAGTTCCACTCTAGTAGAACCCGGAAGTAAACCAAAGGCTTTGCCTTTTATTTGGCCTGATCTGATCGGTACTGTATATGTTAGTAAGTCAATATAAGTATAATATTGAGTTTAAAAAGAGGTTTTGTTTCTTGGATTACATTTGATACATACTAAAAACTTAAGGCAATTTCTGTGTTGAATGTCTGTCAAATGTTACATGTACACTATTTTTTAAGAGCAAAAACTGTAAAAGGATGCTTGGAATGCCGACTCCAGTGAGGTTGTTTCTGTGATTATATGAATCAAATAGAGGATCTAATACATTTACCAAGTAAACCAACAACAATCTGTTTAATATTGTTTTAATAAATATATGTATTGAATGAACTTAATAAGTTCGCAGTAATGTAATGAAAGACAACTGACCACGAATACAATGGACTTTTTTACTGGAGAGCGTCACACACAGATCGTCAGTAGAGCATGACATGCATTCATCTGGAGCACGGTCAGTCTACAAGAGAATCACGGTAGTTGATATCAGGGAAAAGGGATAGAGAGGGACCTTGTTAAGATAAACGGGTTATCTGAAGCTTTCCCTAATATTTCCTCGATCCAATGAAAAGTGATCAGAACGCTCGCAAACACTTGCTATGCAAAACACGCCCAAATTGAACATCATATGCTGAAATTGATTGCGATTTGTTTTATAGTGTGATTTTTCGCGATACCATGATCATATATCACATTTGAAATTTGTACTATTTAAAAATTAAAACTGTCAACATCGAAGTACACTGTACATTAGGCATACTATTTGTTACAATGACATAATCATTATGCAATATGGTATTGCATTAAATCTCATTTCCGACTCGAAATTTGAGACATATATAGATAAAGACAACATTTTGCATATCAGAGCAAATAATTTTATATAAATGTTATTTGTGCATCATGTAAGGCACATTTTAAATTTAGGACAGAGAGAGACAAATAGAGAGAGGAAGAAAGAGAGAGAGAGAACTTACCTGATCAAGGGAGAAAAATATAAAGACAGAACTTACCTGATCGAGTTCAATTCGAACATAATCAAGTTTGGGTTCCGTTTCGTTGATGGCCGACACGAGTTCGCAAAGTAGTTCCTGTTTCTGGTAGTTGACTCCCCGACACAGCTTGGGTCTGTGTCTACATTCCCGGACACACTGCTGTTGTCCAATCATCCCCACCACCCCTACCACAGGACCACGATACCTCTCACCAGGAACAACCGCGGATGTCGCTCCTTCGGTTAATGATACCAAACAAAGCTGTACTGTTGTAAATGCCACTGCATTCATAGTATTACTAACCAAAAAGCCAACCATGCTGTTTTATTATAAAACTAAATGTAAACAAATAGACGATACTTCTGTTTTCTTTGCTCTGCTTAGATATTACATATACTAGTTATAGTGCAGTGCGTTATGTAATAACTTGCGAAAAAATTGATTTTCCTCATTGCTTTTGTAGAAATTAATTAAATATAGTAGGGAGTTCTCTAGAACAACTGTCGTTAAAGGGTTGGGAATATTAGATCAGGAAGCACACGACCAGAAATCCTCTTTAAGGAATGATCAACGTCGCCAACAGGATGTGATACTTTATTCATGTTCCTCTGTGTCACGGTTCTGTTTTCAAAATATTTGAAGCCACTCTCGCTTTAATCTGTTTTTTGTTGTTTTTATCAAATATTCTCATAAGAAATCATGCAAAGACTGAAATTTGCAAACGTTTTGAAGGATCGAAGTATTCACATCAATTCATGGCTTATTACCTGTTATAGAAAACTCTCGTTTGTTAAAGTTATGTAATCAATGAAGTTTTATCGATATTAACAAAAGACTATCAGAACCCCATGCACACAACATATTACTATTTGTGAAATTCCCAAAGTGTAGCCTGTTTTAATTTAAGGTAAATTTCAATGTAACTATGACCTGAGGCTAACTTATTAGAAAGCGTGTTCTTTCGAGTTAATCCGATGAATTGTTATTTACGTTTTAGAAAGGTACCAGCAAACTATCTATTTGGATTATAGACGATGGAAAAATCTTGCAGTTTGACTAGAAAAGTCATTTTTCTTTTTCTTTTAATTACATGTATCCCCGAAAGCAGGGGTAAGGCTCTTCAAATTTAGAGGTTGTTTGTTCTAATGTTTCACCTGTTTAACACACTAACCCCATTTGGAAAGTGTAAATAATTATTAGTGTTCATGCCTTGTTCAAAACAAAAGAGCTACACAGACTTTGTTTCAATCGACCATCGATGATGAAACTAAGAATTATGTGATATTGATAAAGAAAAACGTCTCTGTAAGATAAGTCAATCAATATGAAAATGTGTAGTATTTGTCACCGTAGGGCAGGGTCATCGACAAACAGCACTTGGTTGCCTGAAGCTAACTACAATAATGTAGTGCGGGGGTAATTCACCTCTGCAAAGATTTGAACTGAAATTGTACATAAATGATAATTACATTTGCATTTCTTACCTGAGCACAAACATGGTAGTTATGTTTGGCATAGATATAAATATATCCAACAGTTTCAAGTATAATCCATATATCGGGATTTATTGTGTATGTCAACAATACAAGTTGATTATTGTGTGTGAAAGTACTCTGCATAATTTGGCAAGTATAGCTATTAGTGAAATATAATACATTTTTTTATTAAGTACAACTTTCACAAAAAAGAACAGATACAAGTGATATAGCAGTTTTTTATCTTGTATAACAATCGACCAGTTTTCTCAAAAATTCAATATTGTTTTTAAAGATCTATTTCTTTTTGTTTAATAGCATTGAACATGCTTCAATTTCCACACAACTGACTCTTAAAATGTAACTTGTAAAACTTCACAAAACTTTTATAAAAAATTAATTATAATAACCTTGTCACATACACCATGTATTTTTATTGCGATTAGCGTTCAGAAAAATATTTAGTTGACATCCCAGACAAAAACAACCTGCCGATTGGCTCAGCGTTTTCCTAAAAACAGTGCCAGAATGTCATATTGAAGTTATTTGTCTAACCTGTAAATCAGATGTTTTCCTTGGTATAAAACATGAAGGAAGCATAAAGAAAATGCTTGCTCCATATAACAATTTAACCGATAATCACAACAGAGTTCTAAAATGAATAATCAAAAATTAAAGAACGATAACTCAAATTCTAACAATGAACAGTTTCCAATGTTTAACACATTTATTTTAGGTCTAAAACTGAAATTTTCCTTTCAACATTCAAAATGTTAACAAACGCTTTGTTTTCATAGCAAAGAATTGCAAGGTCTGTAACTCGCTTATAACCCACCGAATCACGCTATAATTAGCGTTGCCTATTAAAAATGCCTTACGAAAGCATTGTAAACATTAAAATCGTAAAAAGAATTTTTGACCACAATCGTGACCATGCCCTTTTAGATATCTAAAATGATATCCAATGAAAAATGAACATAAGAGTTCAGAAATGTTTGTAAGTATGTTTGCATGTTTTTGTTTTATATGTGTCTTTGTATTATTTAAACACCTGTTTAGTATGTTATGGGCTGCATATATAGTGATATAAAGAGGTAGATGTTGAGGGCGATGACGTAACTATTAGGGTCTCTTAGAAGGTATTTTTAGAAAAGTAAATATATAGAGGTCGTGTTCTCATTGGAGGATTGAATATAGAGGTGATGACCTAGTTAATGTTGAGGCTTTATAGATGGGACTTTTCAGAACAGTTCATTTATAGAGATCGTGTTCTCATTGGTTATTTTTAGAAAAGGCGGTTGAATATACATATTTAGTGAGCATGCGTAAAAATAGTAGGTGATCCTATGGTTTGTGTGCATGCGTTGTAGTATTGATAACGTAAAAAGATGATATTAAGCAATACGTGAATTTTATTCAAAAAATAGATGGATTTGGATGACCTGTTTTGAGCACACATTAAAAGAAAGAGTATACGTACGTGTGCACAGAGAGATATATTTTAATAAAAATAATTAAAGTAATAAATGCGGTGATGTAGCATGCGCACTTGAACATTAAAAAGGGGGTGTATTAAAAAAAGTTTAAGGAATATTTTTAGGAAAAGCTACAATTTTTTAAATCATTTTTCAAAATACCCTTAACTCCAAACGATTTAACTCCTTCGGTTGCGGTAAATGGGTGGGATACTGCCTTTCCAATCCCTGATCATGAAGACTGGGATTGGGAAATAGCAATGGATCCCTATCCTTCTGGGAGGTTGAGGGACATTGATGGTAGATTTGTCTACATGTTCGATTATACGTACGAACAGTACTTAAAAAATCTAGAAGAAGAAGAGAAAGAAGTAAAAGAAGAAGCTAAGGAGAAGAAGGAAGAAGAAGTTAAGACAGAAGAACAGGAGCTTCTTTGAAGCTGAAATATTCCAACGGTCGCTTTTAACGGCCACCAATTTTTTTCTCGAAAAGATGTCTCTAATACAATGAAACGTGTGCATTAGGGGAAAAGTATTATTCGAATACAGTTGGTGAAAAGGTTTTTATTTTCCACCTAATGTACTTTATAATGAAAGACTTTTCTTGACAACCTACAGTTAGTTTTTTCATATGCTTAATTAGTTAAGTTTGTGATAATAACCTGTAGGAAGCAAGAAAAATGAAGGAAAAAAATAACGGAGATTATAATATGTTTCTATAAAAAAAAAAGTAAAATGATGTTTAATATTTTTATGTAACTTTTTTTTAAAAAACATAAGTATTAATCGAATATGTTTTATATATAGAACATACTCGCTATCATTTGTTATAATGTCTAAAAAAAATAAGTGAATGGTATTGCATAAACGTGATGAAATAATGATGACCTTATACGTATTTTTTACAAAGAATATTTTTAGAAATGATAAATACAGACATCTATTTAAGGCAACATTTCTTTTTTGAGATAAAGGCATTTTTTCATTTCACATCTAGACATCAGTGAAAAAGATAAGTTTTTTTAAAATACATGATGTAAGATTTGTTTGCCTTTGCATTACTGAGAAATAACCGTGAAAATTGAGCACCTGAAAAAATTCTTGCCCGCTTATCGTTCTTGATTTTGTGGATTTATGACGTCACACAGACCCACCGATGTAATCAATGCATTAAAATTAGTGTAATTTTACAGTAGTCTATCGATTAAATTTTAGTAATTTTTGCATATATGAACGTGTCTTCCTTTTCAAATGAGATCATTTGATTTCGTAGTAACCTACAGATGACTTAGTTTTAATTGGTCTTTAATGAATAAATCGAATATCAGCTTCTCACCAGAGTAAAATCATTAAGAAGATCCCGTGCTGCGGTGGAAATTTAACGAAAGAAATGCTCCAACATTAACAGCTGATTAATGAAATATCCTTATCCTTTTGAGAAAGAAACATCATTTTCTTCTTCGGTACGTATAATGATTGAGGTACATTTAAAAGGAATTAAAGCATTTTAATTGTTTTGATTTATTTTGTCACATAAAAAAGAATAAGGCAGGCCAATGAAAATGTTTGAGGCATTGTGTACATAGTTTGTATTTTAGAGCTGCTATAAAATGCCGCAAAATTATTCTTAAATTTCATTTTGAAATAATATAAATTTCTGACTTGTAGCAATATCTCTAGAAAATACTTTGTGTACACGTGTATTAACGTTTTATCAAATTAGATCGCGGAAAAAATGGCATTTAAGGATTTAGAAATGTATTGGTAAAATAAATCGGTTGTTTGATAAAAACGAATGTGAAGATAATCATCAGATTTTATTCAGAACAAGCATTAATATTGATAATAAAATGAAAGAAAACATTGCGGAAGAAAGTGAGATAGAAGGGATCTGTGAGTAAACACCGCATGTATACACGTTGTAAAATAAAAACACCGCACATACAAGTACACGTTTTAAATACAAACATATGAAGACATTTCTCTTAGACTAAAAGTAATTAAATGGTAACATATTTGTGAATTTGAAAGCGAAACAAACAATATAATCGTGAAGCGAATGATGCACAATGAGGCCTATAAGTTGTTTAGAAAAAAAATCTTAATGAACGTGCAAATGGGAAAAAACGATCAGTTATTTTTTAATTTGTCAATTTTATTAAAAAGATCGAAATAAAACTTATATACATGCATATATTAAAATTATATAATACTTGCATGTGGATCTATGAAGAAAATCATTCATTTTCCGTGCAGTCTCGAAACTGAATATGTACACGCTATTTAATATAAACGCACACGATTTCATTTCTTGAGAGAAAAAATACTGACGTGGTTGATTATTGTATAATTATACAAGTTTTTATATAAAATAGTATTTATTTTCTTTTAAAATGCTGCAAAATGACATGGATATTTGTATTCACAACATAGCTTTATAAGGCTATTGGGTCTTACTGACGTCATAAGCAAGGGAGGTAAGCCGCGTAAGTCAATGTTCATTTTCCCGATTAAGTGATTTTGATCGACCGTGGTGCTTACAGTTTGCATTAAATATAAAAAAAACAATGTCAGTCTTATTGAATAGGCACTTATGAACTCATTCCCGTATATAACTCAATATGGTATGGATATCGTTTCATATGACCTTTAATGATGAGAAAAGAAAGGTAACTCTACAAACTATACATGCACTGCGAAAAATTTCTCTTAATCCAATAAATACATAATATCCTCAAGTTCTTCATCAATGTTATTAAATCTTGATTGTAACTCTGTTAAACGTCTTTCAATTTCTTCCTTCTCTTCTTTTAACTCTTCTTGTCTTTGAATCATCTTCTTCAATAAACTATTGTCAATGTAAATTTACATTTCTTCTTGTTCTTCTGTTTGCTCCTCTTCTTCTTCTTCATTCTTCTCCTCTTCATCTACTTATTCCTCATCTCTTAGCTGCTCTAGGTCCTCACAAGAAGTACCCACTTCTTTGGTAGATTTTCAGGGGCGATTGGGGTTACTGTAATGATATAAAAAAAATGCTTTAAAATAGGGGTTCCATGCTACATAAGTTTATATTTTGTGTTTAAAAATTAGTGAAAATTACACAAGGATAAACATAAGGTAGAAAAAATGTTTATATTTTTATTGGAGGTCTAGGATGGTCTAGATTTGTATAAAAAGTTTTCTTTCTCTTTTTTCTCTTTAGTATAATTATTATACTAGTATTTTTTTAAATTTGCTTTAAATAAAACACCATACATGAATGCGAGATGTATAGAAAGACTGCTATTTTCTGTGAGATGAACGGAAAGACTGCTATTTTCTGTCAAGTCACTTCTAAAAAAAACAATTAAAAGGCTAAAAAAAGACATAAATAAATGAAATAAAATCTGCACATATGTAAAAAAAAACTACTTATATGATAATTACTTCCATCTTTTGGGGAGTAAAATTAACTTGTTCAGTTCTGGTGAAATCAAAGTACTATAAGTACTGAAAGCCGGGCTTTAAGGTCACAAATTACACTTCAATGAAATATTTTATTTGTAGAGGGTATCAAAACAGTTGTAAAAGAGACTTTTAACAATGATGTTAATAATGTGCTTGGTGCAACACAAGGGAAAAAAATATTAAGACACATTTTGTTCAAGTAGAGAACACAATTAGCTACAGCTGTAGATCTTGGACTAATTATTCAACTTGATATATTTACATTTTATAAAAGAAGTGACGATGTTTGAATTCTAGATATGTATTTGATATAATGTTCTTCGGAATATTTTTTTATTCAAATTGGATATTTTATATGCCTTTGCATTTAATAATTGCCAAGAGAGGTAGGCTTTCCATAGTATTACTTTTACCCTCGCAACAAGTAGAAAAACTACAACAAACGATTTTTTAAACAGTTTATTTACAAAATTATCTTCAAAGTAATCGAACAGAAAAAATGCAAGTCAAAAAACTGGCAGAATCACAAATATTGGAAATATGTAGTAAATCTGAAGAAATTCTTTTTTTTTTTTTTTTACATTTTTTTTTGGTTAAATTCAAGCAAGTAGTTTCTTGTGGATGAAGAGAGCAAAATTACACTGTTTTCAAAGGCATGGTTAACATTCAAAACAAAAATGAATTTCTGTTTTACAATATGTTTTACTTGTAGATTAAGTAGAGATTAGTTTGTTCATAAGAGGACATAGTTGCGATTTTATTCTCATTATTATCAATCCTGAGCATGTACACATAATGGCTGTGATCTCATCATTATCAATCCTAAGCATGTACACATAATGAGAGTGTTATCATTATCAATCTTAAGCATATACACATAATGAGAGTGTTATCATTATCAATCCTGAGCATATACACATAATGGCTGTGATCTCATCATTATCAATCCTAAGCATATACACATAATGTGTGTGTTCTCATCATTATCAATACTGAGCATATAGAAATAATGAGTGTGTTCTCATCATTATCATTCCTGAGCATATACAATAATGAGTGTGTTATCATTATCAATCCTGAGCATATACACATAATGTGTGTGTTCTCATCATTATTAATCCTGAGCATATACACTTAATGAGTGTGTTATCATTATCAATCTTAAGCATATACACATAATGAGAGTGTTATCATTATCAATCTTAAGCATATACACATAATGGCTGTGATCTCATCATTATCAATTCTAAGCATATACACATAATGAGTGTGTTCTCATCATTATCATTTCTGAGCATATACACATAATGAGTGTGTTATCATTATCAATCTTAAGCATATACACATAATGAGAGTGTTATCATTATAAATCCTGAGCATATACACATAATGGCTGTGATCTCATCATTATCAATCCTAAGCATATACACATAATGTGTGTGTTCTCATCATTATCAATACTGGGCATATAGAAATAATGAGTGTGTTCTCATCATTATCATTCCTGAGCATATACAATAATGAATGTGTTATCATTATCAATCCTGAGCATATACACATAATGAGTTTGGACTCAGCATTATCAATACTGAGCAAAATTTATCTATCACCATACAAAAGACATTGTACAGTCAAAGAGCCAAGTTATTAAATTTTAAAAATGTTCACTAAAAGGACATTAGAAAACAAAACTAAAGTTTTTCTTCAACATCTGAGCCATGTATCTACTCAATGACGGTTGACACCCCCCCCCCCCCCCCCATAAAAAAAGACAAAAAAATACAACACATATACAAGAACAAATATATACAGATAATGACTATTGTCCCATTATCAGCAATACTGATCAAAGTTCAGCTAGCACCATACAAAACACATTGTACAAAGACACCATCTAACAAAATTAAAAAAAAAATATTGAAAAATTGTACCAAAATTCAATATTCAGAAAACAAATCTAATAAAACCAAGATGAAAAGCATTTCAATACACGGAAACATAATTGGCAGTTTCAATATCTGGAACCTAAGAAAGGGTTACTAAGTTATCCTTGTTGAATGTACAAAGAATGTCTAAATTCTAACAAATACATAAGTATCATGAAAAGGCACATGCATTGTATTATTATGAAAAAACAATGCTTAGTTCAAAATATAATGTACTTAAATGTCTTTTTTTCCAAAATTCACACCACATGAACAAATCTTACACAATCAGTTTAGGTTGGGCATTGAAAAGTTAATGTTTTAGCAATTGTTACAAGAATTGTTATAAGAGTTTTAAGTGTTTCAATTAAATGAAATGAAAACTTCAACACAGATCAAAAAAATATTCAATGTTTGGCACATTAATATTTTGCAAAAATGATTTAAATAGTTAACATGTAAAATTTAAAAGAAAGAAAAAAAAATAGCATCATTAAAATAAAAATACCATGTTAATCATTGAAAGAATGTTGACAATAATCTGAAAAAATGAGAAACAATTTAAGGCATGAAGATAGTGCCAAAACATTTGATCAAGACATGCAAAAGAAAATGTGTCTGAAAAACAAGTGAACACAAAGCAAAATACAAAACAGACCTCTTGTATAAACAAACGGGATGGGATGTTGTGATGATACTAGCAGTAACATGAAGTGTCGCAAATAGTATGGGAATGTATGGCACATTCTGAACACACACAAAAATAAAATCCCATGTATATTCAAGAACCTAAAATTTCATGGCAATCAAATCACTGCCCTTAAATGTACACTGTACTACTAAAGTTGGGCTACACAGGGACAGGAGATACTTTTCAAGGTCTTTTTCTTCACACTCAGGAAAAGCATCCAGGAGGGACTTCACCGGTGCTGTCACAACTCTGTCATCTTTCAGCAACAGGGTTGCAGTGTTCTTGTCCTCAATGCACACAGATTATATCTCCCATTTAACATTTTCTTTTGGGCATTCTGTTTTCTGTTTGAAAAATGAAATAATATTTATTGAACTTTATTATTTACTACAGATTTAAAGATTTGTAGGACATCAGGCAACATTTATATAATGAAAAGTAATAGAAATGTATTATAGAAAGAAAGGCAAACTTACAGTGATTGTTGTCCTGGACGTGGTAGATAAGGATACCTCATTTCTGAAGGTGTTTGCAATGCAGTCAGAGACCTTCACGTAGTCACCTGGTCTGATCAGCTAGATTCCTCCACAGTGCTATCTTGCATTTTTTGGTGGAATCCTCCAAGAAGTTGTGAAAATCATGACCCCCGGGGGTAGGGTGGGGCCACAATGGGGGGGGGGGGGGTCGAAGTTTTACATACGAATATATAAAGTAAATATTTAAAAATCTTCTTCTCAGAAACTAATCAGCTAGCAAAGCTGAGACTTTTGTGGAAGCATCCTCAGGTAGTGTAGATTTAAAGTTGTGAAAATCATGACCCGCGGGGTTAGGCTGGGGCCACAATAGGGGGTCAGTGTTTAACATATGAATATATAGAATAAATCTTTAAAAATCTTCTCCTCAGAAACTAATCAGCCAGCAAAGCTGAAACTTGTGTGGCAGCATCCTCTAGTAGTGTAAATTCAAAGTTAAGAAAATCATGACCCCTGGGGATAGGGTGGGGCCACAATGGGGGGGGGAGGGTCGAAGTTTAACATACGAATATATTGAGTAAATCTTTGAAAATCTTCTTCACATGAAACATAAGACCAGGAAAGCTGAAACGTGTGTGGAAGCATCCTCAGGTAGTGTAGAGTCTATGTTGTGAAAGTCATAACCCCCGGGGGTAGGATGGGGCCCCAAAGGGGGGGGGGTGGCAAAGTTTACATAGGAATATATAGAGTAAAATCTTCAAAAATCTTCTTCTCACTTCTCAGAAACTAATAAGCCAGCAAAGCTGACACTTGTGTGGAAGCATCCTCAGGTAGTGTAGATACAAAGTTGTGAAAATCATGACCCCCGGGCGTAAGTTTGGGCCACAATAGGGGGTCAGTGTTTAACATATGAATATATAGAGTAAATCTTTAAAAATCTTCTTCTTAGAAACTAATCAGCCAGATGATTCTTTATAATTGTTAAGACTTTGGCCCCAGGACAATTCTTTGGCCTCACAAGAAGGTTCAGAGTTTGATGTAGGTTTATATCCCATGTATAAACTATGTTTAAGGATCTTTTTGAGATCTGCAATACATATGATATGATGTGGCCCATGGGCCTCTTGTTTTATTGGGGTTTTTATCACCGACGATGGATATTTATAAAATGTAAATTCTATAATGCACGTTTCAAAATTTATATAAAAAAGTTTTCTTTGTTTTACGAGTTCTAAAAGGCACTTAAAGAATAATCGCATAACCCCCTTACAGACACTCAAAAATTTAAACAAGTGTTGTTTGTTCTACGATACCTACGTTATGTTTGTTTTACGCGATTAAAAAAAAACAAGAGTAAAACTCTGTAATGCTTGGCAATATTATAACCTTTTACTGATTTGTATTACCTCCCTTTGCCAAATCACGTCGTTTAAAAAATATATAAAGATCACGATACATTTTCAATATGAAACTTGTTTTTTTTAATAATTATTAACATGAAGAAGATTTTAATATGACTTAGGAATTCATAAAAAAAATTTAGATTTTAAAAAAAAAATAACGATAGAATTATTAATTTTTGTTCGTATTTTTTTTTTCACTAAAATATTTTTTAAAAAAATTATCTTACCTATCGTGGATTAATTTATTTTCCAACACGTGTGTTTTTTCGTGATTTTCTATGAACTATTAAAATCTTCAAAAATTAAATGACAATATCCACACTGAAACATTTTTAAACTTTCCCTCAAATTGAGTGTCCTCACTGTTCAAAAACTAATTGCAAAATGATTGATTTGTATTTCATAACTATGTTTACAGAAAGTTATACGTAGAAATATTACTGGATATGTGTATTTATGCGTAAAAAACGTCATAGAGATTTTAATTGTTCTCTCCTTAATGTGTTTATAAAAATATATTTGAAAAAGACCATTTAATGTTAATGTTTTAGTTATCGTGTTGTTATGTTTTGTTGTCATGGTGAATATTTAGTCTTTGTTTTCTCTACTATTGTATATGGTCAAAAAATTGTTTTGTTGACAAAACAATTAAAAATAAAACTTTTTTATGTGAAAAATAATTATTATTTATTCTTGTTTTCATAAATATTTCGCTGATATGTATGTATACACACATTGCAGACGTCCAGAACTAAATAGAAGGTCAAAATTGAAATTCGTGCAAAAAGAAGATTCCTGATGATCATTATTAAATTGTCGATTTTTCATTTTTCTTATAATTTAAATAATAAATTATTCACAATCCATTCAATTTTGACCTTGTCAAATAACCATTCCCTTTTTTTGATACCAATTAAATTTTCCATCATGATAAAAAAAATTCAATTTGGCGTAAAACAATGTAGAAGAGTTAGATTTATTTCAAATAGTTCTCCTTATTAACATTTGATATTTATGATCATTGTTTAAACGGAAACCAAATTAAAACTTTTTCTTTATTGTTAACAAAGGATTTTAACCTCCATTTGAAAAAAAAAATCAAGTTCTCTTCTCATTTTGGTGTCGAAGTCACAACAAAACCCTTCAAGTATATTTTAACATTTATTCAGCTTTAAAGTACATTTAATTTTCTTTTGGCTGGGTGGAACTGTAAAATAATAAAATCATGTAATTGAAAAATATTAAAAGAAGTGGAAACTAACTTGTTCTTTTACATTTAAATTATTATTATTACCCACACCAACATGATTTTTTTTTAATTTACTTACGTCACCACCATGCATGAAGAAACATGCGTATGCTCCTGGTTACTTTCCTCCACCCTTAAAAAAAAGAGTTTTTTGTTTTTTAGATCAGAGTTAAAAAAAATAGTTTTGATTTTAAATTTCATTTTTAAAGTTTTTTTAAGTAAATAAAAACTGTACTTACATTTCATTGGCTCCTTCATGAACCGGTCCGGGACCACTTTTACTCTCATTTTCATACATGCTGTAAAAAGGTTTTTTAGAGTATATATATATAATATGAATGCGAAAATTTTACGTCGCAAAAAGAATTATACCAAGATTAAATAAAATAACAAAACTGCTCCAGTTCATAAACTTCACAAACTCCTCAAAAGTGGAACTAAAAAATAAAGCAATAGAATATTAAGTAACAGAATGATACGTTAGCTTTGATTTATAAGTCATTGAACATTTTAAGAATGGAGATCCGAAATTTTCACCGAATATTTTTGTTTTCTTATGATAAAAATAAAGATATTTTTATTTACTCGTCACTTATTGAGATAATTTCTCTTCTGAAATAAAACAAACAAAGAATATCAGTACAAAAAAATTAAAATATTTCGGCAGTAATGTTTTTTTAAAAATGCAATAAAACGTAAATGTGTACGATACTAACGGGTTTCGCACAGGGGCGTTAGGCGGCTCTCTGAAAAAAAAAATTCAATACAAAATATAACAACAAAACTTGCTTGATATAACTCTGTTATAAGATCAGATTAAATCATGTTTGAGTTACTGACCCTATTCCTCTTGGTCTCTTGGGTGTGCTATAAATAAATAAATAAATTTATATAAATATATCTATCTGTGTGTATATTAAAGATAAAAATTTTGTTGGATTTTAAAGATTCTTCTTTTGCTAATTTGTATTAACTACAAAGCAATATTAACTTACTTCAAATGTGTACTGTAAGGTAATGTAAAAAAAAATCAATATTATTTTTAGGAGGGGATAATTGTATAACAAAAAATCTCATCAAGATAACCAAACAACGTTTAAAATAATGATTTAATACCTCGTTCGCCTCTCATTTTCTATTTGTTCAACGTTAAAAAAAAAATAAAAAAAAAATAAAAAATCAAATGCAACTAACCAGATGCGTGTAATTTCCAAAATCCATAAGGAAAGTCTGATACTCATGGGCACAGCGTGTTTTTTTTTTTTCAAAAACTTTGTGATTCGGGTAAGATCCCGAATCACGTGGCGCATATCCGTACAGATGCATCGACTTGAGATAAAAAAAAAATAATAACTTTATCTCTGATAATGTTCAAATCGTTACGGAAAAATAGAGAGGAACAGAGAAAGAGAGAGAGAGAAGGGGAAAAACATACTTGTCCATTTTTACTTTTACCCCGAGGAGTGAAATTTTCGGATGGTTCACCCCCTTAAAAACTATTTTTTGAAGGAATATCATTGGTGAATTTTAAAAAACCACCCCAAAATCTGCAAGAATAAACAAAAACAATACAAACCGATTTTGTTTTAGAAAAAGAGATTTTAACTTCTTATTTTCATAGGTGTGTCGGTGTAACGCTATAATCCACTCCTTAACTTTAAAATAACGGAATGAAAAACATTTAAATTCTGTTCATTTACAGAAACGAAGATATTCTGTCTTTATATATATATTTTTTTATTCATTACTGAATTGAGAGAAGGGTGGGGCTCTTAATTCATTGCATGCGTGGATCTAGAGGGTTCGCGGGGGGGGGGGGGGGGTCTTGTACATAGATTAATGTGTTAATTAACTTAATTCTTGATTCTGTATCTCTTTATAGAGGAAATAAAAGATGAATGAATGAATAGTAAAATTATCGCAAATATGCCTCGGACCTCCTTACCCCTGGCAAACACATTTATCATTCAGACCCCCCCCCCCCCCGAAAAAATTTCTGGATCCGTGTATGCATTAACATTTTCATCCTAAAAGTTTAGGTACATACTACATACATGCATTGTGTGTATACGAGGGGTTTATTAATTAATTTGAGCAGATACTGTAAATTTTCGTGAATAAGTGTGACGACTTTCAAAAATCTATCATCACCTGGGGGTTGGATCAGGGTAACATGACATTACATCGTATAACCGTACTGGTGACACAATGAAATAGCTCAATTATCTTTAACAAAATTGTGTCAGTTCTAATCAGTGAGACAATGATAGGCGTATATTATATTAAAGTCAAGTTGAAAAATTTCTCATCATTTTCATTCAATTCATACAGAAAGAGGACAAGTTTGTCAGATTTTGATTCTGCATATATATATTTACAAATGCATTTCATTACAATCTTAATTTCTATAATCGGATGCGGATCAGCATTTGAATGAAATTTCTTTGACTGTACTCCATTTCCTGTGGAATGTAAGGGTGAAATTGTGTGTCCGCTGGATGCTCAATATGTTAAAGTACAGTGCGAAATTGAAACAAATATATCTAGTGTTATAATTCTACAATTAATGATCGCAGGACCCGGCTGCCGACCAGTTGAACACTATGCACATTTCTGCTTTGAAAATAATATTAAAGAAATTATTCTTCTGGATACTTTGGAAAAACCCCTGTATTGTGCAGGTAAAAAAGATCTTTTCTTTCTATCACTTCTTCCTTCTTTTCAACTCCACGTTGCTAAACCCGGTTTATCACCTGTGCGAATAATTGTTCTTTCTATCCTTTTCTTTCTTTCTCAAAATTATGCGGTATCGTTGTGTGGGAAAACTCCGCCTCCTGTCACTCTTGACCAGTCCTAGACCTGTAAAGATACTGCTGACCATCAAGATTTGCAGGCAGCCTTGACTTACGTAATATTCTGCTGACCATGTACAATTTACCAAAAAAAAATCAATCATGCCCTTTCACTTTGTGGGAGAAGAGGTGATTTGCTCTGGTACATAATTGCATTATTTGTATTATTACTTATAATTATTGTATGCAAAGTATGGTTAGTTTCAAGTTTTGAACTTTATTTGTATTTTTATGTTAACGTACAGCGCCGGAAAAAAATCCAACGGGGAGGGGGGGGGGAGAAAACCTATTCCCCCTTTCTATAATTGAAAAACATGTTAATGTATAATCAATCTTGTGTGAATGTTAACGGTTTTAATGTATTTTTGAGAATGGATTTGATTTTTTTTTTCAGACCAAACAACGATCACAATGACTGACACGTAGTCTATGCGTGAGTTTTATATATTACTGTAATCATTTTTATCTTTTTGTTGTTCGTTTATTTTGTTTGTTAATTATTCATTTAGTTTTACATTGGGAAGGAAATGCGTTGATCTCTTTTCTTGTTCGTTTTAATGTTGTTGTTGATTTTTTTTTTATTATTATATATTTAGATACATGTATCAGTCCTCCATCTATCAACGCGTCGGTAACAACTGACAGCAAGCAAACATCCGCCGTAGTTCTCATTGATACTCACACTCATCATACAATGACCACTGTTACTCACACACAGATCCAAAGTTCATCTCGTGCCACTCGCTCACAGACCCAAACTTCCACCCCCGTTGCTCACACACATGATCATACATCTACCGGTTCTACTCTCACACACACCCACGCATATCCACCCCCGTTATTAGTACACAGGATCAAACACCTATTGGATCTACTCTCACACACCCGCACACATCAACCCCCGAAATTAGCACACAGGATCAAACATCTACCGATTCTACTCTCACACACCCCAGCACATCCACCCCCGTAATCAGTACACAGGATCTAACATCCATCACTCCCACATCTACTTCCACAGTCAACATTTCCACAGTCATTACATCCACCCTTGTTTCTATATCCTACCCTGCAGAGAGGACTAACACGACCGATAAACAAAGTAAATGTGTTTATTACTTCTTGAGTTTATTGGCAATACCCATAGTTATTCTCGCATGCATTTATAATCAACGGCAAAAAAAGAAAAACGGTTTTAATCGCATGACCAGCGACATCATAGAGGAACACGATAATTTCAACAGATTAAAAACCTCTGTTCATGACACTAATATCAAAATGGACGAACTTGATTCAGAATCTATTTAGTATTGTATTTCTGTAATATGCATGTACTCTGTTTTTTGTGTTCTCGTTTCTCCACATGTATTTGGATTGTAGAAATAAATGTGATATTTCGCATGTACGTGTTTTTCTTTTCCAATTTGTTCCAATTTTGATTTTTGTTTTGCATGATACGAAACCTGATGTTGTAGATCAGCATGTAAGTAGTTAATTCATTTCTTAAATTATAAATTAAGTAGAGTGGCCCCAGGTGGAGTTTAAATATAAAATTTGCTATTGTGTTCATGTACAGTGTATTTATAATTAATTTTTTTGTGTTTAATTTTATTACAGTCCAAGATGCCTATGGCCTGGCAGTCTCTTCTGTGGTTATGGTGCTCCTCCTCCTCCTGGGATGGATCCTACGATCCATCTTAAGCCATTTTGGCATTGAATGCCGCGTCCCAGTGAGGAGGGAGGGGGGGGGGGGGGGGGGGAGGCGGAGTGATGTCGAAAACCCCCAGCCACGGGACGAGGAAACCCGCCCCAAAGAGCAAGTATGTACAGAAGTTAACCTAATTGATCGTAACAATAAAAAAAACCTCTTAAAAGCCTTTTCATATATAGATATATATATAGAATAACATTTTAAATATATTTTGTTTAACAGCTGGAAATGATGGAATCGACTGCCACGGGAAAAACGGATCAAGACAGACCGCTGCCAATTGGGGCAAAGGGTGGCCGACCCCGCACGATGCCCCCCCCCCCCCCCCAAAGGTCTCTTCTGATAACTCCGCCGTCTTACTACCTCAGATCTTAAGTCAAATGTTTTATTTCAGATTTCTCTATACTATACATTTAAAGGATTTTCCTTTGATTTTTAGCTCCAAGAATTAAAGAACCGAAAGACAAAAAGGACAGTGCACTATAGTCAGATAGACTGTGCAACCTATTTAAATGTTGAAAACAATTTTGATTAAATTTTATTGGATTACTATCATTGTTTGTTTAAATGAATTAACTGAAATGACAACAATGGAGCTATTGTTCTGGGCGCGTGCGGCTGTAGAGAGGGGGAAAACAATGGGCTATTGTCTGACCACCGGTAGGTGTAAAACAATAGATCATTGTGAAATTGATACCCGTGATCAAGAACAATCAATGTGAAATTGATACCCGTGATCAAGAACGGAAAATCAATGGTCTATTGTTCATTGGATTTTCTAGATGTTAACGTCATGAAATTTTCTATGACGTAGTCTTTTCGTATTTAATCTTGTTTTCAATCAAAATAAAACTTCATTCTAAACTCGTCATTTTACAATCGAGGACCGACGTCGACTTCTGTATCCAATACAAAAACGCTGTAGAAAAGCCGGTCAGAAGACAAAACTAGTGAGGGACAAACTCTTCATAGATGGCAAATTGTACGAACACCAGGACCCCGCCGTAACCACCGAATCCGCTCGCGGCGCCTCCTCTGCATAGGGATCTCGTCAGGATAGTGAATTTTCCGCTCGTGAAAAAATATCAAACCCCGGGTCTGTCTCGTTAAACACTATTAAAGTATGCTCCTGGAATATAAACCGTCAGATATACCATAAAATTAAAGACCCAGCATTTATATCAATTATTGACTCGTATGATATCATTTTTTTTGTCGGAGTGTTGGCTCGATGTACATATTGATATTGATGATAGTCTTATTAAAGACAAATACTTATATAAGTGTTTTCCTAGAACGTCATGTAAAGGTGGAGGTTTTATACTTATATACAGAAAAGAGCTGCACGACTTTTTGTGTGTAGAAAATATTGTACATGAATCTATTTTGTGGATCAAGCTAAAAAACGGTATTAATGATGACAATACTGACCTGTATATCGGATTTGTGTATATACCACATGAAAACAATGTTTTTTACAAGAAAAATGAAATTGATCTATTTAGTATACTTAGCGAAGATATATCAATGTACAAAGAAAAAGGTTGTGCTATTGTAAGTGGTGACTTCAACTCACGAATAGGCACTTTGCCAGATTATATAGAACATGATGTCATGGGCACAGAGATGAGTACTTTTTTATCTCCCGTTATAGATTATAAATGTGATGATCCCATGTATGTTAGAAAGTCACATGATAAAGTTGTAAATAGTTTTGGAAGAAAGCTTTTACAGCTTTGCCGTTCAACTTGTACAAGAGTATGTAATGGTCGTACAGTTGGCGACAAAGAAGGTAGATATACATTTTTTAATCATATTGGCGCAAGCGTAAATGATTTTGCGTTAGTTACAGAGAATTACTTTCATATTATTGATTATCTCCAGGTCGACGATTTTAATGAATGGTCTGACCATGCTCCTTTATATTTTCATATATGTGTTAATAGACATGTTATACCTAATGTTGAGATAAGTAATGCGAATACGCATTTTATTAGAACACGGTGGGATGAATCGTTGTATGATGATATAAGAATTCAATTGTATGATCATTTACCGCAATTGGATGAAGTTTTATTTAATGTAGAACTAACAAAAAACGGTGTGAATAATTGTATAGAATCATTTACGCAAGTACTTAATAATGTATTTTTACCGCATTGTAGCAAAGAGTTTGTTGTAAATAAAACTAGCAATTATACTCATTGTAAAAGTTATAAAACCTTAGACAACAAACCTTGGTTTGACGAAAAATGTGTAAACCTTCGGAGAATCTATTTACGGAATTTGAAACTGTTCAATAGGGCAAAAACTCATTACAATAGAACTCTTCTGGTTTCAGCAAAAAGAACTTATAAAAAATACGAAGGAAAACTTAAGCGTGTTTACCTCCGATACCAAGGAGATCATATGGCATATTTAAAAAAGAAGAACCCCAAACAATTTTACCATTTCTTTCGTCAACATAAGAAGAATCCTATACAAGGGCCAACTATTATAAATTTTCATGATCATTTTAAAGAGCTGTCCTCCTCGGATAACAACACCTACTCCGATCAGGAAACATTCGCTGAAACGGACATTTCTTCGTACCCCGAACTTAACGGTCCAATAACAACAGAGGAGGTAACTCGCGTCATAAAACGTTTGAAAAAGGACAAGTCTCCAGGAATGGACAATATTTTGAATGAATATTTTATTGCGTTTGGTGACTATCTTACTACATACTTAGTTGACTTATTTAATATTGTTTTTTCTTCCGGTATCTTTCCCCAAATATGGTCGGAAGGTATTATAACTCCTATTTATAAAAAAGGAGACTCTGTGGACTGTAATAACTACAGAGGTATCACACTTGTAAGCTGTTTATCTAAAATATTTACATCTCTATTGAACGACAGATTATGTAATTGGTCCAAGGCATATAATGTAATCACTGATGCTCAATTTGGCTTTAGAGCTGGACATAGTACAACAGATGCAATTTTTATTTTACATTGGTTGATTAGTCGAAGTATTGCAAAGAAAAAAAATTATTTTGCTGTTTTGTAGATTATCAAAAGGCTTTTGACAAAATTGATAGAAATCTAATGTTTTTTAAATTAGCAAGAAGTGGTGTTGATTGTCGTATGTTAAACATTATAAAGTCTATGTATAGTAACATAAAGTCATGTGTAAAATATCAAAATCATATATCCGAGTTTTTTGATTGTCTCGAGGGTTTGATGCAGGGTGAGTCTCTGTCTCCTTTCTTATTTTCCTTGTACGTAAATGATTTTGAAATTGAATTCATAAAGGAGATGTGTCTACCTGTTGAAATTAGAGATATTGCTTTATTCTTAATTATGTATGCAGACGACACTGTACTTTTTTCAGAGACAGAGCAAGGTTTACAAAATATGCTGGATTGTTTACAGCAATATACATCCAAGTGGAAGTTAAAAGTTAATGTAGATAAAACAAAAATTGTTGTATTTAGAAAAGGCGGAAGGTTAAAAAATAATTATTGTTGGAATTATAACAATGAATGTATTGATATTGTTGAAAACTTCAATTATCTTGGTATAACTCTGAATTTTAATGGCAGTTTTCATAAAACGCAAAGCGTTTTAGCATCACAAAGTAGAAAAGCGATGTATTGTTTATTGTCCAAAATGAAGCCATTACAATTGAATGTTAATACAAAATTGTCATTGTTTGATACATATATTGGTAGCATAGTACATTATGGTTGTGAATTATGGGGACAGCACCCAGCAAGTGAATTAGAAAGTATACATTTAGATTTTTGTAAGAAGTTATTATGTGTTAAGAAAAGTGTTACATCAATGATGGTGTATTTTGAATTAGGTCGTAAACCACTGCAGTTGGATAGAAATTATAGAATGTTGAAATATTGGATAAAGTTAAAGAATAGTGATAATTGTATTTTAAGCAATATATACCAAGATATGTTAAATGAATGTGAAACACAGTTAGCCTCTAATTGCTGGCTCTCATACATAAAACAATTGATTAACAATTTAGGTTTTGGATATATATGGAACTGTAAAGAACAATTTAATGAACATGTATTCCTACATGAAGTGAAACAGAGGTTGACCGACATGTTTATACAAGAAGGACATGGCTACTTTGAAAATTCTCCCAAATGTACAATGTATAAGCACTTATGTTATAATTTTGAAGTACAAGAATATTTAACAAAACCAATACCAACTGTATATGTTCAATTTATAAGTAAATACCGTTTATCCTCTCATCAACTCGAGATTGAGCGTGGCAGATTTTATAATATCCATAGAAATGAGAGAGTTTGTAAACTATGTTCACTATCACAGATTGAAGATGAGTTTCATTTTATTTTAATCTGTCCATTTTATAAGGAAATAAGAAAGTTGTATGTAAAAAAATATTATTATGAAAAGCCTTCTGTTTTTAAACTTATTCAATTACTTTCAACAAAGAATATCAAAGAGTTGTGCAATTTGGGAAAATACTTATATAAATGCTCAAAATTACGATAAAATTATAATTAGTTTTTGTTTTGATAGTATACTCTTCATTATCCTGTTTACTTCTGTTATGTAAATTTTGCAGACTGCTGTGTGCACACGCAGTCTAATACAAGATTGTGATGGTCTTTCTTTTTTGTTTCTGTTTTTAAAAATTGTTTTCATATGTTTGTTCACTTATGTATATATGTTAAACCTATGAATCGTATGGTTCTTGGTAATAAACAATACAATACAAGCAAAGGATGTATAATTAAATGTCGTTTATTTAAAGTAATCACCATCAGTTTTACATCTACCGGTGGTCAGACAATAGCCCATTGTTTTCCCCCTCTCTACAGCCGCACGCGTCCAGGACAATAGCCCCATTCAATTGAGAACAATAGCGCCCATTGATTTTCCCCTCTGTACAGCCACTTATACTACTTATATAATAAATGTAATATATATGTTATACGTATTTTAAATAATCATTAAGAATAAAATTTTCAATGATTTACAAAAGTAAACGTTGAAGCTTGTATTTACATTACAATAGATCGGTACGTTTTACTGAGTCAACCTTAGATTCATTTAGAGCTTGCTGCAACACAGTGGAAAAACAGGACATCTTTACCCATCAAAGAAATGTTTACATTCTTATTCTGAAATGTTCAAGACGCCCGCACATCCCTATTCAAAATTTGTGGAAACAACAAAATGTATTTTTAGGGGTTCGAAATTACTTCGCCCGTGTCCTAGACTCTTCTCAATTTTTTCCTGGTTTATCTCTTGTGTCTCGGAGACGAGGTGAGCCTCGTCGAGTCTTTTTTGTTCTTATTTGATGAGTGCATATTCAATCAATGATCAATCAAAATGTTCATTTACGTATATGAATGGCATGATCGTGACACATTGTACTTAAAACATTACTCAAGTAGTATTCAAGTTCATTAAACATGTTTTTATTAATTGTAATTTTTAATAAATGCAAGAATTATATGTAAGTTGTACTCAGAGGTGTACATGTAGAATTTGTGTTCCTTTTTTGAACGTGTGCAAAGTCATATTATTTAAAGAAATTGAAATGATACACACTAATGTTTGTTTAATGAAATCAACTATTTGATTTGTTGCAAGAAACTTTTTTACTTGATAACATTTAAATGATTATTAAATGGCAAATCTATATGACTGTATATATACATAATTTGTGTAATCTGATTGCAACTTTGTTAATGTTATTTTTATGATTATTTTCGCTCGATTGATGTTATTTTTGGTCAGTTAAATACTCAGTACCCAAGTAAGTAATCAACTCACCATTCTAGTATGTATACATTACGTAATATAGTAAATTGAAATACGTCATTTTATAGTTGAAAATTGCAGATGTTGCCTTTTCAGGGAAACATACTCAAAAGAAGTATGTCTCTCTTATGGTGAGTTCTCATCATCTTGGACCTTAACCTGGACGCCAACTGCCACATCATTTGTATTCATCATGTTTATTTTTCTCTCAGATTGTCCATCTGTGTTATTTCTATATTGTGAAGATTTGCACAGGCAGTTACTATCAAGCACGCTCTGTATGGCTTAATTCGAAAGTCAAAGTTGAAGGTATAGAACCTCTTTTTCAGAATCCCACTTTGCAATGACATCCAACACTTTAAACTGAGGATCACATGCCATCTAAAGGTTTTGTAAAATTAGCAACTTCTTTGCATGTACCCGCTTATCAAACGCATCTGCCACAAGACCTCCCAAAATATGGCGATGTTGATCGCTTGGGCGACTGCGTAAAAGGTCAACTAGTGTTTTCTCTGATAATACTGTAAATTTTAAAGTTCTCATCAAATCATTATGAATTATAGTTTCTTCAAGTTTAATCTGAAATAACATAAAAATACACATAAAATGTTATATAATTCAAATAGATATTATATTGTTTTTTAAATTTAAATTACTTTAATATTCAGAAAATTTGTGAATTACTTTCTAAAATGATAAAATATATTTATATAAATGAACTGAAAATTATTTAATTGTCACAACCGTCACACATTGTCATTACCATGACGAGAACGTTTCGAAAAATGGGCACGGTAAAGACAATTATTATGTTAATGACCTACAGGGCCAAATCGTGTCATCATGGCTGCTGATAGCGTCTGAATTGGTAATAAAATTAATCAAGTTTATCGACAACCTTTCATTTTTTCGTTTAGGCTGAGGTGTTTGTAGTTTTTGTGTGTTTGTTTGTTTGTTGTTGTTTTTTTTTTGCATACGGTAATGACACACAATAAACATTCTTTTAGGTTGTTTAATGTTAAGACCGAGTTTTAGCTATTTCCTTCTTTTTCCAAACTTCCACCCTGCATCATCTACAACACTTTTCCCGGTTATAATCAGCCACGTGATTTTTATAGAAACATTTCAATCTTTGTTTGATGAAAAAAGCGATTGTTAAAATTATTTCAATTTCTTGCGAAATCTTGATACACATGCTGAGCACTTTTTGGGCATTTGTGTGTAGAATGCCCCGAACATGAAAATAATTTCAGAGAATTTCGCTTTGACCTTGACCTATGACTTTGACATTTTCCAGCTGGCATAGAACTTCAAATTTGTAACGTGGATGAGCCAGGCGTTCTCCAAATAACAGTTAAGACAACTTCAGGTTTATAAATTTATTAACAAAAGAACAAATGAAATATATTTACAATAACACTTTCACACCCATACTCGCTCACACCCCATACTCATTCAATTTGCAGTAATTAATAACCCTACTTTAACAAACTTATATAAAAAAAAATACTATCTATGAATATAAAAAAAACCCTTTTTTGACAGACAGACGAACCGGTATATAATAGTTTTCTTTAAGTTCTAAACATGGTTGCCACTCCAAAACTTATTTTCAACTGTTCACATATCAATCACTTAATATCTATCATATCACTCGTGTTCCAAGTCACGCGATCACTTATCTCGATCGGATATCTGCTTTTATTTCAAATCATCGCCGATGTCACGGAGTAGACTTCACTTCTCTCCAGTATCCCCACCGTGGAATCCTTCAGGGCTGTGGTCCTGGAACTTAGGAACCGTGGTGGTGTTGAACATAGGGGTGGTTATCCCAACTGGACCTTCACTGATGTATGACCAAGTCAAAACGCTACAATTTATTACAGTTATAAGTATATGTAGGCAACCTGAGTGTGGCAAGATATGATGATACTTGAATAAAATAATCATATGATAAGTGTCTGTCACTAATATGTAAACAAAGGTATGTTTCATAGCAACATGTAAATAATAACAAAATAAATATGGCGCACACTTCCGGTCAATAAGTTCCGGAGAATCACTTCCGCCCAAGACATTTAAATAAATCAGCAAGTTTTATCTAATACAAAAAAATACGCATAGAATAACGTTCAAAGCTATACAATTCTATTACAAGGCTTTATCGATAGTATAAAACTGGTATTTAAACTTCCACGCAAAAGATACGCTCGACTGCTCACACAGGTAAGTTTAACAGGTGAACGCTGGCCAAGGTTATATTTAGTTCAATAAACTAGCTAGTCCAGCTAACGCCATTTTATTGTAAGAACGGTAACTCTTACTTGTGACCTGACGGCCATATTTGATGGTCAGAGACAACCACGATAGGCGATATCAAAAATTTTATCTGTAAGTATAAATTAGAACAATGACAACTGGATTTAATGAGTTGAATAGATAAAGACTAATGTTTACTTTGTTTGTATACTTTTAAAGTGAAATAAATTTGGATAACACAATGTGTGACAGTAAAATACAATTATTGTTTTCGTTACCAGTGATGTATTTTTTACAGTTTATAGTTATTTGCTCATAGATTGGAATTAGTTGGATATCATGTGAACTTCTACTAATATATACCTACGTATCCGTGCGAAAGATTTTTTTTTTAAATGCTGCGCTTTTCTGCGATAACAGTTTAAACGTTTCCCTATATCAATAATTGCATTTTATTACCTCCCCCTTGTTATAGTCTGTTTTTAATATTTGTATGTTCTTTTAGGCTTGTCAAGGACAGTTTCCATTTCAAGAAAAGAATTTTCCATATAATGTAAGTCAATTTATTTATATCTTGTAATATTTGTATGATACATGTAGTATGAAGCATTTTCATAAATGTAGTACACGTACAACTGAACATTCATATGCATATGTTTTGAAGCTAAACTTCTATATGTTTCATGAAAGTACACTATTCATTACAGAAATATTAAACAATTTTTGATGGATTAAAAAAATTCCTACTACATGTAATTTTACAGATATAGATATATGTGTTTTATGTTGTGTGTCTACGTATTTGTACATTGTCTATGTCTATGTGTATTTGTGTACGTCACATCACAAATAAATTATGCTTTTATTAACTTCAAACAGCGTATATGTGGTAAAATTCTTTTTCTATAACATCACACGTTATCACAATGTCTTTGACCAATGAAAAGGTTGTTCAAATATATAAAAAACATAATGGTTCCATGAATGGTGTCCATAAAGAAATCTGCCAAACTCTGCACATCGATTCGTGTCAAATAAATAAAAGCAGCTTACATTGGAAAATTAAAAAAATTATCAAAGAATTTGAAAGACTCAATAAATCTATAAGTAAGAAATCGATATATGAGCAATATAAGAGGAAAGAATTCAAATGTCCATCAAAAACCAATAAAGAACCAGCAAGCACATGTGTACCGTCAGAAACAGACACTGAAAAAATAACAACAAGAACTGAACAAGACATTATCATATCCCAGCTCAAGAAGGAAAATATTAAACTTAAGGAAAAAATCCGAGGCTATAGAATTAAAGAAATTAACCAGAAAATGAAACGAACCAAAGAAAAGGTGAGGAAACTGGAAGAAAAAGTGAATGTATATAAGAGGAAGGAACAACAAGAAAAAGATAATAAAGTTGACAAAGGAGTTCAGTGCAACACTCTAAATACTTATATTGAAGAACTCAAATGTGAAATCGACAATCTGATCGCTGAAAAAGATGACATTGTAGCAGATGAAGATGATTATGTACATGTAAAGAAAGTTTTAGATTTTAAAGAAAATGGTAAAGGTTGTCCATATAATTATAAATTAAGAAATCTATATTATTTTTTTAGAAGTAGAAATATTGGTGTTCACCATATTGGTCCTGTTTTAGAAGCTGTTTTAGATATTTTTAATATAAGTGTAAACAAATTACCAAGTAAGAGCACTGCGTCTGTTTTAACGAGTGAAATGGGTGTTTTAAGTAGATGTCATTTGAATGAAGAACTTTTAAACAGTAGTAACATTACAATGCATAGAGATGCAACTACAAAAAAAGGACATCATTTTTATGCAGTTCAAATTAGTACTGGGGAGAAAGTTTTGACAGCAGGTGTGAGAGAAGTGAGTGATGGGAAGGGAGAGACGTATGTGAGTGCTACCAATGAGATTTTTAATGATATTGTCAATAATGAGAGGGAGAAAGATCAAATTTTTAATTCTGTTTCATGTTTTATGACAGATAGGAGTTCTACAGAACAGAAGGTTAACAATATTTTATGTGAAGATATATCTCATGATGTTCAATCTTTTAAATGTTCAGTACATCCCCTTCTTCAATTTTCTGAGGTTTGTTTGGAAGAAATTTTTCATATTGAAAAAGAGCTAAATATTAATTTTGATGGACACACCAGCTCTACTAAAGAGCCATTTACCATGTTTATTTTAAGGTGTGTATCCAAATTTTTTTTTAAAGATGGCACTGGCGATCCAAACATTTCTCATTTATATTTTAAAAGCCAGGGCATTGATAGAATTCCTTTAATGAATATAAGAGGAAATCGTTTTAATGTTTGTTTTTATAATGCTGCTGGTACTTTTTTTATACACAAACTTTTACTTCAATACATTTTATCATCAAAGAGTTCTTTTAATTTTGTCCAGAATGTTATTGTTTTATCATTACAAAACAAATGTATTTTAACAATTTTAAGAGCACTTGGTATTTTATGTAAATTATTAACAGGACCATATTGGTTAAAAACAATGGAGGTGAACAATATTTTATCAATGGGGTCAGTTTTTAAAAGATTTTTACATGTATTAGATTTATGTGCAAAAGAACCTATATTGGCTTTAAGACAGAAAATTAGACTATTTGAAGGACCAGAATTAGAAGATACTGTTTCTGAATTTTTATTTACATATCTTATTAATGATGACTTAACATGTGTTTTTATCAAACGTTTATGTGTTGTGTTGAAAACCAAAGTAGAAAAACTATTTGCTGATTTTTTAAAAGATGGTAAATATTTTAATGTACAAAAGAATTTAGATTTTAAGTGTTCATCCTGTCCCACAAGCAATATTTGTGTAGAACAGTTGATGGGACAGGTTGATTATCATGTACAATCATCCTCAATGTCATCAAATAATACTGTGGAAAGTAAACTATTATATGTTAACAACAAAACTTCAGAATGGTTCAATAACAAAAGTGAGGAAGAGAAAAAAAAAATCACTGTACAAACCATGAAAAAAAACAGAACATTTATGACCTTAGAGAAACACAGAAAACAGACTTTATTAAGGAAACACCTCACGAACTTAAAAGAAAAACAAGAGGACATAAAAAGAAAGAAGAAGAAAAAAGAAGACGAACTTGACAAAGTCATAGACCACATCAGAGAAGAAGGACTGTGGGACACTGAAAGTAAAATTGATAGTGAACTCCAAAAAATTAAAACCAAAAAAGACAGATTGTCATCCTTGAAAAAACAAATTAACATCCATAAGAAAGTATTTCAAATTAGTAAACAACATAAACATTTATTAAATTTTAGCAAAAAAGGAAAACTATTTGACGAGGGAACACTGAGAAACAATCTGCTAATGTTAATGAATTTACGTAAAGAAAATACTGAAACACCTGTCTGCGAAACCTCCTTTTCTCCCATGGACCTGCTCAGTAGAGAGATTGTACATACCTGGTCCGAAGATGGCGAAGATGTTCAGTGGGAGGGGAAAATATTAAGCCATGCTAATGGAGTTTTTAAAGTAATTTAGTCACAAAATTGCACTGCATGATTCTTACAAACATGGTGTAAATGGCATCCTACTCCCCTAACCAATACAAATAATTACTATTACTTTATGTAAAACGTCATTAAAAGTTATAGCATATTTACTCAGATATATAATTCATTAATCATGAATGGTACAATGGTGAGCATTTTACTTACTTAATGTGTTTTGATATATATCAATTTCATATGTTACTAAATTTTATGTAAACTTAATAAAAGAGTAATAATAAAAGAGTAATTAAGTTTAACACTGAATCCAAAAGATATTTAAAACTTAGTAAACTGTTCAATGTTTCATGTTTTTGTTTGTCTACGTCAGTGTTTGTGTATAAATGTTTGTGTATGTGTTCATAGTCATATTAAAAAAAAAATAAAAAATGAATTTTATAATTAAATTTTTGATTTTAATATTCATAATATCATTTCATAAGGACAGACATTACAATTATTTAAATATTTCAGGTTTTGTATTGGAACGATAAAGAAAAGACAGACAGCAGTGTGTTTGACTTGACGGAACAAGAAATAAACAAAGACATTGAGGACGGAAATTTATTCTTTAAAGGTAGTATAATGTTAAATGTATCTATTGGGTTATATTAAATATTATTACATTTTATTTATAAAAAAACACATAACGGGTATTTCATTTATTTTAGACGCAGCAACTAGATTGGATCATTCCTACATTTGAAAAAGACTATAAAAAGAGGAGTTGTCTTTCATAGGTAATTTTACTATTATAAAGAGTAGGAGTTATTACCCTTTGGTCACAAGGCCAATTTAATTTGACCAACATATATAGATGATTTGCATATTCATTAACCATCAACCAATGAAAAGCTGTTTAGTTCTAGTCAAGGTATGGACAAAGAAACAAGGTTTTGCAAGTTTACTGAAGAAAATTTTATTTTTAAATTTTAGGTGGACTAGCTAAATAAACAAGAATTACTAGTCAAATACACAAAAATACTGAATAAAACTGATAACATATACTTACCACGGTCTGCTATCCGTGCCCACTTATAACATGGTTCATGCACAATGCATGCTGCAATATCGCTCAGTACAGCAAACAAGAGCTGCCCTCAAAATCGTGTCTCGTTACACGGCAGCCAACCCGGGAATGACCAGGTGTCAGCGGTTCTACCTGACTGCGCATTTGCAAAGACTTATGGGTAACCCGACTTACAAAATCAAAGGGCCACGAAGCTAGCCTGGTGCTAGTATACAAGTGATTGTTACAAAATTCAATCTCATTTAATGTCATTTTTATTCAAACTGAGCAAATTAATCAAATGGGAAATAATCTATGCTCTAAAACTGATTATGAAGAGATCTGCTTTAACATTTAAAAGTATCAGCCTAAATGGGCTAACTGGAGAATATATATATGCTCTTAAAAGGACATGGTCACGATTTTGGTCAAAAATTATTTTTTCTGATTTTAATGTTTACAATGCGTAAGTAAGGCATTTTTAATATGCAACCAAAATCTGAGTGTCATTCGTTGAGTTATAAGCGAGTTACAGAGCTCACAGTTCCTTACTATGTAAACAATGCCTTTGTTTACATTTTGAATGTTGAAGTGAAAAGTTCTATTTTAGATCTTAAATGAAAGTGTGAAACGTTATGAATTTTTTATTTATGCTTAAGATGAATAAAGAAGATGGAAAATTAGTTTGAAAAAGATTTTTTAGTGGTATATTGAACCTATGTAAACAAAAACAGGACACGAGCCTTGTTTATATAACAAAGAATTGTGAGCTCTGTATCTTGCTTATAAACTAATGACTGACTATCAAATTTCACTTGATCATCAAAAATGCATATCTAAAGCATTGTAAATAATAAAAACAGAAAAATAGAATTTGATGAAAATCATGACCATGCTCCTTTAAGAAAGGATTTTTGTTTGATCTAATTTGACCTTGACATATGATTTACAGACATCATTTAAAGTCACTGCATACCCTTTGACCTAAAGCACCATGTGGATGAAGCTTGAGCCTGATTGGAGCAAAGGGAAAGAAGATCTGCTCAAGACAAAGATTGCTGATATAATTCTGCTACGACCTTCCATTCGACCTTGAAAATTGGTTCAAGGGCACTACACACGCGTTATTCATAAGCTATGTGTATGTGAAGTATGAACCAAAAAGGGCTAAGTGGAAAGTTTACATGCTCTGAAATAAAGTATTTTTGCATGGTCCGATTTGACCATGACCTACAAACTTCATTCAAGGTCTCTGCACACCCTTTGACCATAGACACTCTGTGAGTGAAGTATGATGTAGATGGGACTAAGGTAAGAGAAAATATGCTTCGGACAAGGATTTTATTTATAATTCTGCTAAGAGCTAGAAACATAGTTAAGGTGGAATAACACATCATTACAAAATGGTTGACCGCTGATCGAAAGGACATTTCGTTTTATTAAAACGATTTTATGGACTGAAACATTTAACCTTCTCCATAGCCGAATGAATAAAGTGGCGGACTTTTGATCCGCACCTCCCGAGTTCGAATCCCGTAGGGGCTTTTGTTGTTACTTACTGGGATAATTATTTTAAATGTTCATTTTTTATCCCAAACTGCAAATGTTTGGCTTATTTGAAATTTGTACAGTTTATTTATTAAATATTTCGTTATCAAAAAAAAATTCTCTTAATTTTATTGACTTTTTCCAGGTGTGTTATTCCACCTTAAAGGTCTATGCTGTTAACCCAAAGGCACGCTGGGTGAAGTATGAGCCATGGGGAGAGAAGATATGCTGCAGACGGACGGATGGACGGAGAGACTGATCACTATGGGTACATTTATTCAATGGGGGGGGGGGGGGGGGGGTTGATGCTTTTTTTACGTGATGTACGAGTACATGATTTTACGTAGTATAGAAATAAATAACAAGCACTTTTATTTTGTTGCCATTAATATTTGCGGTGATCAGCTAAAGGAATTTGTCAATACAGGTGTATGTACATTACGTATTTTTATGTAACCTTATCAGCACACACACTAAAAAGACTTTAAGCTTCAAAATGTCTTTATTTTGCAATCTAAACGACACAATAAGAAAAAAAGGATTATATATAAATTTCTCTATACTGTTCTGTTTAAAAGATAAACAAAACACAACTTATTTTTTTCATTAAGGTGGTATGGATCACCTCTAGGTCGCGTTTATCGAAATTAATAATAAAATGAAGTGTAATTATATAAGAAGTTTCTTTCCCAATATTGTCACATAACAGCGTAGCACAGTTGGTAAGATGGTTTAATACGAATCTGTAAATCATGAGTTCGAATCCCGCTGTGGGTTATAGATTTTTTACCTCTGTTATTTACCTCTAATACTTTTAAAACCTATTTTTTGATAAAATATTGTAAAATTTGAAAATTCTAAACCGGTAAAAGTATTGTAATTATAATGTACTTTAATCTACATTAATATCAACAGATGTCCCATACCACCTTACTGTCTACATAGTTATAAAACAAAATGTTATTGCACATATGCTACATGCTAATTAGAATTTTTTTTTCTCAAACGGTGTATAAAATATAGAGGTACACAGTTAAAATATATACTATACGGACTTTTAAAATGAAAAACACTAAAAGAAAGGAAATTCAATGAGCAACTTTTAAAAAATATTTGTCAATATGAGTAAGAATTGGCACAACTAGAACGATTTAATCTGACGCGATAGGAACAGCCACATTTAATGGTGCAATGCCATATTATTAAGGACGCGTAAATTATAGAGACTTCAGAATTTTTTTTTCACTTGACTGAATTTTTAGATCTTACTTTATTCCATTTTTTAAAAAATATGTTGTACCTCTGAGAAGAATATTTGCTGTATTTTGTTAAATGATGACCATTTCCAAAAGGACTTCTTCTTTTAACACAAGAAATGAGCTTTTTTTGGAGTGTGACGTTTGTAACCAACACACGAAAAACACGTCGTTTTGAGGTTTGTAGTTAGATATTTTGAGAATGTGCCGTATCGTGTGCCTCTTGTTTAGTGTCAGCTGATGTGATAGGTAGCAAATAATATTTCCTCCGAACATCTTGTCAAGAGAAATACAAATTGATTTTATGACTTTTTTTTTTACCTCTATAGTGTTACATGTATATAGTGAAAACAATTATAGGTGTCGTCCTTGAAACATAAATAATTATGATAATTATACGGATACACCGAACACGTCAACTTCACAAAGAGTGAGAACGGAGGTTGTCTTGGATATCATTACGAATCTCCCCTGTGGTGACGTCGGACAGTTGATGACAACCAGCTGTGACGCAGTACCGGGACCAGCAAAGACACCACAGGGAGTATTGACGTCTGATTCAGCCAGCCCTACAGTGACGGTAACATCCCGAAGTCGGTTTGAAAAATCTAAAATAGTGAAAAAACATTATAAAAATAAATAACAGAACTTACATTTCAAGAAATGCATTTTTCCAATTTTAATAAATTTTTTTCTCATTATATAACTATTATGCGTGTTACATAAGAATATAAATCACTTCACAACGAAAACATTTGAGACAAATTAAACTTGATAAGTAATACAAATTTTCCTGCAAAGAAAACAAGAAACTAAATGATTACGTTTAGAAAAACGCTATTTATTCAATGATTTTGTCAAAATGATAGACCATTACAGCAAAACATGTAAAACTATATTGTATCCATCCATTATATTTCTATTTTGCTATGCTGTTACTTTGTACGCTTACCACCACCATTGTCTATCCCTCTGTTGAGTATTCTGACAGATTTGATGAAATAAACAGTCAGTAGATCCACCCTCCACCAGGGATTGGTGTCGCCTGGATCTGTGTGTGTACACTTGTCTTGGTAAAAGTCTGTACCTCTGTTGCCGTCCACTGCATATTCAGCCCCATAGGACTGATAAGTTGACGACTGTTTCGTTTGTTTACCCAATGCAAGACCTAGCAGAGCTGTCAACGATATTACAGATGTGTGGGAGTAGAGTAGATGATTTTTAAACATATGAATAAACACTATACATCCACCCCCACCCCCAATGTAAAAACCCATACCCCCTAGAACATGAAATATACAATTTTGGTAGTAAGCTTCCTGGTCTACATAATTATGATTTAATTAGCGCCCCGCAAGGATTTGCGGGTGCCCTATAGTAATCACTCTGTCCGTCCGTCCTTATGTCCGTCCGTCTGTCACTCTTCCGTCCACAAATTTCCTGTTTTTTTTCTAATAACTTTTTTTATTGTTGCCCAATCAAATAGAAATTTGGTATGGTAGTTCAGTAGGCAGAAATACATATTTTGATGCTAAGTTTGGTTCTCTATGTCTTCTGGTTTGGAGCTGGGTGGTGGGGTAGATTCCTAACTATGCATAATAATGAATGGGCAAAGAGAGATAACTGCTGAGAATGAATGGGCAAAGAGAGATAACTGCTGAGAATGTTATCATTGTATACATGGAAGGCTGTGCAATATTTGTCCTTTGGGATTAATTAACCTTACACAGGAAGAAAATCCTAAGCTTTATCTTTATCTGTCACATTGAGATTAATTACTGCACTGCCTGTGTCTGCAAATGAACTTTGTTTTGAAGTTAAGGTCAATTTTGAATGATTTGTAGTATTGTGTACATTCTTTGAAATATGGATTTAAAATATAATATTCATATTTTATTTCGGTTAAAATACCGTACACAATGATTTATAATAATTTTATTGAATTCTAAGATCAAGATATATATTAAGATATCCTTTTTCACTATTTTATTTTTTAATTATTAAGGTCTTCCGTTTCCAACGGAAGACCTTATTGTTATTGCTTTGTTTCTTTTTCCCTTTTATTTTTTTTTCTTACGCTTTTTTGTACAAGCGATTTCTTGAAAACGACTTGACCGATTTTCGTGAAAATTTAAGATCTTGTAGATATTGAAAAAAACCTTGTATATAATTTTTTATTTCAATGACGTCATTTTCATTCGGGATATATTGACGTTTTAGTGATTTTTAGAGGGTCATTTTGTCCTGCTATCTCCTCCTAAACGAAAAAAGATATTGAATTAAAATTTTCAGGGATTGTAGACAAAAGATTGAAGATGTGTTTAAAGCCATTTATGGTTGTCTGGCTTCAAAGGCGTCGAAGCTCGCCTGGACCCGAAAATCGAGTTTGAAAAAACGACGTAACTTTTAATGGTTTTCGTTCTTTATCTCCTCTCCTGAAAATATTTTACCATAACATATAGAGCAAATAAAATTTATATTTACAAGAGCTTTCGTTTGATAGCGACAAAAAGGGGCTGGTCCCTCAAATTAGGGGCCAAAACTGCTCTAAGGTCTTTCTTCCATATATCTCAAAAAGGACAAATATTTTGAAAAGCAATATAGAATAAAAGATGCTTAGAATGATGTTTTAAACAATATTCAATCACAAAGGTTTCGTTATCTGGCCCCAATAAGGAGATTAGGGGTCGGCCCCTAAATGTCCTATCCCAGATAGCTCTAAAACGGCAAAGAATTTCTAAACACTTGTTGAACAAAATATATTTAATATCAAAAGAAATTTCGTATGATGCCAAGAAAAAGGGGCTGGCCCTTCAATTTAGGGACCAAAAGGTCTTTCTTTCATAGCACTTTACTGAGAAATATTTTGCAATATGTTTAAGAAGCAAAAATGTTCATCTTTCACTAATAAAACTATACATTATAAAAATTTGTTAATGCGTTACGTAATTAGGGGTTTCAAGGGGCCAGAAGTCCAAAACTTCGATCGAATTTATCTCAAAAAGGACAAATATTTTGAAAAGCAATATAGAATAAAAGATGCTTAGAATGATGTTTTAAATGCATGTCTGTTTATTTAATGGAATTTATGGATCTCTTTGACAAAACTGTGCTTTTATACTGCAAGAAAAGTTACATGGGTGTAAAATTAAGGCCATGTATAATTAATATTTAGATTCTCATCCTGATTTGCAAAAAATATGGGGCAGATGGGCGGATTTTACCTTTTTTCACTGTTCATGATCTATAAATAACAACTGTTCTATTTTTTTAAGTTGTTGATACTACTTTGAGTACACAAACCCAGTTATAATATTTTATTTTCATTTTATGTCTACTTTACTGTAAATTCATGAAGATATTTGTATCTTTATGATAACAAACATGATTAGAATCCAAACGATAATCCATATGGTCAAATACCGAATGCCAAATAACTTGCCATTCACCACAGCTTGAATGACTTGTTCAGGTGTTAGTTGACTTTGACCTGTTGACAATTTTCTCAAGTTTACTAATTTTTTCAAGTAAAGGTTGGTGCGAATACTGTTGCGAAAAGTGCTTTCGCGCATTTCAACGACCTTTCATAAAGTATATAGGTATCTTATCATATACTAGGCCATAACATAACAAAGATAAAAAATCATGAATCGTGAAAAATCATTTTTTAAATTAAGTAATTATATACAGGAGCATATCTAAAATTCTTTATATTGACTTAGACTGAACATTTTAAATTTCATTTTTCATTTTTTCTTTATGTTCAGAAAGGTTAATTTGGGTATTGTTAATGTCTGGCCAAAATTAAAAGTCATATATTGAGTTAAGCACGATACAGAGTTTTTATGTGGTATGGTAGACCTCCATCTTTGTAAGAAATTACAAGTTATTAGTGCTAGAAAGCTCGAATACCGCGGTTCGCGTTTTCAAAATATACTTCACCGCATTCTTGATAGTCTTTTCCCATTTCAATGTCTTTATAGGAAATTTTGGAACTCAGCATTACATGTTTGGCATGCTCCTCGTCCTGTCCCTCTGTGCACTCGTCACCCCAAGCCCAATAGAGCCCACCATGGATATCATCATTCAAAGAATGAATTATGGTGTAATTTTCAAGGAAGAATCGAAACTTTTGTTAGCCAAGGAAAATTGGTTGCACACTTTTCATGATGAACTACCAAAACGTTTTCAATTGTCGAAGGTACCTTTTTGCAATGTACAAAATAGAGTAAGAGAATCTTCTTGTACTTTACTTGATAATATGGTTAACTTTATCCATGGTCTACATGAAGAAACCTTAGCTCATCTTCATCAAACCCATTTGAACATTCGAACCATGATCCCTCAAACCCAGATTAAAAAAAAAAGCAGGCTAGAGCATGATTACCCTTTATTGGATCCCTGTCAAAAAGTATATTCGGCACAGCAACCATGGATGATGTTAATATATTAGCAGGTCACATAAATGCTTTAAACACTTAGACTGAGAAAATGGCTAAAGCTTTGGAACAACATAGTGCCCACTTATCATCATTCATTTCTTTAACCGACAACAGAATTAAGAATTTAATAAGGGGAATCAAAGACAATTCAAATTTCATGTTGAAAATGACCAATGCATTTAATAACAAGTTCTTTGAATTATACCATTCTTTTGCTAATGTGTCAGAAATTTTAATTACTCAAGTTCATAGAGCCACAACACTAAGTCAAAATTAGATAAGTTAGAAAACGCAATTCAAAGTCTTTTGGAAGGAAACATTTCTCCCTTTTTGATTTCAAAACACATGTTTGGTAGATTTCTCTTGCGGAAATCAATCATAAGCTTAGAAAATCTTACCAGAAATTTTATCTGGTACACACGGATCCATCCTATTACTATTCTAATGGACAATTCCTTTTTGCCAGAATCAAAAACGAGTTGTACATTACAGTTAAATTCCCTATTTCATCCCAAAGTACCCCCCTTCAACTATATAAGGTCCTAAGTTTACCTGTACCAACTTCTGAGAATGTAACAGAAAAGATGCAGGCCACCCAACTTTTATCTCTTTCCAGTTACTTTGCTATAACCAGTCATCATGATTATTTTGTCTCTTGGAGTACTGAGGATCTTTCTAATTGTGTACAAAGTTCTGTAAGGATGTGTAATTTTAATGTTCCCTTGAATCTTATTACTATTCCAGACTGCACTATGGCTTTATTTGCAAACAATATCAAACAAATGAAGGAGCTTTGTAATTTTAGGTAAATACCGACATTGTTAAGCTCTGATATCATTGAGCTTACAGCTACGCAAGTTCTGTTATACAACACCCCTACTGTTATTCCAGATTGTCATGAGGAGAAGAAGGTATTGAAAGGCTGTGCTTTTTGTGTCATATAGATTCCTTGTCGATGTTCGTTATCCACAGAATCATTATATTATGCCCCAAGTTTAGTAGATTGTTATCTATCAACAGATAATTTGTCAGTTATTCACCAAGTTAATTTGGCATTATAACAAGAATTTTTTGACGAGTCTAAATTAGGCCATATTTTTGGAAATTCATTCTTACCTAATCCAGTCAACATGACAATTCCAGACTTCAAATTTTACAACCATTCTATATCACAAGTGTTAGCAAATGATCAGAACGCACATCTCAGTTTGAGGAAAATAGCAAGTGCTGTAAAGAGTGATAGAAAAATATTTCGAACTTTAGCTGAACCTTTAATTGATTTATGTTTTTGGTTATGTTCTTTTAAATTTGAGCTTTTAGGGACAAAAGCAGTTATAGCAAGGGAGAAAGTAGTCATATTGCAGATATTATTTGAAAAATAATAAATGTCAGAAAGGACAGTTATAACTTAATGACCTTTGTGTACAAAAGAATTTAATATTTCATTTATATTTTTTTTGTTTACGTTGTCTTTTGTTTTTTATGATACATGTATTTGTATAAGTTCCTTTTTTATTCATTAAGAGACGGATTAATTGAAGGGAATGATTTGTTTAGACAGCTGTTCTTCCCACAAGGAAGAATGTTCTTGGTGTCATCTTTTTATTTGATAAGTAAAAGGTGTAAAATGATAGGTTTCACGAATGTTTCAAGTTAATCCGTAACCAATATATAGAGATGTCATTTATTTGTTTGAGTTCATTCTAGCTGCTGGATTTAATAGGTGTTCATCTGTTAGTAGTTGTTTTTTAGGTTCGCTTTAATCTTTTGTTAATTCCGTGGTCAGAGTAAGTGCCATCCATTAGACCTTTTGTTAGGGGATTATCCTGTAGCGTCAGGTTCTAAGTCGAGCCTCGGTCAGTTTAGAATAAATAAATACATCACGTGATCACCAAATTAAATAGAATTTTCTATTCAGAAATTAGTTTTGAACAAAGAATTAAGATTTTGATTGGTCAGTACCTGGGCAGGGAATCGCGGGTCTCCGATCTAGATAGCGTCCCCTCCGTGGGTCACTGTGATCGGAGACGCTAATAAAACAAGTTTAATTTTTATTACCAAAACTTAAGGACAGAACTATTTAAAAGTTGGTTATATCTCAGTTATAATGATTAGAATTGATTTCTTATATAATTCAGTTATTAAGGTCTTCCGTTTCCAACGGAAGACCTTATTGTTTTCGTACTGTTTCTTATTATTAAGGTCTTCCGTTTCCAACGGAAGACCTTATTGTTTTCGTACTGTTTATTATTATTTTTTTTTTCCAAATTTTGTGCACGCGATTTCTCGAAAACTACTCAATCGATCTGAACAATGTTTTCACAGATGATGGGAAATTATCTGAATTTTATATGTTTTTGAATTTTTTGTCGTCGTCACTTCCGGTCCGGATTTACGGTCGATTTTGTAATTATTTACGACCAATTTTGTGCAGAGTTGATCTCAGAAACTATAAGAGATATGACTTTGAAATTTTCAGGATAGGTAGAGCATGGTTTGAAGTTGTGCACTATTTAGTTGTTTTGCACCAGTGGCGCTATTCCTTGGAGCTCGCTTAGGCACAAAATTGGGGTACAGATTTCGAATCAAAATTTCCATATATATTGATCAGTATCTTTTTATCAGTTGATATTTTGACAAGACATATAGAACAAAAGTAGTAGAGAATCAAAAGTTCTATCCAATAAAATCAAGAAAAAGGGGCTGGCCCCTTTAATTAGGGACCAAGAGGCTCGTAAATTCTATTACGAATAACTTGAAAACGATAAATATTTTGTTATGCATTATAAAAATCAAAGTTGTTGATCTCTACATTATCGGTTTGAAAGAGTCATCGTCAGGCCCATGTCTGACGTAATTAGGGTTTTTATTCTTTATCTTCAAATTTTTTTTTTTTGGGGGGGGGGGGTAATTCTGAAATTGTATCGATATCTCATGGTATCATTTTATCTAAAAAAAAAAAAAAATCGGACGGAAGACCTACTCGTTACTCGTAACGAGGTCGTATCTAGTTATTATTATTATTATTATTATTTTTTTCCACAAATTTTGTGCACGCGATTTCTCGAAAACTATTCGGCCGATTTCGACCATTTTTTCTCAGATGATTGCCAGTGGTCATAATTCTAGAAATTTTTTTAAATTTTGAAATCGGCACTTCCGGTTCCGATTTACAGCCGATTTTGTAAGTTTTTACGACTAATTTTGTGCAGACATAAACTCAGAGACTATCAGAGATAGGAATATGAAATTTTCAGGATAGTTAGACAATAGGTTGAAGTTGTGCACAATGTAGTTTTTTGGCGCCAATGGCGCCATTTCTATGAGCTCGCCTAGGCTCGAAAATTGGGTACGAATTTCGAATCAAATTTTTCATACGTTTTGATGTGTATCTTTTTAAGAGTTGATATTTTGTTAAAACATATATAACAAAAGTGGTAGATAATCAAAAGTTCTTTTCAACAAAATCAAGAAATAGGGGCTGGCCCCTTAAATTAGGGGCCAAGAGAGTCATAAACTCTATTACAAATAACTCAAAAACGATAAAGATTTTGTAAAGCATTATAGAAGCAAAGTTGTTCATTGTACCAATATCTATTAGAAAAACTCATTGCCATGCCCATTTATTACGTAATTAGGGATTTTTAGGGGCCAAAGTACTTAAACTTTGACGAAAAATAACTAGAGAAGTATACATATTTTGTTAGACATCATAGAAGAGAAAATGTTTGAATAAATGATTTAAATAGATTCCATCAATCAAAACACGATTTTCTGTCCCCAATAAGGATCTAGAGGGCTGGCCCCTAAAATATTCAATCATTTGTATCTCAAAAATGATCAACAATTTTACATGGGTGTAAGAACAAAAAATATTTGTATTCTTAAGACCTTTTCAAACAAATCAAGAAAAAGGGGCTGGCCCCTTTTTTTAGGGGCCAGGACCTCCGTAAACTCTATTACAAGTGTCTTAAAAACGATAAAGATTTTGTAATGCATTATAGAAGCAAAGTTGTTGATCGTACTAATATCTATTTGAAAAAATCATTGCCAAGCCCATTTATTACGTAATAAGGGATTTTTAGGGGCCAAAGTACTTAAACTTGGACGCAATATAACTAGAGATGTATACATATTTTGTTAGACATCATAGAAGAGAAATTTTTTGAAAAAATGATTTAAATTAATTCCACTTATCAAAACACAAATTTCTGTCCCATTAAGGATCTAGAGGGCTGGCCCCTAAAATATTCAATCATTTGTATCTCAAAAGTGATCAACAATTTTAGATGGATGTAAGAACAAAAAATGTTAGTATTCATGAGACCTTTCGTATAAAATCAAGAAAAAGGGGCTGGCCCCTTAAATTAGGGGCCAATAGACTCCTAAACTCTATTACTCATACCTTAAAAATGATCAAGATTTTGTAATGCATTATAGAAGCAAAGTTGTTGATAGCAGCAATATCTGTTTGTAAAACTCATTTCCAAACCCATTGATGACGTAATTAGAGATTTTAGGGGACTAAAATCTTAAATCTTTAATGTGCTGTATGTGAAAAAGCAAAACTCTTTGTTAAGCATTTTAAAGGATATTGACAATCGTATACATTATCTAAAAGGAGGTGGTTGAGGGAGAATTCTGAAATTTCATTGATATTTTAATCGAATCGTTTAAAAAATTGAACGGAAGACCTACTCGTTACTCGTAACGAGATCGTATCTAGTTATTATTATTTTTTTCCCAAAATTTTGTGCACGCGATATCTCGAAAACTATTCGGCCGATTTCGACCATTTTTTCACAGATGATTGCCAGTGGTCATAATTCTAGAAGTTTTTTGAAATTTTGAAATCGGCACTTCCGGTTCCGATTTACGGCCGATTTTGTCAGTTTTTACGACCCATGTTGTGCAGACATAAACTCAGAGACTATCAGAGATAGGAATATGAAATTTTTAGGATAGGTAGACCATAGGTTAAAGTTGTGCACAATGCAGTTTTTTAGCGCCAGTGGCGCCATTTCTATGAGCTCGCCTAGGCTCGAAAATTGGGTACGAATTTCGAATCAAATTTTTCATACGTTTTGATCTGTATCTTTTTATGAGTTGATATTTTGTTAAAACATATATAACAAAAGTGGTAGATAATCAAAAGTCCTTTCCAACAAAATCAAGAAATAGGGGCTGGCCCCTTAAATTAGGGGCCAAGACACTCATGAACTCTATTACAAATAACTTCAAAACTATAAAGATTTTGTAATGCATTACAGAAGCAAAGTTGTTGACCGTAACAATATCTATCAGGCAAGATTGTTGCTACGCCCATTTATTACGTAATTAGGGATTTTTAGGGGCCAAAGTACTAAAACTTTGACACAATTTATCTAGAAAAATAGACATATTTTGTTAAGCATTGTTGAAGAGAAAATGCTTGCATTGATGATTTTAACCGATTCCATTAATCAAAACACCAATGTCTGTCCCCATATAGGATCTAGAGGGCTGGCCCCTAAAATGTTTAATCATTTGTATCTAAAAAATGAACAACAATTCTAGATAAGTGTAAGAACAAAAAATGTTAGTATTCGTGAGACCGTTCAAATGAACTCAAGAAAATAGGACTGGCCCCTTAAATTAGGGGCCAAGATACTCGTAAAGTCTATTACAAATAACTTAAAAACGATAAAGATTTTGTAATGCATTATAGAAACAAAGTTGTTGGTCGTAACAATAGCACTTTGTAAAACAAATTTCTAAACCAATTAATAACGTAATTAGGGATTTTAGGGGACTAAAATCTTAAACCTTAAATGTGCTGTATGTGAAAAAGCAAAACTCTTTGTTAAGCATTTCAAGGGATATTGACAATCGTATGCATTATCTGAAAGGGAGTGGTTGAGGGGGAAATTTGAAATTTCATTGATAATTTAATCGTATCGTTTAAAAATTGAACGGAAGACCTACTCGTTACTCGTAACGAGATCGTATCTAGTTTTTCTTATTATTGAACTTTGACCCGAAATATTTTATGTTGATCGTAGACGTTTAGATTTTACATTTTACACTTTTAATTGCCTGACGTCATGACGTCAGGCATATCTAAGGTTTAAAAGTTGCATTCTCCGAAACAGTGCAGACAATGGGACAAGCAATATCATGATATTTTACAAAAAAGATTAACCGATGCATGTTTAAGATGTCAGCATTTACATTCACAATTGATGAAAATGTTATATGGCATGTAATAACAACAGCGAGCAAGAGTTTTCAAGTAAAAGGAACGTTCACCATGCAGTGCACGTGTGTAATCCTGATTTAAAAATAGATCAGCATTCCACTATATTTGAACGGTGAAAAAGGGGGCGGGGGTCATCGCAACAAGTTGTAACATATTGTCTATTAGGGTACAATGTAATAATAATTGGTGTTGGATTATCATTATTACAAGAGAGTCATCAGTTTGGATTAAAACAAATATATATTTATACAGCTGGAATTTTTACTTGAGGAATTAAATCGCCGAAGCGGGGTGTGACCCGAGGCCTGTTCAACAGAGCGAGCGCTCGCGAGCGCTCGCCAAAATTCCCTATACCCGCAACACAAATTTTTGCGAGCGATTGCAAGCGCTCGCTCTGTTGAACTCGCCTCCGATTTTCGCTCAGTTGGGCGATTTCATTAATCTTGAAAAGGGATCATAACTCGCGTGTCTTACTAAATGTACATTACTACATCTAACAATTACTAATCAATTGTGTTTCCTAATTCGTTAGATTTCTTCCAAAATATCAGATTCAAAGTATAATATACATGTATGTAGCTGTTACAAAACAAATGTCAGAAAATTCATCTGACCCCCTCCCAGTGGCTCTCTTCCAATGGATGAGTTCATTTGTTGCGTGAACGGTAATAGCAGAATTTCGCGCCATAATGTCTCATTCATAGTTTTTGCGCACCGATTAGTTGACGAGTCCGTTCGGATCACGCGAATACCCCAGAACACACCATGTGTTTACATCACAGGCACGTTGCATCGGGGGTTTGGGTTAGGGGGAGGGGGCTGCTTTCCCCTCCCCACTTTTTGGCAGCTGGCACTTTTCTTAACTTTATATGATAATTGGAAATATCATGGATTTACGCCCCCTCCACTTTTGTAGGAGCATGCAATAAATGAAACTGCAAATAAGGAATTCTAATTGAATTGAAGTTACATTTCTTTCATGAATTTGAGAATTCACCCTGTTTTAATTGCTTATCAAGATGATTTTGATGAAGCTACTCACACACATTAAAAAACAATATCTGTTTGTATACCTTTTCATATTTTATATGGTTGGAAACTTCTAAAAATGCCTTTCAGTTGATTTTGCATCTTAATATAACAATTAACAAATACAATTTTAAAAAACTACAATTTATTCTCCAGCTTTCAAGCTTACATGCACTTATATGATATGTGTACATTCCTAAAAAAAAATTGAATTAATAAAATAAATGAATTTTCAAGTGATATATATGTACACGTTCTAGATCGAAGAAAAGACCGACATTTCGTCTTAAATTTGCACGTTCCGTTTATAAATTTATGATCAACAGCGAAAATTAAAATTTATTTCTGATAAGACAGCCTACTTAATTGATACATGCATGCTTCCATTGAATAATTTTGTTAAGTCAGGCAAGCTTTTTGGAAAGCTATTCATGCGCGGATCTAGAGGGGGGGTCGGGGGGGTCCCGACCCCCCCTGGAAAATGAAAATTTATTAAATTTACATAGTAAAATTATCGCGAAAATATGCCTCGGACCCCCCCTGGCAAACACAATTATCCTTCGGACCCCCCCCCTGGAAAAATGTTCTGGATCCGCGCATGCTATTACTTGTATTGGAAAACATTCTACAGTGGAGTTATCGAAAACACAATTTCCTCTAAATCTAGCATTTGCTTGTACAATACACAAGACCCAGGGAATCACTACAGACAAAATAGTTGTATCATTTGATGGACCATTCAGACCAGGTCAAGCCTATGTAGCCTTGAGTCGATGCAAGGACATAGATAGCTTATGTCTTACTAGTTATGATAAAACTAAAATAAAAACAAGTCAACTGGTTCATTCAGAAATGAAACGACTGAGAACCCAAATGCCGTTTACTACAAGCTCGAGAATTCAAGACTTTGATGAAATTCAATTTCTGAAAATTTCTCGCATTAATATAAGATCATTGAAATGTCATCCACAAGATCTTAAAAACGATGCATGTTTGTTATCTGCACATATAATTTGCATTTCAGAGTCATGGTTGTCAAAACAAGACAAGGATAATTCATTACAAATACCTGGATTTTACATGTATAGGAAAGATAGAAAAGACAGCTATAAAAATCTCAAAAGTGCTCAAAAGAAATATGCACAAAATGTAACCAGAAAAGTGGAGTCTCAATGTACGATAAAAATACCATACAATCTGAAATAATTGGTTCTTCAGATCAGGACTCTTCTGAAATGCTTGTCGTTAAAGTCTTCAACGATGAAATGCCACCGCTCACAATTGTTTCCCTTTATAGACCAAATCATGTCAATATGACGTCTTTGAAAAATACTTTGCAATTAGTATTAAACAAATGTCAAACAAAGGGGGGTTTATGTTTGCTTATTGGAGATTTTAATATTGATTTCTTACAAAAGAGAGATTCTGTAGTAAGCAAATTCTGTTCTTTCGGCAAATTATATCTGGTGCTACCCATGTTTCTGGCTCTCTGTTGGACCATATTTATATAAACAATGAAATCATTCATTATTTCTCGGGGATAATTCCAACATTTTACTCTGACCATGATGCAATTTACTGCTGTATTCCAACAAAACCTAATAGCGTACCTTCTGGAAAGCACATTTCCATCAATGATGAAGAAAAGGATGATGATGTAATCGCCAAATCACATGATGAAAAAAGAGTATATAAATCAACCGTAAATCCAAAGCGTAAAACAAAGAAAACGACCAAAAGATCTCAAACAAACAAAAATGTCTCTCCACATATCAATATCCAAGAGAACGTTAGCATCATCGATGAAAATTACAATCCTCTTTCTGTGCGTGAGCTCAATACGACATCTTTTTTAAAAAGGAAAGAAATAGCACAAAAATTACATGTTGATATTCGATCAGATGAAATAAGAAATCCAGCATTATATGATCTCAGATATATTGGCATAATCCGAAATTTACAATCTGTAACTCAAAATGTTACCATTGATGCAACAGAGCCAGATGGAAATTGTTTTTTTCGTGCAATAAGCAAGGAAATATTGGGGTCAGAAGATTATCATCGACTAATTAGAATCATCATTTGCGATTTCCTTCTAAATCACCAACAAACATTCCAAACATGGCTGGAAAATGAAGCTAATCAATATCAACACCATATAGAATTGATGAGAAAAATAGAACATGGGCAATCGAATTAGAAATTTTAGCAGCATCAACAATTTTCAACTGTGATTTGTATATATTTACGAACAGCTACATCCAAAATCGTAATCAGGGTTGGCAATGGATTAAGTTTCCTCCACAAGAAATACATAATACAGATATAGCTTATCATTTGGATGGCAATATTTATTTGCATCATACATGGGGAAATCATTATGACAGGGTTGTTTCAGCTATATCACTTTATTAATGTCCACGTGTCTCTATAGAGCTGGGACATATTTGATTCTCTTTTGTATTCTTGATATTTTGCCTATTTTTAATATTAAATGATGCATATGAATATCAATTCAGACATATCACAGTTTATCAATGTTCAATGACATTTTTTTTCATACTGAGTATGAATCAACCTAAATATGGGTCAGTTTTATTACCCAACAACAAACCCATGACAAAAATGATTTTTACATGTATCAAAATATCTTGTATATTAATGTATATTCTCTCCTTGTTTCTTCCCGTTTTCTTGAGGTAATATATGGTGTTGCACGTGTATATCTTCAATATTTGAATACTTTTTTTTTTAGATTTTGTACATTGATGGTTCTTTTCAGTGTATTCTTTCCTTTGTTTTTCTCATTCTTTATTTGTGATATATTATGTTGTACATAGATATCTTCATGTTTTAATGTATTTTATTGCAATTTGCAAATTATATAACCTTAGGATTTTGTTTTTGTTATCAAGCATGAAAATGGATCATGTTTCCTTCATCATAACCAACAAAATAAACATTGTATGGCAATATATTAACTGAATGATACATTGTCATATTATTTTATCAGACATGTCACTCACTTTCAAAATTGGATATTTTATGACTATGTTTTTTTTTTAAAAATTAATAATGTCCACGTGTCTCTACAGAGCTGGGACATTTTTATTTTCTTATTTTATCTTCCCATGTCTTTTTAGCTCACCTGAGCTGAAAGCTCAAGTGAGCTATTCTGATCACATTTTGTCCGTCGTCCGTCTGTCTGTCCGTCCGTCCGTCTGTAAACTTTTTACATTTTGAACTTCTTCTCTAAAACCGCTTATCCAATTTCAACCAAATTTGGCACAAAGCATCCTTAAGGGATGGCGAATATAAATTGCAGAAATAAAAGTCCGATCTGTATTCAAAGCGGAGAAAACCTTGAAACTGTAGAAAAAGGGGGGTGCATTTTTAAAAATCTTCTTCTCAAGAACTACTGATTTCAATTCAACGTAGGTTAGCATAAATTATCCTTATGGGAAGGAAAATATAAATTGCAAAAATTAAGGTCTAATTCTGTTTCAAATCTGAGTTATTACGAAATTAATAATAAAGGAAAGGTGTGTTTCAGCTTCGCGTTCGGCATCCGGTAAAATGGGTAGGCAAGACTTGGCCTGGGCAAAACAAAAGATTGGCAGTTACATGTATTAATCTGCCAATCTCATTAAAATTTCAGGATATTTGATGGACCAGTAATATTTGTATTCGCTGTAAATATGCCGCAAAATAATGCGTATTTGGAACTGACGATTGCCGATCTGCCCCGGCTTTTATTTTGTCACGGCCCGGGTTTGCATACCCATTTTACCAAGACTCGTATTCCATACTTCTAAAACGAGGCTCTTTGTTTAAAGCAGCTATGACATTATACGAAAAAGGGTCGACCTGACTATGATGAATTTGCTTGTTATGCAACAGTTCGCGTATGAAGGGAAATTTTTGAAACATGCAAAATATATTGGTGCCGATTTTGTGAAGTAAATTGAGGCTAAATATTTCAATGCGTTGACAGTTTTCACACATGACGTTGGTGTTAGCTTGTTCTGATTTTCGTTTCGTTTTCATTATTTATGCTTTGTAACTTGGAGACTATCGTCTGTATTTCGTGATTTTTACGTATCAAATCAAACAGATACTTCGGTAAATCAAACAGTTAACTGTTTACCTGCGCAAATTAAGCAAAATCTTATGTATCAAAAAAGTACTGAAATACAATTCATTCTATCGGTAATTCGGCATTATCTTTTGCGTAATGGTAGATTACAATGCAATGGGTTTTGTTGAGTCGCTCGGCATTTTCTCGAGTTTATTCAGTTTAAATAGAGTTTGATATCGCTGACGGAAATATGTAGGTATATATATATATATGATTCATTTCGAAAAAATAAATTGTGTTCTTTATTTGTTATAGTGCATGTTTCTTGTGTTTAATTGTTTACAATTTCTATTTACTAACCATATTTGAGTGTTACGCTTCGATTTATAAGCAAGATACAGAGATTTGCTCACAATTCTATGTTTGTACACAGATCTTAAAAACTACAGATTAAAAAAGTAAAGAAATTGTCAATATTTATTAAGAAAATTTTCAAAGTCTGTTCTTCCAGAAACCAACTTTAACAATTATTGTATTGTAAACTTAACCTTTAAAGCTCACCTGAGGGTGGGGCCACAATGGGGGGGGGGGGGGGGGGGGGTTCGAAGTTTAACAAATAAATATATAGGGTAAATCTTTAAAAATCTTCTTCTCAGAAACTAATCAGACATGAAAGCTGAAACTTGTGTGAAAGCATCATCAGGTAATGTACATTCATAGTTGTGAAAATCATGACCCCCGGGGGTAGGGTGGGGCCACAATGGGAGATCGAAGTTTTACATAGGAATATATACAGTAAATCTTTAAAAATCTTCTTCTCAGAAAAAATACTAATCGGTCAGAAAAAGCTGACACTTGTGTGGAAGTATGCTCAGGTAGTGTAAATTCAAAGTTGAAAAAATCATGACCCCCGGGGGTAGGGCCACAATGGGGGGTCGAAGTTTAACATATGAATATATAAAGTAAATTTTTAAAAATCTTCTTCTCAGAAACTAATCGGCCAGGAAAGCTGACACTTGTGTGGAAGCATCCTCAGGTAGTGTAGATTGAAAGTTGTGAGAATCATGACCCCCGGGGTAGAGTGGGGCCACAATGGTGGGTCGAAGTTTTACATAGGAATATATAGAGTAAATCTTTAAAAATCTTCTTCTCAGAAACTAATCAGCCAGGAAAGCTGAAACTTGTGTGAAAGCATCCCCAGGTAGTGTAGATTCATAGTTGTGAAAGTCATGACCCCCGGGGGTAGGGTGGGGCCACAATGGGGGATCGAAGTTTTACATAGGAATATATACAGTAAATCTTTAAAAATCTTCTTCTCAGAAACTATTCAGCCAGGAAAGCTGACACTTGTGTGGATGCATCCTCAGGTAGTGTAAATTCAAGGTTGTGAAAAAAATAACCCCTGGGGGTAGGTTGGGGCTACAATGGGGGGTCGAAGTCTAACATATGATTATATAAAGTAAATCTTTAAAAATCTTCTTTTCTCAGCCAGGAAAGCTGAAACTTGTGTGGAAGCATCCTCAGGTAGTGTAGATTCAAGGTTGTGAAAATCATGACCCCTGGGGGTAGGTTTGGGCCACAATGGGAGGTCGATGTTTTACATAGGAATAAACATAGTAAACCATTAAAAATCTACTTCTCAGAAACTAATCAGCTAGGAAAGCTGAAACTTGTGTGAAAGCATCCTCAGGTAGTGTAGATTCAAGGTTGTGAAAATCATGATCCCCAGGGGTAGGGTGGGGCCACAATGGGGGGGGGGTCAAAGTTTAACAAAGGAATATATAGGGTAGATCTTTAAAAATCTTCTCAGAAACTAATCAGCTAGATGATTCTTTACAATTGTTAAGACTTTGGCCCCAGGACAATTCTTAGGCCTCACGAGAAGGTTCAGAGTTTGATGTACGTTTATATCCCATATATAAACTATTGTTAAGGATCTTTTTGAGAACTGCAATACTCAACATATGATATGACTATAAAATCATCCTGTTAGAAAAGGGACTAATGATTATAAACATAAGAATGTCCAGGGGAAAATGGATTTTATTTATACAGGATCTACATGTATTATTGTACATTGTCCAGATAGTTTGTATTATGACTCCATTAAGCTGATTTTATCATACCTATTGTTCCTCAGGTGAGCGATGTGGCCCATGGGCCTCTTGTTTTCAATTAGTGAGTTGCCGAGTAACTCGTCGAAATTCAACCCTGCATTTTGAGTTTTAAAACGATGTCACTTTTCCATTTCACAAGAAAGGTTTACTACAATGCTAGTTCACATTTTACTTGTCATTCGGATGACAATATTAACTTCATTAATTCATGCGACACCATTATGACAGGGTTGTTTCCACTCATCTAATGTGTACGTGTCTCCATGGAACCGGAATATCAAACTAGAACTGTCCTAATGGGACTAATACCCCCGCTAGGCTAATTTCAAATGGGACAAATAATTGAATTGAATAATAATTAAGGTTTGGAACACATAAAAAAAAAAAATTCTAGAATTGTAAAAAAAAAAAAAATAGTTAACAAAGAAAAATCAAAATTGTCAGAATTTCACTGTAAATACATATCTATAACAGTAATACATTTACAAATGTATGTATTTGATGATATATTTTTTTAATTTAATTGATTTAAAGAAAAACCAACAAAATGACAAAAACCCCTCCCTTTGCAGTGAATAGAAATACCGGTAGCCAAGCAATGCTCTTCTGTCGATAAAACTTTCAATATCTTTCTTATAAGAGTCTTGACAGATGCAATTAGTTGTTTCAAATTTTCCTCACTTTCTCCTATGGCACAATTGAACTCCATATCAGAAAATTGATCCCATAGGACTATGATTTTCTTTGATGAGCTTGTTAAATTTAATAAACTCCCAAAACATTACCATAATTACCATACTATGTAAAAATATGTAAAAAAGAAAATTTAATATTACTAACAATTTTAAATTGCCAAAACACTACAATCATATCAGTAATTTTGAATTTCATTTAAATTAATGCCCAATAGGGTCACTTCATCAAATTACTTGACAAATAAATTTAAACAACCTCTAAAAATAGTTTAACTTCTTTATTAATAATTATATTATTTATTTCCTTATAATGATAGACCTTTTGGTTTACATGAAGCAGTTTTAAAATAGCCCCAAAACAATCACCCATTTTACAGATTATCAATTTCCCCTAAACACATGCTCCATCTGAACCATGGCAGTAGTATATAGTACAGTATACAGTCACTTTGCAGTCATGATGACGTCATAGGGTATTCCAGACTCCACCCATATGTCATAATGTGGGTCGAGACTCCACCCATATGTCATAATGTGGGTCGAGACTCCACCCATATGTCATAATGTGGGTCACAGTTAAAGGGTGGGTCTACAGTCACTGAGGTCATAGTTCAACCAAACGGGTGTGTAATGTTACTACAGTCACTAAGGTCATAGGGTATGCCCATGGGTCATAATAGAGGTCAACCAAACGGGTGTGTAATGTTACACCCAAATGACAGATATCAGAGATGCCCTATCAATAAAATGGGTGTGTAAAGTTACACCCAATGAACATCCTATAAAAACGGGGATGCTAACACCAGCATTTACATCAGCCATCACACAATCAGACCATTTGCCCAGCAATGTTTCTACGATAATGTAAGTCATACCATTTAAAATACTACGATCAAACATTTTTTTAAAAATATTTCATGTATGAAGAAGACGGCGTTACTATTATTTGAGGTGTGAAAATTTGCTTTTAAGGAAATTTTAAAATAAAAACAACTGATGAAAATAAAATGGTAGAAATAATTAAAAGTCAACAGTTTGTTTTCCATGAAAAGTTTTTTTTATTCATGCAAACTTGTAGCTATAAACAAAGAAAGATAACTCCGATTAACATAATATCGTGACAGACAATACAACAACAAAGAGTTTTGTGCGTTGTTGGTGTTTAAATTTTAATTCTATCGAATAAGTTCTACAATAGTTATAACAATATTACTGTTTTCTAAAATCCAATCTGCTTGCATAATCTTGTATAACACTAACTAAAGTGGATGTTTGTAAAAGGTCGACTCTCATGGAGTCGACCAATTCAGCTAATGCTAAAAGCTCCGATTGCAATACATATTGCGTTGTTGGAGCTGGAATAAATAATTCAGGAGACTGGGGGGAGTACTGATCAATCTCCTGACTTGCTGAATCCTCATCTGTGGGTTTGGGGGTTGTGATGGTCGAGTTATTTGAGATTTCCTCTGTTGGTTGGGAGTTTGGAGTTTCATCAGAGGGTTGGGAGTTTGGAGTCTCATCAGAGGGTTTCGAAAAAGAGGATTCAGAAGAGGTTATCATCTTCAGCTCGAATTTTTGGAATTTTTCCGGAAAATTCTCTCTACAAAATTAAATTTAATGAAAAAATAACACAAATGAAGTATATTTTTAAAAAATAAAAAAAATAAGTAATTATGGACACACACACATACACACACTCTCACACCCTTAACCCACTCTCACACACACATATATCTATATACCTGAATGTGGAGAGGATAAGGTTCTCCTCGCTCAATCTCGGTTTCTTTGCCTGACTGAAAAAAACAACAGGGTTAAATAAATAATATGTCAATGTATAAAATTTACAATGAATAAGCAGTTGTTTCAAAGAGACACTATAACTTAAAAATTATTTTTTTTTTATCATCATAATAATTCTAAGTTAGTAAAAAAAACAACATTTACAGTTTCACTTATTAGGAAATCATTACTTTAATAAAATATATGTATACTTTATCAAAATTAATATTTTAATCAGTTTATTATCAATTATACAATATACATCATCATACCTTTGTCCTTCACAGGAAAAGTCCACTTCTAGCTTTCTCTTTCTGCCCTCCTTACCCATAAAATCTCTACAACATTAATTAATATATCAAGTGTAAGTCCCATCTTTTTATTCCTGGAAATCAACTCTTATTTATGAGGCATTGAATGTGTCATTAATTACCCTTCATTAAAGGAGGCAACCGAGAATTCTTGATCACCAATCCACTCCGTTGTGAAGTCGTCAAATATGGGGGAATATTCATTAATATCTTCATCTTTTACAAAATTTCTATAAAAATATTTGGAAGTAAACGTAAATTGTTTTACCGTTATATTTTTTACATTGACAGTGATAATCATTAAGTTGTAATCTCTAGCTTAAAGCAATCCAATCATTGGAGGTACCGTTGATTACTGCGATATGTATATTAATAGAGAAAAAAGAAAAGAAAGAAACGACTTAATTAACAGCCAAGTGGTATAAATTTTTATAAAAAATGCACAAACCTTTTAAACTTTTTTTAAAAAGTCTAAACATAATTCCAAACAAATACATTTTTTAGTTTAAGTAGAATTACTTACTTTGATTGATTCGACTCGGCCATTGTAAAAGTGAAGATGTCACAAAATTTAAGATCTAGAAGGTATGGTGGACAGATGATCATATGTATTAATTGACTCCCTTTATATATAGTTCTATTTGGGCGTCTTTAATAATTATCTATATAAGTTTGTTCCAATTTTCTGACGATTCAAAAATGTTTATTTAAAAAAGGTCAAAAGTTTGGGGAAAAGCACAGACGCTAGCAAAAAATATTTCGCGCCAGGTCCAAAAAGCGCTTTTTGCAGAAATTGCGCCAAAACTTTTAAGTCACGTTTTCAACACCCTTGCTAGCCTTCATTAAAATGCGATAAGAGATAGTTATTTATTTAACCTCATAATGGTAAAATGCAGACTGGAAAAGAGCTCGATATTATACGTGTAAGCTTTATCATAGATAACAGACGCGGATCCAGCTTTTTAAATCAGGAGGGGTCCAAAAGATTGAAAGTCTGGCGATGCCCCAGGAGACTTTGGAATTTTCCTGGTTTTATGATAAAATGCAAAAATTTTGGAAATTCCAGGGGGGAAGGGGGGGAGTCTGGCGACCCCCCTCCCCCCCAACCCACTCTAGATCCACCCCTGTTATATACGTTTGACACTGGTACACGACGATAATTATTTTACTATTAACCCTACCTAATAATACACAAGGTACTGTTTTCACTGTTATCATGGTACCCCTGAGTATTTATTTCGTCAGGTATACATAAAAACAACTTTATCATAACTGATGTGTTTACCTGGAATATATTTTGATTGAATTGATGTTATGTGTGCATCAAACTGTGGTACACTGATTTATCTGTCATTTTATTAATGCGTAATTATAATAAATGTATTAATGCTTGTTGTGGACCATGAAGTGACACCCTTTCCCTCCGATTTGATTATTTATACTAATCAAAAGAATTGGGCATCTTCAACCTATATATTTTAACGGGTCAAAATTTCGTCATGTCTAAAAACAATCATGTGTCAACACCATGTCAGAATAATGTGCGCGGCGACCTCTTAACCTCAGTCTTACTAGCCAATGTCCGACGATCAGATGTCACGCGCATGCAGACCCGGATATCATATACCCAAGTTGCAGTTGCCGAAACCATGTGCGTCTCTCTAGGGAACTTTGCTATTTTTGCCCTGGTGGCATCTTCGCTAGCCATGGCTCAACATTCTACCCCCTTGCCAGAAAGAGGGGTAAAATTTTGTTTAATACCGTGTAGAGAAATCCGTGTTAATGCCAGCGAAATTCGCGAAGTGTTTGTTAGTCACTGTGCACTGGCTAAAGTGGTGATCGTAGGAGACCCGCGGACTGTCACGGTTCGGGACTCTGCAGGACCATGTGGTAAGTTTAAATACTTTTATTAATTTATGTTTTATTTCTTTCCCATGATGTTTTTTTTCAAGACAAGTTGAGTAGTGTGTTGTTGCAACGAGATAAAATCTGTTTTGTGATACTCATTTTTTGCGGGGGAATAAATGTCGAGAGTAAAATCAATGTTTTAATTTATTATAATATCCCATCTGATTGCACACTTATCTGTTGAAGTTGGGGGAGGGGAATAGCACCGATGTTCATATCAGCACCGCTGTTCAAATTTAGGTCAGACTTATAGCGGGAAAACTTTATGAATGAATATCACGTAACTAAGACCTTGTGTTGTTATTGTCACATGACTTCGAGTAGCCAATACAATTGTACCAAATTTACTATGAAGTATGTGTAGTAAATAGTAGGGACACTTAAATTATTCCAGCTCTTTTGTTTATTTTATTATAACTAGAGCGTTTTCATTGTGTTTTTAGTCATTAATTAAGGGGAAATGTATGACTCTAGGTCTGACATAATAATTAAGATTGATATTAGCTGGAAAATTTAAATAGTGCAACTTGTTACACATGTGAATGGATTGAGTGTTCAAGTATTAGAAGAGAACATTATTAGTAAATTTACCATTTCCGTTATAGCAACCACAGCAACGTTAACAACAACAACAACAACATCCTCTAGCACCACATTAATCCGGACAACAACAACATCCTCTGACACCGTATCAAAGCTGACAACAATGACGTCTAACACCACCACAACTATGCTGCAGACAACTCTAGCACCACAACAACACCCTCTAGCACCACAGAAACGCCCTCTAGCACCACAACAACGACCTCTAGCACCACATTAATGCTACAGACAACAACAGCATTCTCTAACACCACACCAATGTTGACAACTGTAACGTCCATCTCTAACACCACATCTCAAGGTACTTTAGCTTGACTATATTATAAGTTAGCTGAACTGAAAGCTCATCCATGTATTAACTGTTCTTTATGTGTATCATTTATTAATTTGACTTTTATTTGTTGCAGAATCAACATTGGAGAAGTTAAAAAGATTGCTTCTGAAAATGAAAGATGAGGAAGGGGAGACCCTATCAGACAAAGCCTGGGGTAATCCCATAGATTACATTATTCTGACTATATGTTGTGTAATATTAATTTTTGTGGTAATATTGTGTAGGAAACAAAGCAGACCATGTTTCCGGCAAAGGAAACAAAAGAATATTATTTATAAACCAAAATCTACAACAATGGATGATCTGAGTTTTAAAAATTCAATGTTTAGAAATGATGTTGAAAATGATGATGATGAGGATGAAAGTATTTAAGATTACAAAAAATTTATTTTGTATCGGGAATTTAACAAAATCAACAGGTATTTAATTTTTAAAAGGTTTATTCATTTTTTAAATGTATTTTAGGATTTTTAGCATGGGCCATAGCCACTTCACTGGCTGTAGGATTGATTGTGCTAAAAAAATGGCTTAAGCAATTCCTACAAAAGCACTCTCCAAGCACTCCTCCAAGCACTCAACCCTCCACCGAAACTCCTACCAACAACCTTAACATCACCCAAAGCCCGTTGATTCAGCACACCCCTGATTCACAGGCTACGACACCTTCACCACAATGCAGCATTACTGTGGAGGAACCAGTTGCCTCGAGAACCAGAACAAAGTGTTCGAGGGAGTTAAAATTAATGTGAAAATGTTTTTTTTAAGAAGTAAAGTACTTTTACATCTAGGCAAAAGTTTGTAAAAACTTTTTTTGTTTTAGTAATCTAAAAAATCATAACTTTTACAGTTAAGATTATGTTGTGCCAGTTTTATTTTTGGTTTTATATACTTACAAGAACATTTTATAATACTCAGAAAACTGTCTCAGTTAAATAGTTGACTATAATCTAATTTCATTATTTTTTACATGTTGAAATCAAAAAATGTGTAGCTTTTTTTTTTTTTTTGTAAAACGATTTTCTACTTATCAATACTCGGATAAGAATTTTATCATTTATTTCAGCATTAAAAAAGTCAGTTTTGACTATATACTTTGTTGTAAATGTACGGCTTGAATTTTTGTGATGCATTAAAATTCTGGTATTTTTAAAAAAAACACCTGTGCTGCTCAAAATGAAAAACTATCAATTTTATCAGTATCACAATTTAACAAATTTTTCAACACAGTTTATAATTTTTATTTACATTAGTGAAGACATGCAGGAATACCAGTGATTTCTAAAAAAAATTAAAAAAAAAATTTTCTTGATAAAAAAATATAAAATTAGCTTTTACTTTTTTTGAAAAGCAGCAGTATATATATTTTATTTTGAAGAATCGAAGTGTAATAATTTTTTGACAAGTATTAACTCCAGACATAATTTGTTCATCCTCATCTGCTTAGCTGAACCATATAGGCTAATCAAAAAAAGCTGGTGTTTTTTACTTATGAGATTGTAAAAAATACAAAAGAAAAAAATGTGACCTTAAAACATTTTCTGTAGTTATTTGTGATCAGTATTCAAGTTTATATTTTACATCAAGGAGAATTAAGATTTTGTATTATTTTAAAATTACTTAAAAATTTGTAATACAACTTGCTTATGGGTTGTAAAGATGTGAGATGTTTTATAATATTTTATGAAAATTGGTGTTTTCTTTTATTTTTCAAAGATAAGTTTAAATAGCATATATCTTTAAACAAAAAAAAAATAAAAATAAACTACATACATGTAGGATCTACGAAAGAGCTATTTTTAGTTTTTTTGTATGGGAACAAGGTAGATAATCTTGTTTTTTACCCTCGGATGAGAGTGCAGTTTTGAAAAAATTGAGTGTATGTTTTTGAATTTTTCAGTTTTTCTTTTTTTTTTTTTTAATTTTTTTGAAAAAGTAGGCGCTATTACTATTCTTTTTTTTTCCTTTTATATATGGAGGGGAAAGCAAATTACAGTTTTTCCAGACTATATTGTATCTCTACAAGAAGAGAGATTTGCTGTATTGTAAAGTAGATAGTTGTTTTTTTTGTTATTATGAGAGGTTTTTTACATTCACATTGTATTTTGGAGTGTATGTGTGTGAGGGTTATGATGATTGTTGATTTTCACGGTTGTTGATGTAAATATTCTGTCTCCGGTGAAAAGTAGCATGTAGAGTGTTAAGTGTTTTCTTTAAATTTAATAAAAAGTTTTTTCTGATATTACATTTCTTTTTGTTTTTTTTTTTTAAATTATCATTTCTTGCTCTGAATTAGTCCATCTTGTGTTTGCATTGATTGATATAAGAAAAATCAATACATTCTATTGTAAAAGGTGATATATTAAAAACTTAGAGATGTTGGATCTTCATATGTATATATTGAGTGTTGCATAAAACACATATGGCAGATTACATATTATATTTTCTGAGGGCCACCACAACCCACAGAAAATGGGAAATTAATATATATATCTAAATGCACTGAAATTCGCACGTTATTAGGGTGAGATATAAAACTTAATTTTTATATAAAAGGTAAAGACATTTAACTGTAATACACCAGGTATATATATATATATATATATATATATATATATATATATATATATATATATATATATTGTGGTTTTCTATAGACATCAAATTTTATTATTTGTTTAGCAATGGCTGAAAACAGTCTTTTAAAGGAGATACTCGACACATTAAGTGACCCAGATACGGTAAAGTTTTTTGCTGCAGTCCATGGACTTGTTGGCAATTCAGAGGTGGAACATCGATTGAAGGAATTAGAATGGAATGAGCACATTGAAAACCTATGGCAGGAAGTTCTTCCAGCAATTCAGCCTTCATTAAAGAGACTCCAAGATTCTTTAGATGATGATGATAAACCATCCACAAGTGGATATGACGTTCTTTCGACTTCCGAACCACCTCCAAAGAAACAACGAAAGGAGGTTCTTTCATCACCACAATCCCCCTCAACAGATGATAACAGACAGTATGGTGGAGGCGGGTTGGGTTCTGAGTCAGAGGATGAATCTGAGAAACCCTACTATATCTGGAAAAGGGATGTTCGAACCTTTAAAAAAGACATGGCCCGTGAAACCACTTTCAAAGTTAAATTTAATGAACAGTGGAGGGGTGATGAATTGGTAGACATACAAACCAAATTACATAATATGTTCGACGATCTAATGTCGCAGGCCAGGGGGCATGATGCAGATTTGGGAAGAGTAGTTCTCAGTCATCCAAGTTTAAACAACCCAATCGTTGTTCCTTTGCAGTCCTGGGAACATCTCAACGCAGACGTCGTCATGGAGGAGATAACCAAAGTTTTGAACTCCAACGAGAGTTTACCGGTAGACGAAAATATGATCGTCACTGTTGGGTCTATAGACATAATGGCTTGCATTGAAACAAAGGATACTTATTTTGACATTAAAAGATAACACAATTTATCAATTATAAACATTGTATGAACCTGAAGTAGTATATACAGTATGGTATATCTCATTAAAAATTCTTACAATTCATAAGTAGGGTAAAACAGATAATACTGAAAAAAAATCACTGATAAAATACCAAATGATGTTTTTGACAGAGAAACCCGTTACTAGCAAAATTGAAATCCTGATAATGAACATTTTCATATGCATGATGCAAAAGGATACATATTTGCCATTCATTTAAATAGTACTTCAACAAACACGTATGACTGGTAAAGCAGATAAATACTGTTGTATCAGTATGCAACCATTTCAAATCATTTCTCGTTAACAAATGTTCAGTTATAAATTTGTCTGTTCTTTTTTATTATGAAGTCTTAAATATTGTCTTTTCATTAGATTGTCGAAATGTAAATCAAAAGATTTGATTTTGAACGAGATTTTTCAAATTATGAAAACGATTGATATGAATGGGCTAATGATTTATGCAGCACTATCAATTTATTTGTTTTTAGTTGCTCTTTAAGATTGAAAAAAAACCTAAGTTTATTTTTAATCATAAGTTTTGTTGCAGTGCTGATGTTTTATTTCATGTATTTTGATGAAAACTTGAAATAAGGTTACAATATTTGTGAGAGAAAATTAAATTTTTGTAAAATTTCAAAATGGCGTCATAAAAACAGGTTTGAACTGGTTTTGCACCGCTCTAATATTTGTCATGTGATATGATCTGACCAATTGGGAATGTTAACCAATCATTTTTGTCACGTGATAAGAACTAACCAACCAGGTATCGAATGTAAAGCCAATCTAATTTAAGTTTTTTCTAAGCCGCAGCTCATATTTATGAATTTTAGATTTTTATTTCAAACATGTTCCTATAATTAAAAATGAAGAAAAGGTGCAGAGAAATAATAAGATATATGTAAAATTTGAATGCATGATTTTGGTAATTTGTATTTATTCATAATCAAAGAGATAAACTGGTCATTTTTACCTCATATAAAATTTTATGTCACAAACTACTAGAAGAAATCATAATCTTAATTACTACGTATTTTGTTTTGCAAAGCTACAACTTCTCTTAATTAATTTCAAAAAAAGAAGAAGACAAACTGCTATTACAATAGGCGTCGGAACCCCCACACACACATTTTTTGCTAAATTAGAGCTAACCATTAGGGACATAGCAGAATAGAGGGTTCAGCCCCTCCCATTTTTTTTTTCGCAGGAAACATAATTGTTCCGTAATGTACGTTTTAAAGATTGAGAAGTTGGAGTCAGAGGCATACCCCCCCCCCCCCCCGGATTAGGATTTTAATGATTCGGGGGAAAAATGTTATGCCCAGAACGATTTTTTTTCTTGGAAGTATAGGTTACACCCCCCCCCCCCCCCCCCCCACACACACACACACTTGGGATTAGGTTACCTGGTATTTTTCTCTCAATATTTCTAAGGATCAGTCTAGCCCTTCCCTTTCAATTTGCTTCCGACGCCAGTGTATACGATGATATATCATAATTTATCAAAATTACATAAGTTATATATATATATATATATATATATTTCATTACTTATATCTGAAAAATTGTTCTGTGTACAAGCTTTAGTCCGTACATCCTAGTATGTAATATTCCGAATTAATAGGCCTGCATAATAAATTAAAATTTCCAAAAAGTATTAACGATATTTATTATAACTTTATTGAAATAAATTTGAATGCAAGCCTTAATAAAGATAAGAATTTTAAACATTATTAATGAATTTATTAGAAAGCTGTAATAGAATGTGAATTTTGTAATGATTTACTTTTTTTATCACGCAATATTTAACATCGGGTTAGAAATTCTGAATTAACTGAACACCGGTCGTAGCCAAAATAGGCACATTTTCACAGGTTTGTAAACCTTCGATAACGTTGCACCCGATTGCACATGTGAAAGTCGTGGTCGACTTATTCATTTCGTGGTGTAAATACAGGTAGTGAATTGACCTGTTTATTTCAATATCTTACAGTTTGATATTAGTCGACTTTAAAAATGATAATTTCATCTGTACGTCCACACGGATACAACAGCGCCACTCCGACGTTTCTGGATCTTTCGGGATTAAAATAACGATGTTTTTAAAATTTAAAATTGAGATCATAGCTAGCTATATTTTTGTTCTATTTTATCAAAACATGACATAAAATGATGAAGTTAGCATACCTCCTTCCTTCATAATCCATGATAAAGTTTACTTCACACGCATACAATTAACTTGCATTTTCTGTGTTTTTACCTTTATTTGGTTTTATAAATTTATTTACACAAAAAATATTACAAACATGCATTTAAATGCTTGTAGTATTGTTTCATTTTGAAGCGTCTTGTTCTAAATCCCGAAACATCTCGTTCCCGACACATCTTTTGCAAGTTTTGGTTCAATTAATTGCCCATAAATAAAAAAAAAATATGATTGAGTTACTAAATAAACCTACTTTAGGTAGGTAAAGAAAGCTAAGTAGGTTTTGCAAGTTTGTAGCTAAATCTAGTCACACCTATGGATGTGTTTGGAATGTTTTGTTTATCAATGCTAAGTATGTAATAAATTCAGAGGTGCTCGAATGAGTTCAGTTCTTGTGAAATTTTTCTTTCTATATATACTCTCTAACTTATTATTTCCCATTTCAGACAAACTACAGATCTATCACCTGCGATCCTTAAGCAGTTGAGTGACAATTACAACATTACAGTAACCCCAAAAAGAAAAGATGACACACAGAAGCACAGGAGAGCATCAAACACTTGCAAAGTAAGATTCACTAACCACTATTTCAGATTTATTTTAATAAACCTTATTTGTTTGTTTTCTGATCACTTGCATGCTTCTATTTGAGCATTTTTGTAACCTTTCAAACTATACTCTGGTGGCAGGGGATGGTTTTTTGTTTGGTTGAGAAAAAAGTTAAGCAAATAGCACTCAAATATGTGATCTTATTTTTCAGTAGATTTTTAAGGTAGTCTTACAATCGGCACTAAATGGCTCAATGAATCAAAAAAAGCATAACTTTAAATGATATATCTAGCGATACATATACATAAGAAATTATCTATGTTTAGTACGTGCTAGTTTTTTTTTATCACCTCTCAGACAGGTGTACCCCCTTGCCAAAATAATTGTCAATGATGTTTGCCAGACATTCAATTTTCCTTATAATAATTACCAAATTTGAAGAAATTAAAAAAGTACATACAATAAAAAAGTAAAAACATTTATTTAAACCATATTTCATCAATATTTTTGCCCAAATTGTTGTAAATAGGTATGCATTATAGGCCTGTTGTATCAACATAGAATACAAAAACACAATGTATCTTGTTTTGTCATTTTTTTTCTATTTTCATGAAATTCTGAGTAAAACTTTTCAAATTTTGGTCTGATTTCATTGAGTTATGCGTTACTAGTTATCACAATTTGCTGAAATTTATATTCTTATCATGAACAATGATAAATTTCAGTAAATTGTGATAATTTTAAGTATAAATAAAAAATATGCAAGAAATTCATCAAATAACTAGTCTAGGGTAGAAATAATTAGGAATTCTATTAAGGAGAGTATGTATTTCAGTGATTTGCAGTGCTTTTGTTTGTTTTTGTATTTGCATGCCATAAAATTGACATATAAGAATTAAAAAAAAATGACTAAAATTGATTTTTATAAAATAATTTTTCACACTGCTTACTATGTTTTATGATTAAACAAGTATGTAAGCTAAGTATGAATCAATTACAACTGTGTAATTAAAATTTTTGTTCTTTGAATTACAGCTAGCAGTGAGAGAGGTTTACAAAGCTTTGGCAAGAACAGACCAATCCTTTGGTTTTGAGTTAGGCCGAGATAAGAGGTATACTATGCATTTATACCTGCTTTATCATTAATAACAATACATGTACCAATCATATATTGCCTTATTGAGATATTTCTTTATAAAATATTTAGTTTCAATGAGTAGATCTGATATCACAAAGATGAATCAAAGACCATATAATCAATGTCATGATGGTTTTATTCACATTTCAATTATATTAGAATTTTTTTTCACCCTTAATTAAAGCCTTGGCATTGCAGCTCATGTTATTATATTAAGTCATCATCATTTGAACAATCTGAAAAAATTCAATTCTTTTTTATGTTGTTATTAATAATGATTTTTTTTTATTACATTATAGAATTCAGTGCTCTTTATATTTATATTTCTCTGTTTTAGTTACAAAGATGAAATCAACAGGAGGATGACGGACAGACTTGTTAATGCAGTCATTGCAAGTGAAGGGGGGATGGAGAAGTCTTCTTGGCCACTTAGAGAAATAGAAGGTACAGGGTTAATGTAAAATGTGCCTTTTTGATAAAACTTCCCATTGTATTGATTCATAGTCCCTTCTCCAAAGGACGGGGGGTATACTGTTTAACCCTTGCAAGTCTGTCTAGTGTCTAAACAAATGTTCTTTAATATTTTCTCAGCAACTATTCATCGCAGCTGCTTAAAATTATGAGAATCTAATTTGAATTTAATATTTCTTCAAATCATGATCCCTGGAGGTGGGGTTAGGCAACAATGGGGCTTTTTAATTTTTTCATAGGAATTTTTAGGCCAAAAATAGAAATGCGTGCATTTTCTATTTTATCAAATTAAATAATAGGGTAGGTAGGTTGGCTTTTTTTTGAATGAGCGTTTTAGTATTTTCCTTACCTAGTATATCATTTTGTTATACATTAAGAAAATGCATTTTATAGGGGGAGAAATTGTGGGTAGTGAAAACTGTTACAGAATAAAAGCTTTCTTTATTCTAAGATTTATTTTTGGAATACGTTCGAAAACATTTTTAACATGTAAATAGAACAATATGAATATGACAGCCACTGTAGATTAATAAAGTATAATACTCTTCACCACAAATATATTAAATAGTAGTTATTAGTTCTAAAATTTCATTTTCAATTGAACTGCAGCATTTTAATTATATTTATAATGTGAAAGTTTGTTAGGCCAATTCACAGACTTACAATGTCTGCAGTCTCCATACCCTGAAAAAAACTGTGCTTCTGCTTTTTTCATGTACATACACTGTCTTTATATGAGTTTTTAAAACATAACTACCCTGAGAAACTATCTATTGCCTTGATAATTTAGCTAAACTACCCCAGGATAACTTTCATCCATGCTGTGAATCTGCACTTAGAAATCTTTAAAACGCTTTGACAAGTGGTGTTTTCTATTGAATTGTTACAGGCATTTTTTTAAACTCTGATTTGTAAGGACTCTATTGTTAAAACCAATTATGGTTGGTAATCTGGATTTGGAATAAAAAGTGTTTGGGTCCGTGCATAAAAAAAAGGGTAGATTGGGAAACCGGAAACACACATATTTTTTTGGCCTTAAAGAAAAATCTTTTAAAATTTCTTCTCAGAAGAAACAGAATGGCCAGAAAATCTGAAACTTGTATGGAAGCATCCTCAGAAACGGTAGATTCAATGAATTAGGATGGAGGTCATCAAAAAATAAGCATTTAATGCTTATATTTATATTCATATTGTTTTTTTTTTGCATGAAGTACTTGTGTATTGTCGCACTTAAGCTATTATATGCGCTCTTAGTTGGGGATATAAAACATACATGGAACAGTCATATTTAGTAAAATGTTGTTAAGTTCATTTCAGTGATGTACCATTTAATGCCAGAAACTTTGTCAAGAAGTACCTCTTTATTAAGAAATAGATATAGTTTAAATTATATTTCATACGCACTAGTTAAATTAGGTATGTAAGTTTGAATGTTGTATTTAATGTTACATATATATGTTATATTAAATTATATTTAAAATAATAACATATATAAAATATATAATATGAAGTTTGACTTTATATTTGTGCTCATGCACTGTGAAAAGGCTTAGTGTGTTTACTTATCTATGCAAGCACTGCGCGCAAAAAACAGCAACTCAAAATCATGGAAGATGCAAAGTGAATTGTCCTGTCAATTTGCAGTAATAACTCTTTAAAACTCATGATCCAATGCTACAGTTTCCGGCATTATATGTTCAGTCATGGGAGCGAACTAATAAATGTTCATATTGTGGTAACCTGAACCTGGTTCCATGTAAGTATCCCTGACTAGGAGCATTAGTAATGCTTTTAAAGCAACAATAGAAAAATACATTTACATGTGGTATAAATGGTCTGCACAGCCTTGGTAGGTTATAGAACAGATGACATGAAAAAAATAGCCATTTAATGCCTTAATATGCTTTATATAAAATCTTGTATATCTTGTGTATTTTCATTTACTGAGTATAAACTTTCAATTAACTTTTTATGATTCATTGTAGGGGCGTGCAAGACGTATTATATATCTTTGAGGGACACAGAGAGGCGAAAGCTGTCTGGCAAGGAGAAAGAGCACACACAGAGAAGCAGACGCCAAAGCAGAAGACGGGAAGTAAGTAAATCTTTTTAAATGATGTAACAGTTAATAGCATAGAACTAAGTTTAGAAGAAGGGTAAGTTCTGAACCTCAAGTCTAATTAAGACATGAGTTATTATTCAGGGAAATGTAATTTCCGATGACCAAATTATGTGGAAAAATTGGGCATTAATTAGACTTATATGCTTATAATTTTAAACAGAGTTAATATGACATGTATTTATCTACTTTTAACCAATCTGGATAAATAATATCTCTTTTATCCCTATCCCAAGCCTTTGGGTGTATAAATAAAAGGGAGTATGTTAACTTGGTTGTACATTTCACTTATTCGTAGCAGAAATAAAAAAAACATGCTTTAAAGTTAAAAATTTGGCTTTATTTAATGGCAATCATTATAACATACAAGATATCTATATTGTGCGATTTTATATATGCTTCCCCCTGCTTTTTTTTTACTTTAAGGGGCATGGTCACAATTTTGGTCAAAAATTATTTTTTTCAATTTAAGTGTTCACAATGCTTCAGTAAGGCATTTTAAAAAGGCAACCAACATTTGCCCCTTGAAGTTTCACATTAGTGAAATGGAGTCATACATAAACATATTTTGTTGAATGGTGATATTTCAAAAAGTATTTAACCAATAGACCTGAAAATTAATAGGGTTTGTCCTTTAATATACCAAATAATTGTACAAAGTTTGATAAATATTTGTGCACTCGTATAGGTTGCGCAAGGGGATAAAAAGTATTCAAATTCTAACACTAGCTGCCTCCTTAGTCTTTTTTTAAAAAAAGAAGGTCATTATTCTTGACTTTTTTGTCACTAATGAATATTGCTTATAGTATTACAATTATTATATTACTTTCATCATTATTGTTCATCAGTTATCGCAGTCTCTTTTAAATTTAAAAAATTGTAATTCAATCAAACCCAAACCTGCCTTGACATCTAGAGTCAATTTTAATAAGGCGCAAATTTAGTTAACTGAGTGACGCAGTAACCTTGAATGAATAGTTTAAATCTTTCTACATCTGTAATTCTTAAAAAGTTTCTTATTGCAAAATAATCAAAGATAATGACATGGAATGACATAGTGGCATCTTGTTACTGTTTCCAATAATTCAGTGTTACATCAAAAATATACTTAAAATGATTACCAAATAAATGTTTATATATTATATTTTAACATTTCAATATCATTTTTAGAGAGCAGCCAGGTTGAAGAAAACATTAAAGAGTGTAGGAGAGGACAAGTTAGGAGATTTTGACAAAGAGAGAGTGATAAAAGTTTTCACAGGAGACTACATGTCGTCTGAGGAGAGTGAGGAGGATGAGGCCGGGGAGTTCTCCCATTTCAGTGTACGACGCCTGCCATGGCAGAAAGAGGCCTTCCAAACTCTGAAAGACAGGCTGGAGGAGATCCATAAGGAAAGCCTCACCCCCCAGCATAAGCGACAGCTGAAAAAAAGAAAGCTCTCAACAACATCGTCAAGTAGGAAGGCCCCTGAGGGATGCCCAAAGTTTGTGAGGAGAGATGAGGATGCAGAGTAATACAGAAAATTAGTAATTATAAGAAATGGGGGGGGGGGGGAGAGACTAAAGGTTTTTTTCCAGCAGTTTTGAAATTAATTTGATTATTTATTTTATTTTCATCAATTTTGTTCATGCGTGGATCCAGGAAATTTATCAAGTGAGTTTTGAGGTCAATTTGAAGGCATATTTTCTAAAAAAAAAATTTTATTTTAATTTTCAATTTTTCTATTTGCCAATGTAAAGAGATGGTCAAAACACTGGATCCACGCATAATGTGTTTTATATATATATATATATATATATATATATATATATATATATATATATATATATATATATATATATATATTTGTTATTATGATGTATAAAAATATAAAAATATATGTTTAATTATAGATATGCTATTTATTATTTATTAAGCATGATATAAGGCATGACAAAGATATTTGTATTTATTTTTTTTGATATATTAGTGCCTTTTATTTAATAGTAGCTGATTTATTTTCTTAATAACCGTCATAATAGTAGCTTATGTTTTGTTTTTTTCATATTAAGAACAATGGTAGCTTGTAGCAGAGACATAAATAACAGAGATTGCCAGCTGATCGAAATCTCGCGAAATCCTGCGGTCCCTATTGTAAAGTGTTCCTAGTTTAAAGCAGTATATCTTTCAAATAAACAATAATATTGAAATATAAACAGCTAAAACCTATTGCCAACACATTCAAAATATCATAGTTTATGTCTTATAAATAATATTATAAGAGGAGTTTTAGGAGGCAGTTGACTACCCGTCATCCGAGATTTCGCCGATCTTTCATAGCTGGCCAATATTCTTTCTATATATCACGGTTATCTTATTTTTCAATTTTTTGTTTCAAAAATGTCTAAATCTATGCACACTTTTCATTAAAACAATATAGTTTTGGTTTAAGATCATTTCAGTTTAGTTCTCAAAGTAAGGTTGGTCCCATATCATTTTTCATCAACAAAACATGCTAATGGCGGAGTTGCCAATCTCTGTTATTTATGTCTCTGCTTGTAGTAATGACACATTTTATCAATATGTTATGTTTTATCCTTTTAGAAATTCTACAAATTTTGTTTGATATTTATTTATTTTAAAGTGTTATATATATATATATATATATATTTATATATATATATATGTATATATACACACACACACATTATGAGATAAACAGTATTATGAAATTTGTTGTTGAAATATTAAAAAGAACAAGTAAATAAACATCTGTTTTTGCAATATGTTGTTTTATCTAGTTCTTGTAATAAAGTCATGGAGCATAGTTTAAAAAGTATACTATCGGTAAATATAAAATGCACTGATGTCTTACTTAAGGGTTTGAAAATATAAAATATCGATCAAACAAGTCTATAAATGGCATTTGGACTTATAATTGTATGAAAATTAGGTAGTCAAGAGAAGTTTAAATAAATTTAGACTTAAAATCACACAAGACTAAAGTGATACTGAAACTTGCTGTAATGGTCATTTGATTATGATAAAATGAACAAACATAGTCACTGAGGTATGACTTAAGATTGTAGGGTTATCCTGTAATTAGTTGTTAATTTAAAAAGTATGTGAATGATCATAGAAAATGACATTGAATGGTAACTGAAATATAGCTAAAATATGACTAAATGGTAGCTGAAATTAGACTGAATGAATTTTAATTAAAATACCACTGAAAAGTAGTTGAAATTAGGCTAAATGGTAGCTGATGTGTCACTGAATTAGTACTGAAATACGACTGAAAAGTAGCTGAAATGTCACCGAATGGCTACTGAATGGTAGCTGGAATGTCACTGAATGGTAGCTGAAATATCACTGAATGGCTACTGAAATGTTACTGATTGGTAGCTGAAATGTCACTGAATGGTAACTGAAATATCACTGAATGGTAACTGAAATACGACTGAATGGCTACTGAAATGTCACTGAATGGTAGCTGAAATGTTACTGATGGTAGCTGAAATGTTACTGAATGGTAGCTGAAATGTCACTGAATGGTAACTGAAATACGACTGAATGGCTACTGAAATATCACTGAATGGCTACTTAAATGTCACTGAATGGTAACTGAAATATATCTGCCATTCAGTTGAATGAAAGACCACTGAAATGTGATGGAATGGTAATGGAAAGGGTCTTTATCAGTGACCATTCCATTACCATTCAGCCAACATTCAGTCACCTTTCAGTCCACTGAATGGTAAGATTTCATCCTGTGAAGATCGATATCCAAACTATTAAGAAGAGCTTGTCAATTTGGTCAAAGATGATGTCCGTATCGGAAAATACATGGTGGGAAAAGTTCATTTTAATGTTGGGTCATCGTCAAACAAATACAAATGGTTATTCAAGGAGAGGGGCAATGTGGTATCTACCCAAGATTCCCAAATATAATATGGCATATCTTGGCTTGTCAAAGATATGCAAATTTATCCAAGGACCTATAAATAGTGTTTATGTTTTTCCGGTTGAATATACTCGCTTTAAAATTAGGCCTCTTTTTGCATCATTTCTGGATTCTTCTTGAAACTGGTAAGACATGTTTTAATCAACGGGGTAAATGCCAAGGCCGAAGAGACAACTTAAACGGGCGGCTGCCCGTGATACTCAAGACCCAGGACAAGCACGCAGGCCAGGCCGGCGCAGGGCTAAACGCCAACAGACCAACAATAACGAACAAGATGTCCAGGCTCAACTGGCACCCCCTCAGCCCCACAGCATCAGGCGGCACTGTTACAACAGGCAGCCCCACCACAGCAAGCCCAGGATCAGGCGAGTAATGTGATTTTTAATCCCCCTGTTTCAACATTAAAACAAACCACCACTCTTATGCCCGGCCTCATTTCGCCTGTCAGAACTAGTCTCACATCTACATGCACAGATACAGGGATAACTTCCATTATCACCTCAACCCATCAGCCTACTCCTGAACCAATCAACTCTATTACAGTTCCCATTGGGTATCATGTAAACCAACCAATTAAGCAAAAAATCATCAAGGGCGAATTTGTCAATCTGGGAACATTATTGGTAAGGGACCCAACTAATGCCCATGCAACATCTACTCTCACAATTGATGCGCAGGGTAACATCATATCACAAGCAAAACTCACAACCAGAATAACATCTATCGAAAAATGGACAGATGCATTTATCATTTATTTTAGCATTTACACTGCAGTGCACCCACTTAGATCGCAACAGCTTATTAAATATATGCATGACGTTCGCTTAGGGGCACAGCATTCTAATGGGTGGGTATCGTACGATGAACAATTTAGGCTAAGGATTGCACACAACCCGTCACAGAACTGGGGAATCATAGATAATGAGCTTTGGTTATTATACATGACTGCCAATTCAAATAAATCTTCTAGTACCCAACACCACAAGTGCTTCGATTACAATCTCAAAGCAAACTGTTACAAGCCCCATTGTCCGTACATACACCGTTGCCTTAAATACAATGGCACCCATCCATCTATGTTGTGCAACAGTGCTAACCCACCCCCGAGTCATGCAAATAACTCCTTTCGGGCATCCACTCCAGTCCGCAACAACTCTTATGCCACATTCAGGTATCAGACACCAGCACACCAAACACGCACCAACCAACATTGTGCGGGAAACCCTCGTCAACCCCAGAGACATTTGGGTCCTAGGGTATTCTCCCATAATCATTAGCGCAATTAGCAATTATTTGAGTCAATACCCAGATAGGGTCTCGGTAAGGTATTTAGAGGATGGTCTAAAACATGGCTTTGAATTGCAATACTCTGGACCACGCATTTCAGTTTTCTAAAAAAAACTTGAGTTCAGCTTCCGACAGTGAGGAGGTTCTCTTGGAAAAAATATATAGTGATGTTACGGCAGGTCGAATGTCTGGCCCATACTTACTCCCACCCATGCCTAATTTACACGTATCTCCCATAGGTGTTGTACCCAAAGCTGACGGAGGATGGCGTATGATAACACACTTGTCCTACCCACCCTCTTTCAGTATTAATGAACACATAGACCCACAGTTCACTACAGTTACCTATACATCATTTGACACAGTGGTCCAAACCATAAGCACACTAGGTCCTATGGCTCTATTAGCTAAGGTGGACATTAAAAATGCTTTTCGTCTTCTGCCAATTTACCCAGGGGACTTTGAACTTCTAGGAATTTACATTAATGGGGCTTATTACATCGACAAATGCCTCCCCTTTGGGTGTTCAATATCATGCAAAATATTTGAAACTTTTTCCACTTTCTTAGAATGGGCTGTCAAATTTAAAACACAACTCGATACAGTTCACCACTACTTGAATGACTTTATCTTTATTGGCAAGTCCAATTCAGATAATTGTTCAGCTCTCATGCACACTTTTCAGGACATTTGTTCAGAAATAGGGGTCCCCCTGAACCAAGACAAAACTAATGAGCCAACCACTAAGCTTACATTTCTTGGTTTAGAAATCGACACTGTGAATATGCTGGTCCAAATTCCTGTTAGTAAGGTTCAAGAACTCAAACTTTTGTTGCAGCAGTGGGTCACACAGAAAAAAAATCTTCTTTCCCAGTTAGAATCTTTAGTGGGCAAGCTCAATTTCGTTAGTAAAGCCATCCCAGGTAGCCGTGCATTTAATAGGAGATTTTACAATGTTATGTCCGGGGTGCCCTCTCCCTATCATCACATCAGAATTACGAACCCTATCCGTGAATACATGTTCACATGGCTACAATTTTTAGACAACTTTAACGGCGTTGTATACTTCCCAGACACTGAATGGGTTACACTAGATACTTTGCATCTTTACACGGATAGTGCAGGTTCTGGCCACCTTGGTTGCGGCAGTTTCTTTCAGGGTCCGTGGGTTCATTTTACCTGGCCATCTTCATGGATAAACAAGCCAATTTTGCGGGACATAACTTTTCTCGAATTAGTACCTATTTTATTAGCTTTCATGATATGGGGATTGCGTTTGCAAAACACAAAAGTCATCCTCCATGTAGATAATATTTCCCTTGTACATATTCTCAACAAACAGTCAGCCAAGTCCCCAAGAGTAATGGTACTTGTCAGATCGTTAGTCTTAATGTCAATAGGCGCACATACTTGCTGCACAAGAACTTTGACAATTTTAATGTGTTTTGAACTTTGAAACTTGTGCATTTGCGTTTACCCATTCGCACAAACCTTGTGTATAACTTTGTCATTTGTATGTCTGTGCATTTGTACTTACCCACTGTACCGAATATTATATTTTGTGACGTTTGTGCATTTGCGCTCACCCACTGCGCAATGAGCCTATTGATGGGCCGTCACGTATTGTTGTATTGTTTGAATTGTTGTGAGGCAGCCCATTGGTAGCCTAAAGTCACTCACTGCGGCCAGTAACGCCAAACCATAATAAAGTATTTAGTCCTAATTAATCTCTCTTAGTTTATTCATCAGGTATCTTGGATAATCCACACGGAAAACAACCATCCTGCTGTCCATGAAGATTTACAGAGACTGCTTACAAATGAAGATGAAAATCCAGAGGTAACTTTCTTCTTATAAATTGATAATATTTTGCATGACAAATTGCTATTGATCATTCGATTACATTTTAACAAGTTTCAAATCATTCAAATACTCTATGCATTTAAGGAGGCCGACTTTAGTTTGCATTGCGCATGTTTTTGCGCATTCTAATATAATACAGTTGTTTAATACTTCTTATGATTTTTTTTTTCGATATCATTTATAAAATTGAACACAATAAACAAAATACAGATAAAAATATATAGATTTTTAAAGGAAATTTTTATTTTTAACACGATTTTTACGTTGTGTGGTAGGGGAGCATTGCCATTGCGCTTTTATGACGTTATGATAAAATGAAGCTTTGTAGGAATACGTTATAAGAAATAACATAAAAGAAAAAGTAAAAATTGTACGCTGTTGAAATTTTATATACAGAATGATGCTATCCTCGAGGATATTTTCCACATTTTTGGAATGAATCCATTGTACCATTCATCATTCGTGATGATCCAAATATATAGCAAAATTTGGTGCATTTTAATATTTTGAGATGGCCCCACTAAAAACCAGACGGTAGAATTTTGTGTTTTTTACATATAAGGTAGGAAATGATATTACTTATCATATATAACAATTAGAGAAAAAAAGCTATTGTAGTATTTTTTAAAACTGCTTTGATGTGCGGAAAATGACAGTTTCCTATATATTCCTATAGTAAATGTACCTCTATTTTGAGATGGTCCCTAAAAAGAACCAGACGGTCGATTTTCATGAACCTTCGCATATAAACTAGAGTTGGTTTAAATTACATATGGTTAAAAAATAAAGAGTTATGCTATTGTAGTTTTTCCGCTAAAAAAAACCCCAAATCGGCCTCCTTAAATATAGGGTTATTCAAAGGTTCCCTGCAAAGTGTTTTGCCTACACGAATAAATACCTTTTCGTCCAAACTAATATTTATTGTCATTTTCTTATTTAGGGTACCTGCATTTTTATATTTTTTATCCTTAAAAATGAACAAATGTCCAATGTGAACTTGTATTGTTAAAAAATTGAGGTTAGAATAGTTTAGAGTACTGGTGTTTTTAGAAAGATTTTGAAAACAGGAGTTTTCCTACACACAATTGTGCATTATAATAGTGTGACAGTTGTAGTAATGTACATGTTAAAATGATAAAGTCACAATTTAAAAGTTGTAGGTTCCATGTGTAAGATTAATGTACTTTATAGATTCGTAAATCTGACAATTAATAATGTCGCAGGAATCATGGTCTTTATGATTTATTTTAGAAAAACATTTATGATTTTCTGAAGAACAGCATTTTTAAGCCAATAAAAAACATACTCTTTAAATCATATATATGTTGAAATAGAAGCACTGCGTGTTAATCAAAATTCGTAGTTTGCAATCTTTGAAAATAACTCAAACTTAAAAGAAAATGTTCCTTAAATTCTGCATTTGAAGAGATTTGTGAAAAAGGGTAGAGTAATATTTCTCAAAACGCTTAGTATTATGATTTAGTTTTACAACTTTTCTATTAAAATTTGGAAGGAAAGAGACACGTTCCTCAAATGAATGCTTGTTAATATTTTGATTCAGTGCCATCTTCTTGCAAGAGATAACTCTTGACAGTTCACACCAAACAGAGACTCAAATTCCATAAATTAGTTTGTTAAATATATTGATAATTAAAATGACGAGATTGTGCAGGCTTACTTTTATTAATGAAAACCAAGTCAATTTTGTTATTTTTACCCCTCTAAAACGACAAAATTAATGTTGGAAATGAAGAGCAAACATATCTAAAAGATCGAGAGAAAAAAAAAACGTTGATCATGCCCAATTTGCAACCAAATGCAGTCAGCACTACGCAGACACAAACAGAAGTGTCACAACGAAGAAGATGAGGTTATAACTGCATTAAATTTGGCACCGGAAAAGCGACAACCTTTTAATAATAATGAAAAGAAAACACATATATCAGAAAAATGCTAAAGCACCGAGTTATCATTCTGAAAATCTGATGAAAGAAAGGAAGAAAAATATCATACATCACCATAAAAGAATATGTAAACGTGCAGATGAAACAATACCACTTTCATAGACTATATAAGTTTTATTTGGTCTGATGACAGTTTTAAAACAGATTTGTGTCGATTTTGTTATGCATTTGGGATGATTTCGAGAACTAGAGGCACAGCTGTGGATGGTAGCTGACGCTCTTATTTGCCAACACCAAGAAATTGAACAGGAGCTGCAGAACAGAATTCCAGTATTTAAACTCACATCTGGTTGTTAAGAGAAAGAGGATGAATGTGTCAGCCATGGACTTGTTATAAAATTTAAGTTCACATTGCGGTTATTTAATCTGCAAAAATCCAGATGTTTTAAATAACACCACTATCGATATGTTTGTTTCAATAAATATCACATACCCAGCAATAGTCCAGAATTGGAAAATGTGCAAAATGTTTCTAGTTTCAGGAAAACGATAATCAAAAATGTACTACCAGGGAAACAATACAAACTGCTGAATGCAACGAGCAACTCCACGTTCGGCGTCGAGCTTCAGGCGGACTCTGTTGTACGCATTTTTCTTTTACGAGGTTACATACACATACTTTTAGATACACACGCACACACACTGGGAAAAGATGTATATCAATGTAAACAAGAATCGTATTGACGCAAGCGTCAAATGGGCCGCAGAAAATATAATTGTTGTATGAATCATTGGTTATTTTCATAAAAACACACGACAAAGAAGAAAATATGTGTTGGTTGTACTAGTTTTTATGGTAAATTTTAATATACTTTCCGACACTTGTTTTGAAGTTTAACATTATACTTTTATCATAAAGAATCGAGTTCGTTTGTTACAGTAAGCATTTCTAACGGTATTGTATGATCATTGCCATTGTATGAAGTAATTAAGAACACACTGATTTGTACATTACTCGAATACAAAGTTTACAAAGTTCAACTCATCATTTTTCTCTTGGAGATTATGTATTTCAAACCATGTTGGGTTTTTTTTGTTGCATTGTATTGAATGAAAACTTAATGGATTAGTTTATATGATTTCAAGGGACCATATGAAAAAATAGAAATGAACTAGAGCAGAGCTCGTGGCAAAGCCACGAGTAGGTCTTCCGTTGTTGCTGCGGGTTGAAAATATATGTGATTTGGTGTCAAACGATTATAATGACTAAACTTTCAGTTCTGCTTTTGTTATAAAAACGTGTTGCGATTGAAAGCCTGTATATAAAACGTGTTTTAAAAAAGAAAGGAAGAAAATGTTTTGGGAAAATATTTGTCGAACCCAGTTTGTGTAATCGTTTCAAAAATTCTTTAAAAAATGAGATGTTTAATGGCGAGTTAAATTTTCAAAGGGTAGCAAGCATTGTTATAAACAGTATGTACTCATGATTCATATCAGGAATTGTATTTTTTTTTAAACCATACCCGCGTACAAAACACGTAACCTTTACTCTGGGATAACTTCTTTTTTTAAATCTTTCTAAATTTTTTAAGACTATGTGCAAGTTAAGAATTGTTACGTGCTGACAAAATTTAGTAATTAGTCAAAGTTGATGGCTTCTCTGAATTTTTCTACAGAGAAATGTGTGTCTTCTGATATTATTTAACGATACGAGTAGCCTTGGACATTCAAAATAATATATAATCAGCTAAAAAAAAGATCAGCGGGAGAATTTATGCAAAAGCGAGCATCTAAATTTTACTCCAGATGGTGATGTTTCATAAAGACACCGCTATGCAAACGTGAATTAAATAACCTTATTTAGAGAAATGAATATTACTTCTCTCGACAATGTAATAATATGCAAAATAATTATTTTTATGTAAGTGGGTTGACTAATTAAATTGAAAAAAAAACTTCAATTGCGCTTGCGTAAATTGGAATTCTGAGAAGGAATTAGACAGTCCGTGTTAGAGAAATTCAAAGAAGTTATGAAACTGGTCAGTTTCTAGATCAAACTGCGCATTGATGTATTAAAAGACTATCATGGGTATCGTCTGTACCCACGGTCCGGAATCCCTATGTGCAGTCATACATTGTATGTACATCGATACACCTTTACCTCCCCACCTACAGCCATACAAATCAGGGTGCAACTTTCATATACACATGCATAGTATTATAGTTCTGGAAACTATTTACCTTGTATTTTAATATATTGGGTATTCATTGTTCAGCTAAAATTAGTATTCCACTTGCTGTAGCCAACCTTGTAAGTAAATTAAGTTGCATTACAACCTCATAATACACAACTTTTTTTTTTATCAATTTTCATACAATTAGCAATAAATAAAATCCCCAATAACGCACATCTATCTCACTTAAGTGTAACTTTGAGAAGCGCATATATTTTTGGGAGGCAGATATGTCGCTATATTATAGTCTGCAAGTCAAGTGAATTATCATGGTCTTTCAAAGAAATAAGAACTATGTCGACACTTGCAGTACTTTGATGATTTCTATGGCGGTCGACTGCATTGCATAATGTAGTGACCTGTCGTATTTCCCAAGAACAAAATTTCCTTTGAACTTTTAATTATAATACATTATGAATTATTCTGTTCATAACTATAGAAGTTTAGCGTGTTTAACAGGTTAATTTATTAGCCACATTCTCAGGTTACGATTTCTCATCTTCAATGTGTAGATGATTGACTTCGAATAATAGTCTTATTGTTTATAAAAGCACCCTTCCAACTGTTACTCAATTACATATGTTCTGAGAAGCGACACACGATTTTCGGTCGCACGTGGCGATTGATTTAACACAAACTGACGAATAAACAAACGGGTGGGAAAATGAAAAACGTTGAGAAGAAAATGTTACACATAAGAAGTCACCAAAAATGATTTTCGACAGATCTGGATATCTTTTCGCCAATTTAAAAAAATTCCAGCGCGAGCACTTGTCAAGGGACGGGAGGAGGGGGGGGGACGCAGCAATGAGTTCGCTTCCACACTGAAACGAACAGCCATGTAGAAAAACTACAGAGTGATTAATATGTGACCGATAGAACCTACTCTTAAGTTGTTTAAAACTCGTGTGAATATTCTTTAAAATACTTTTCAAATGCCTCAATTCAGGACATTCTTTTATCGTGCTAACACCTACCGAAAACATGTAACATGGAACTTTGATTATAATTTGATTTGATTTTTAAACTACCTTGTACGCTATCGTATAATTAAATCAATGCTCAATCAACTGTACAAGTAAAATAAATTTGTCTTTTCATCTTAAACCTATATAATAGTTGAAAACATAATAAAATATAGTTTTGTCCGTGCAAAATATGAAACATGAACGCGTGATAAAGTACATGTAGAAGAACACGAGCCGACCGCGGATCACTTGTCCACTCGCGCTGGATCTCCTCGGCCATGTGCGAGGGATGATCATCATTTAATATTTGTGGGGGGGGGGTGTTAAAATTGTTTTAGATATACAAACCAACCATTAATTTATGTCTGACGATGTTTCCGATTTAGAGTAATATCGTTCATTAATACCGGTTTTCACTTACAATCAAATTTTTAATAAAATAAATACAAGATGGACAAACTTTTATAACATACATTTAAAACAGTTCTTGTATTTACGGCTATATAAACTAAAACACGTTCATATTCATCTAAGTGTGCGTCGCGGTGTGCGAAACTTGTGTATTAGATCACCGCTTACCGCTAGGAAGTGCAGCCGTGGCTGATATCCTCAGCCGTGGACGTCTCCTCGGTCGTGGACGAAGGATAGATTACCTAAAGGTTCAACGCACAGACACGCACAGCTCAGAACCCAGGAAGATTTGAAAAGTTTCCAGTATAATGACCATATTCTATCAAATAGAAGTTCTTTATTTTAAACTTGAAACCCACAATTGATCTATGTCTGATATTGCTTTAGATTAAGAATGACATTGCTTTTATTAATTAACTGAACGATTTCTTAATTGACACCTAATCGTTTAGTCCATAAACTTTTATGTGTAATCAAAACTAAAATAATTCTTGAGTTTGCGGCTAAATAAACTCATATTTGAGAGACGCAACCCTCGTGTATTAGATAACCGCTGACCGCTAGGTAACCCAGCCGCGACCATGGTGACCGGTTTTCTCGGCCGCGGGCGAGGGAGAGTTTCGTTAACTTGGCCAAATTGCCGCGAGTACTGGTCAATACGCTCACTTTTTACTCTCATATTATGCAATACCCGAACACAAAAACAGTTTTATGAGATCAATAAAGTCACAAACAACATTTTTTGCAGCTACGCCCATATCGAAAAATTTACCGTTTTAGAGTTATGAAGCAAATACTCTTAAGGGATCTAGAACCCTCATTTTAGGGACTAGCCCCTCTTTTATGGTATCAAATGAAAGCTCTTAATATTCTGCACAACTTTTGTTCTATATGTGACTAGAAAAAATTTACAACTAAAAAGTTATTGAGCAAAGATATAAGCAAAATTTAACATTTTTTGAAACATAAATTTCGATGTAATTTTTTAAGAAGTAAACGTGGGTTAATCAAACATGTAAAACTAAGAGGACAACGTTCAAGATGTCTACATTAAAGATTTGTAAATCAAAACTACTTGCTACGGATCAACTCGGATCCTTTGCAGGTACACGAGACCCATTAAAAAAATATTCAAAGGGGAATAACTCAAAACCGGAAGTAGCTATTTCAGAATATTTTGTGCTATAGTAAGCTATTGTCATGTCCAATGAACCCTGAAAAATTGAATAAAATCTAATGACAAACAAGCGAGATATTACAGTTTAAAGAAACGTCTAGAAGAAAAAGAAGAAGAAAAATAATAATGAAGAATTTCCAACAGAATCAGTACAAGGTCTTCCGTTGGAAACGGAAGACCTTAATTAGTTCAAATTTTCCAGTCAATTAAAATTTTTATTTCTATCATCTTTTTGTGTAGATAATTGTTGTGATGACATTTCATGATATTATCTACCAAATTTTACATGGAAATATAATAAATACACACACAGTCATTTTATTTGACAAGGCGCATAGAAATTTAAATATATCATTTATATAAAATTCCATGTCATTAAGGTCTTGAATATTTCAGGTCTTTAGTATGCCCCGTTTATCGATCCCGATACATTGTTTTGAAAAGAATGAAGAACTCCGAAATTTCCGAATAGATTATAGTCTCGATAAAAACGCGCCAAACACGACACTCTACTAAGTATGACCGTGCTTTTCATTTACGAGTAAAAAAAATTATGTCATATTTTTTAAAAGGCATGAAACATATTTCTACAAGTAAATTTACTTTTAATTCATAAAAATTAAGCATGATATTAATTCTATTAAAAAGGGCTATCCCGCCGAAACGCAGTAGCAATATTTAAATGTATATCAAATAACGGATTAATACGAATATTGAAGAGTTATGTGAATATATTTCGTAATTCATGGACGCTGTATTCGAGATGACTGATGAAGAAAAAAATCAGAAATAATAAAAGAAAATAATTTTTAAATCCTTAAACGTACACAAAGGCTGAGGCATCGCTCTTACTTCACAGTACGTGACTTTCACTTAGCTGGTTCTCAAAGGAAAAAAGTGCAGCTACCGATCTGCCATCTTTACCCTCAGGGGTAAAAAAAAAAAAAAAAAACAAGAGGCCAATGGGCCACATCGATCACAAGAGGAACAATAGGTATGATAAAATCAGCTTAATGGAGTCATAATACAAACTATCTTGACAATGTACTACATGTAGATCCTGTATAAATAAAATCCATTTTTAACTCCGGATATTCTTATGTTTATAATCATTAGTCCCTTTTCTAACAGGATAATTTTATACTCATATCATATGTTGAGTATTGAATAGGTATGATAAAATCAGCTTAATGGAGTCATAATACAAACTATCTGGACAATGTACTACATGTAGATCCTGTATAAATAAAATCCGTTTTTACCCCTGGATATTCTTTTGTTTATAATCATTAGTCCCTTTTTCTAACAGGATAATTTTATACTCATATCACATGTTGAGTATTGCAGTCCTCAAAAAGATCCTTAACAATTGTTTATATCATGGGAAATAAAGCTATATCAAACTCTGAACCTTCTTGTGAGGCCGAAGAATTGTCCTTGAGCCGAAGTCTTAACGATTTTAAAGATGCATCTGGCTGATTCGTTTCTGGAAAGATCTTCTCTATATATTCCTATGTAAAACTTTAACGCACCCCCCCCCCCATTGTGGCCCCAAGGGATCATGATTTTCACAACTTTAAATCTACACTACCTGAGGATACTTCCACACACGTTTCAGCTTTTCTGGCTGATTAGTTTATGAGAAGAAGATTTTCAATAATTTACTCTCACCCCCCACTGGTCCCACCCTACCCCCCCCCCCCCCCCCCCGGGTGTCATGATTTTCACAACTTTGAATCTACACTACCTGAGGATGCTTCCACACACGTTTCAGCTTTCCTATATATATATATTCCTATGTAAAACTTCGACCCCCCCCCCCATTGTTGCCCTACCCTACCCCCGGGGGTCATGCGCCACTGCATACAGATATTTGCAAATTTACTAGCTCATGTTTACATTTATATCCTTGCTTGTAAATCACATTAGTTTTTTTTAAATAATCCATGTAGTCATGGCTGCACACTAATCATACTGGACTCTGAAAAGTTCCAAGTTAATTTCAACACAAAGCTTCTTAATGCTGTGTTGAAAAACATTGAAACAGGGGGCAGCACCACTGTGGATCAGACAGAAATGGATGAGGAAATAGCAAAACTGTTTCCCATCCAAACCCAAGACGAAGTTTGGAAATGTGAAGATAAACTTAAAGAAGAGGACGTGGCCAATAAAATGGTAACTATACATATTTTTATGAATTTTAAAGGAAAATTTGCTAGTTTTTTCCATTTAATTTCTCGTACATGTATTTAGATCAACTTGTATATAAAGACTTTTACAACTTTATAAAGCTTAATGACTTTCATTTAACAATGGTCCCTTGCATCCATTAAGTTTGCCAATAACTGTAAATACTGACATTTTATACTATACTGATATTTACATTTTAACATTTATCTTTCAAAATAATATTTCAAGTACACAATAAAATTATTTACATATACATAGTATATAGCCAAGCATATTTATCTACATGTATATGAAATTTAAACCATCATCTACAATTAAGGAAACCTCCAACAGTTTAAATGATGTTGGACCAACATTGGCCCAATGTTAAATATTCTTGGCCAACATTGGCAGAATGTGACATTGGGCCTAAATATTGCCAACGTTGGCTCAGTATCACATAAATTGGGCCAATGTTGGCCCCATGTAGCATACATAATCCCAGTGTTGACTCAACGTTGGGAAAATGCCAGAAGATGATAAACACAACATTGGGCCCACGTAACCCCAATGTGTCTGGTCAACATTGGGATCTGTAGCTCCCGGTCTTGAAAATTCGCATGGAAAACATGGGAGCTACAGTGCCACGCATTGTAAAAATTGATTAATCTTCTGTAACTCCGGTCTGGAAAATGTGCATATAGAACCTGGGAGCTACAATCCAACGCATTATTGAAATTGATTAACCTTACCTATACGTAAATTATGTAAAAACAATTAGCACCATTAAATTATATAAGTAGTTAACTTCTGATATTATATCTGTACTTGTAGGTTAATCGGTCCAAAACTAGCGCACGTTTAATGCACAATAAATACACAAATTTTTCAATGGGTAGCATTGAAGCTCCAAGGTCATACCTCCCACTTTATACAGACCGAAGGCTACAGAACTGCAGCTAAGATTTTTCTGAATATAATAGTATGATATTCATTAATTATTATATTAATCTAATAACAGTATTGATATTGATTAGTTAAGATATAATGTATTTTGGTAAAACATTTAGTTCAATATTAAAAACCCAGGTAGAACACCTAGGTTTACCTGGCTTTAGTTAATTAAGGCCCTTAGGACATATGGTCCTTCTATGGTCAATTAAAAAGGTGTGTTTTCAAGGAGGGAATCCATTGGTCTTTAAGTTTGTGTAGTTTGGTTTTATTGGTCTGTGGATTTCCAGTTCTTTCAGTTTTAAGACATTCTTAATAGTAAAGCCAAAGAGACACGACTTGTATTAGACTTATCAACACCTTTGGTATTTGAGTTTACTTCATCTGATGTAGAACGTCTGTCTCTGCTGCGTCAGCTAATAGATACGCGCACACTCATATGGCGTGGGACTGCCCATTCCCATATGTATGTTATGAATTATGATTTTATCATAATGTGTCAAATCTAAAGACATCTCGTATATAGCTCATGTCTAAGTGTAAAGAATTTTTATGACCTGTATGGATACAATGAATTTTATACATATCACTTATTTTTGTTATCAATTCATTTCAGGGCATTTATTTATTTGTTATTTATTCATTTTATCTGTAATATCACAAAGATAATCCGATGTCCTGAACCTTACACAGTGTTTGATATATATGTAGAACTAGCACTGTTCCAATAAGATTGACAATACGTCAATTCTCGCGCTTGTGTGGATATCATACTGTGTTTAAATATCATTTGCCGAGTCCAGGCTTTTTACCCCCTCATTCAAAATAGCCTTGAATTTTCACACGAGGCCAAATCAAGCATGCATTTTACATGATGTTTTTATCTCAGTAAAACATACAATCCCTGTTGTCGGCGGGAAATCTATCAAATCAAAGGGGAAAAAAGGGATTTATTTTGCCTATACCATGTTTTGAAGTGAAACTTTGGAAATGTGTTGGTGTGAGACCTTTTATTCAAAACATAATGGAATGATATTATGTACGGGTTAACAAATCTGCGGAGCTTCGCCAAATGTTAAATCATACCTTGGAACATTGTTCCTGCTTATCAATATGCATACGACAGAAAATCATTTAGTTATTTGGAATTTGAAACACTATCCGTCTTTAATGAATGACGTAAAATTTGATGATTGTTCTTTATTACTGAAAAAAAAACAAGCGATCGAATTAGGATAGAATTAACAATCTGTATAATTATGTTTAACTACTTTTCGAAGTGTACGTAGGTCTCCTGGACAACCGCCATAGAGCTGGAGTTGAACAGACGCTTAGAAAATGTAATCATCCTCTATAGTGTTATCTTTGCTGAAACAAAGAAATGATAAATGACAGTGTGAATGACAGTGTGAAAATACAAAACAGAATGTATATAAAGAAGATGGGTGAATGAGGCGTGTAAACTGCCCATATGAGGATAGATATGACACTGTAAAATTAAAATATGAACAAATCTCATTATTTTCCTTCTTAATTATTAAAAACAATGTATAGAGTGGGTCTGGGCTCCATATTTTTGTCGTAGTCTATATGATGTTCAAAGGAAATCAAACCGATTTCAATCAACAAAAACGTGGAGAGTTTACCCACTATACTTGAAAAATGTCATTTTGTATCCCAACTTTTGAATGTTTTAGAAAAATACTACAAGTCCGTGAATTAGTGGTTGAAGTTGCATTTAGCATTTAACAGTGAAGTTTGTTCTGACTGAAATGGCTCAGTGGTTAAAGCACCATACAATAGGTAACATTATAGAGGTAGAGTTTGTAGGTTGTGGGTTCGATACCACCAAAATTTTAGATTTTTTTTTCTAATCGTTTGTTAAAATATTCAAAACTGAATATAGTAAGAAATAATAGTGAGCAGTAAAATCATCGTTTTATTAATTAGTTGTGAGTGAAACATTTTATTCAATTCGTAAGTATTTAAGATCGATCCGAGAATGTTGCCTCCAATTTCCAGTTTTCGTAATGGCGCCTGTTCTGGCGTTTTTCTGGCAACATCAATGTAAATTTATTTGAAAACCAATCAATAATAACAAGAAAAGTTTTCATTTAGAATTTTTTAAAATATTGTTCAAAAACATAAAATTTGAGACAATTCATTTCATATATTATAAAAATGCCACTGGACACAAATAATCTTTGAGCACACTGAAGGTATGTTATATTTTACAAATTGATTTAATTTAACATTTATTTTAGTCGTTTGACTTGCAAATTGTACATTGCAGAACAAAAAACACATTTGATTCTGGTGTCTTTCAGAATTCTTGCAGAACTCGATCTCTTTAATTTGTCACAAACCTTTTTGTTGACTTTAGACATCAGTTTCTTGAGGGATTCCAAGGGTCGAACTGATATTTACAACTGTTTAGTCGTTTTTGAGCGCTGTACCTTTATTAGTTACAAGTACGTAGTCGGGTTAATCTTTCTTTTTCTGTTTCATCACGTTTTTGCGATACCCTCCTAATGTATTTTATAGAAAATATAAATAAGGTTTGTTCGATTGGTGAAAAAATGTATTATTTAAAATGCTGCATTTTTTTTCAAAGTTACAAAAAAGATATTAATCAAAGGCCGGAACGGCCAGCCGTGGCCACAAAGGCGTCGAGCTGACATCTGTCAGTACAAGATATGCATTACCATAAAAGTAATAAAGTCTCTTTCCTATGCATCATATATGACACATTTTTTTAATTCTGTCCCACTTTCAACGGTGTAACACACCGTTATTGGCCTTGCTTTTATTTATGGCTTCTCTACATTCATACAATCCTGGACATTTTTTTTCCGACGACCCATCCAGAAAACGTTTATAGTAGAGCTGAATTTCTCGGATCTCTTCTCCCGTCCACTTAAGTCTTTCTACTGTGAATTGCCAAAGTAAAATAAATATTCTTCAAATGTCCAAATATAAAGTCTCCAACCTCAGGTTCAAAGTTAGTTTATTACAAATAAGAGGCCCAAGGGCCACATTGCTCACCTGAGTAACATTGCTAATAACTCTAATCATCAAGCACTAGCATTTACAGTCGAGTCTTGTCCAGTCTATTATATGTACATTGAATCTATGTGCAGTGTCAATCTATTTGTTTAAGCTGATTACAAGCCAAAACATTTTTTTTACAAAGCCAGGGCAGCTTATTCATTCCAGTTTAATTAGGGATTTTCAACTTTTGGTCGAAAAGATTGATGTTGTACATTACAAAGGGTTCCGCTTAAGAAAGCGATTGCAAGACGTCACGTGACCGATTCATGTTACGTCTAAAACCAGAATTGTTTACTGTAACCATTTCCGGAAAACGTGTAGCGCTTGATCGAGTTAAGAAAGTAATGGCAGACGTCAACAAATGTCAATCGAAAAGTTCGACTTCTGACCAGCCAAGTGACCGGAGTGAAAGGGAATTCTGTTTTTGAAAAAGGGACAGCAAGCAGATCAAACCGTTTAAAATTTTTCAATAAAGTTAATTATGACCTGAGTAAAACCAGAGGAACAGAGCACTCGTATTCACGCGAAGTAGACGATTGCTATAATACACAAACAGCTGACCAGACTGATTCGTGCTATTTAGAAAACGGGGATTATTGATGCGCATGCGCAATTCCATCAATGTTGTTATTATGTAAACAGTCAAGTTAAAAATAGCATGAACTAAGGAAGACACGTGGCAACAAACATAAACCATTTATTACCATAAATTACTTATATCGTTTGATGCGGTTGTATAATATTCTTAATCTTAATAGTTACAATAAAATGACAACTTTTCATGACTTGTCTGTCGCCGTTCTTTCAGGGAACATTCTCTCACCGAATTTGGAATTATCAATAGCCTTTTTCTGTGATTGTGCCAAATGACGGGTGTCACGGAGGGCCTCCACGGTCTGTCCGTGTACACCCTTGGCCTTCTGGACTCCTCGGGAGGCTGCACTGTCCCCATCGGTAGTGATATGCCTGACGTATGTGGGCTCGGGGTCACTGAGGAATTCTTGACACATTTCCTCTGTGGCCAGATCCTTTCTGCTGATGGGCTCATCTATCATTAGGGTGGCGGTGCATTTCCCAGTATGGTCTGGACATGTCCTTCCTATTACTTCGTTGTGACACAGCTTGTTCTTGAGTGCTATGCATAGGCGTCGGAACCTTGGGGTGGGGGGGGGGGGCTAGGAGGGGCTTAGGCCCCCACTTTTTTTAATGCAAAGTTAGACCTTACCGTTAGGCATTTTGCAGAATAGATGGTTCAGCCACCCACCCACCCACCCCCCCCCCCCCCCCTTCCCCCACGGATTAGGATTTTCATTATTTGGGAAAAAGAAATGTTACTGGTACTGTACCAGTTATCGGCTAAGACCAGTTATCGGCCAAACTGAGAATTCGGGTTTATAGCACGCGACAATCCAAGATTTTTTAATTCAGTCGTCTTTTTCGAATAACGAAAAGTAAGTTTGCTTGAAAACTTTCTTGAATATGTTTTATGCATGAGCTTAAACGATCATTGTTTACCGCTGAATTTACATCTTTGCACTTTCAGCAGTGGGGGAAGTGACGTAATAAGTTAAAAATAGAATATTACCTCTTTGTGATACGTTATTATATCCCTTCTTTGATTTGACATATAAAATCAATATATTTAACATGTATAAACAAAAGGAATTCACGAATTTCCGAGAGATTCGTAGCGCAATTGAACGCCTGATTGCACAATTATGTATTGAATAGTATACGATTTGGTGTATTACCGTATAACAATAAACGAATTATTTTATGAGTTTTGTTTATAATGTATCATGACCCCGAAGACGTTAGTCTGACATCACAAGGGGCATAATTCAAACTACATTTAGCAGAGTATAAAAGCAACATGAACACGGATTTTTACTATGTTATTATCACGAAGCCGATAACTGGTACAGTAAATCGTAAAAACTCGGCAAATTCGGGGCGAGCTTAAAAGCAAAAAACAAGATGTTTTGGGTTCTAATGATATAAACTAACAGATTAATAAATAAGGATTTCACTTTTTAAAGTATGCCAAGCTGGTACAGTACCAGTATGGCTGGAAAGATATTTTTTAATTTTGGAAGTATATGTTTCTCCTCCCCCACCCCCCACGGATTAGGATTTTTATGACCTTTGGAATTAGGTTTTGTTTCCAAATATTTCTGAGGACCAGTCTACCCCCCCCCCCCCCCTTTCAATTTTCTTCCGACGCCAGTGCTATGCCTATGATTTTTTTTCCAGGCGCCACAGTTTCAGATACATTGTACGTCATCCTAGTTGCTGACTTGAATGGTGTTCTGTCCCGCGACCAGTACAGCGGATTATTATACCTCCCGTCCCCTTCTACCTGAATGGGTGTTTGGCGAGGGAATCCATGGCTCTTGAGAACGTCTTTAAGGTGAGCTCTTTCTCTCTGCAGGTCCTCCCTCACCATGTTGACAATATGGAGTCCCACCTTGCTAGCAGTGTAATGCAAGCCTGTCTATGACAGGGCAGGACAGTTTAGGGCCATGAAGATTTCTTGTGGTGTGGTCCCCATTATTGAGTTGTCCATAAGTGCAACCCACAGTCCGATGTTTGGTTTTGCTGTCTTAGCCTCACGGGTCTCTGACTCTGTCTCCTCGTATAGTTTGGTGCTCTCCGAGTGGAAGTTGCAGTATATGCATTTTAGGGTCTCTTTCCGGCAGACGCCCTTCTGTTTTTCCCTTTGGAAGTCAAATTGTAGGTATGTTTGGCAGTTTGGGCTCTGCAGCTTGTGCATATGGTATGCTGCATAAAACATGTCGCATGTTTTTCCAGCATGAAGCAATCTATATGTTTCTCTTTCCGCCTCGGTGGTAGGGTTAGTCTGAGGCATGTTGCACCGTGTCTTGGTGCGGAGTGGCATTATGTTCTCTTTAGATTCTGTTTGCAAAATGTAGTCTCTTAAAATACATTCCCCTGTCTTTCTCTATATATTTATACTAAATGCTTATCGGAGATTCGCCCTCTCAGAAGGCTGCACACAATCATAAGGATATTTTATTTATTATACAACATGTTTTTAATAGTCCCACCCATCTGTCAATTTAACGACATGCGTAAATTAGCTCCTGGGACCATTCAATATAAATGGCAAGTGAACCTACTCCTCCGTAAAAACAAGATGATAAATGCTCTGTGTTGTTGGAATCTGAATGGTTTAACAAGAAATCTTACTAGTAGTTGTACAGTCAATACTATATAGAGTATAAATAAATCATGTTACACAATGAATTTTTTTCTATATAGAGTATTAAAACTTAAGAAACACAATATATGTAATGTCATACGATTTTAATAATAATGATGATGTCAGACTCAAAGTCTTGCAGGAGACAATTTGGCTGTTTCTTTAAGCTAAAGTACTTATGACATCAACAGTGATTTAGAGAATTTACTAACTTTTCATAATCAATTTATTAATAAGTTAAAAGATGGTAATATAAACAATAAAATTCCTTTTTTGATGATTCATGCGAGTTATGAAGGTAGCAATCATTGCAGGAAAAAATCACATAACCCGCTAACGCTGGTTATGTATTTCTTGTGCAATGCTCCCATCTTCATATCCCGTATGAATCACCAAACAAAGCATTTTATTGTTAAAATATTAAACCATCACATCGGGTTATCACTAGTAAGCATTGGCTTACAGATTTATTGTTCTTGTAAAGCTGATATTGTTTTCCATGTGGAGTCTTGTTTCAAATTGAAAAGAATTAAAGTTATTTATCACTATATTTTAAAATTAAACATTTCAAAGAAATAAGATTTTAGCTATGCTCTAATACATATACTTACAATTGAATCTGTTTTCAGCTGGTATCCATACTGGTTGTGTGTTGTGGACAGCAGTTTATAGCTGGATCCCGGCACCAGTCTGTTCTTGAAATCCTCCTTAAAGGTACTTATGGTGTGTGGTTCGGTATCCTGATCGACCAGGCCCGAAAACAGAAACTTTGTGGTCTTTCCTGTTGCCGAGTACCTAGACGTTATTGCCCTGGTCTCGGGTCCTTCTAGGATGAAGCACTTCACATTCTTGTATAAGAAATGTTTGAAGAAATTGTTTTCTTTGTATCAATTATTTTAAAAACAAATTAAACAAATTAAATCTCAGTCTCATTATTTTACTTTCCAAATTTTTTAAAATAAAAATTTAATGTATGATCATGATGTTAATGAAGCACTCTACCAACATTTTAAAATTTTGAAATTTTGGGACACTAAAGCCGCCGTGTGAAACCGATTTACCGCAATCTTATCCCAACCCTATCTGAAAGGGGATGCTGTGGTTTTTTACTTACATAGTAATCGACCTAATGTATGTTTAGCTTGCAATACAGATCTCTTAATATGCTCTACAAGAGCAGCTCTTGAGGGATCGAGGGATGCCATTGTACGGAAGCTGCTTACGAGCAAAGAGGACTAGGCGCGTGTCATTTACTCTATTGGAAGTGATAGACCGAACGTACATAATTATGTCTACAAATTCTTCTAGTTTATTAATTATATGTTCAGTCACACTGTCACAAGGAGAACTTAAGAATCTGAGTAACTCTGTTACGTTCTTAAACACATTTTAGCCTGCCATTCTGTCATTTTACCTGTCTCAACAAGTGGAACTCTGTATCCAAGTCAGTGAATGCATCACAGGATGAATGACCATCTTTAAGTCCTCCTTAAAGATAGCTTAAAGGTGTTTAAAGGTAGCTTAAAGACGATCTTTAAGCCACCTTTAAGCTACCTTTAAGCTATAAGTATTGCTTAAAGGTGGCTTAAAGAAAGCGTAAAGATGGCTTAAAGGCAGCTTAAAGACCATCTTTAAGCCACCTTTAAGCCACCTTTAAGGACAACTTATAGGTCCTTAATGTCCAAACTTCTTTAAGCCACCTTTAAGCCACCTTTAAGCTACCTTTAAGCCACCTTTAAGCCATTAAAAAAAAATTAATTCAATATTGTGCTTAATTTCCAACAAAATGTATTAACTTTATGAAAGAAAAGGTATTAAAACGGTTTTTGTTCTAGAAAGAAAAATGAAAAAAAAACACAAAAAAAAAACCGGCCACGGCGGGAATTGAACCCGGGACCCTTAGCTTACTAGCATCACCACACATCCTCTGCGCCACGGAAACTTACATATATATGAGCGTTTTTATATCCTATGTATCAGTGGATATTGAATCACTGTATTGAATGTGTTTACTTGAAAAGATTTTGACAAACCATTCAGTTTGTAACAATCAATTATATCTAATTTATAAATTAAATAAAATAAAAAATGTAAGAAAGAAAATGAAATCATTTCTTTTATTAAATGCATTGATACTATTAGGGTATTTGTTCAATTTCCCGCAATTTCCCGGTTTTCATGATCGCGGCGCCGTTCCAATATGTTTAAATATTAACATGTAATTGTATGTACATGTACATGATTTTTAAACTATCAATTCTATAACAAACAAAATTACCAATTACCGGTGACGTATTTACTGCATGTGGCAATTGCAAATGACTTGTACATACAATTGTATGATGTGCCAGGCCGGGTATATTTGACATATTTACCCTTATACATATATTTAAATAATCAATCCCTATTTATGATCACCGGTACATTAATTAATTAGCCTCAAGATTTTACTCTTACATACATGTATCGTTAATTTGTAGACGTAACATCTTTGAAACCCAGAGCTAGGAAATAATACTTTGAAAATGAATTACAAATGTAAATTAACTTTTATTCACTAGACTTATCGTATACTCGTACATACTAAGATTCAACGCCTTTAGAAACCCTGACGTGCACCTGGGCACACGACACACCTGTTGTGTATATCTTGTATATTCTGTGTTAGTTCCAGGGGTTTTCTAAAGTTGGACAAACAATAGACTTTAATTAGATATACACAAACATGCACCTGGGCACACGACACAACTGCTGTGTATATCTTGTATATTATGTGTTAGTTCCAGGGGTTTTCTTAAGTTGGACAAACAATAGACTCTAATTAGATATACACGAACGAACAAAACTATGTCTAGACAAACAAAGCAGTAATATCCTGCCCGATATAACAAAGGCAGTTGAGAGTCTTTTCATCTTTAACATGTATCTAGCAGATCTAGAGTTAGAAATAATGAAAATTGAAAAAAAAATATAAACCTTAAACCAATTAACAAATTAAATCATGCATTTTTGGTTCATTATCTTTATTTTGTTCAATAACCGGATGAACTGAGAGAGAGAGAGAGAGAGAGAGAGATTTTTTTTCACCGATTAATTTATAATAGGAAACAAACATACTTTAATTAGTTTTACGCACATATTAAGATACAGAGACTGCGCTCATACCTACAATAATTTTGAAACCCCCCAAAAATTATAAAGAATTTTATAACGGCAATCTGTGTCCATCAGAGCGGTGCTGATGATAGCGATCTGTGTTTAATGGAGCGACGATTAAAACCGCCTGGAACACCCCCCCCCCCCTTCCTTGGAAATTATATTATCACTCGGATGACCCCCTCCCATCTCTATAAAAGAGCTTTTGCATTTAATATATGTTTTTATTGTTCAGCTTGATCAATATTGACTTAAAGGCCACTTAAAGACAGTGTAAAGGCAGCGTAAAGAGAGCGTAAATGCCACTTAAAGATGCTTAAAGGTGGCTTAAAGGTGGCTTAAAGGTAGCTTAAAGAAGTTTGGACATTAAGGACCTATAAGCACTTGCTTAAAGGTGACTTAAAGGCGGCTTAAAGGTTGTATAGCCTTTAAGCTCCTTTAAGTCACCTTTAAGCCACCTTTAAGGACTTGCTTAAAGATGGTTTTTCGCCCTGTGCATGAAAGAACGACAGTCCTTTGATCTTGGACCAAATGATCTAACAATGTCATGAACTGGTATCCATCTCAAATCCTTGCCCTTTCCAAATGTCACCCATAAATCATCAATTTTCAAATCATCAAAAAGAACCACACTAATAACAACATCAATCTGTATCCGAACTTACCACGATGATTGAATTGATACTACCCAAGGCTGCATGTTTTGCATTTGCGTTTTGCATTGATTTGCATTTACTATTGTAGAGTCTGTCGTAATAGTTGCAGATACGATTTGGTCTGCTTAAATCCAGATGGTCTCGTTACGCCGAAGAAAAGTGTTTGGCGGTTTCAGGTTTCTAGTTATCTTCCGTCTAGATCTAATGCCTCGTTTTCTTTTAGTTTCACCTTTATGACTATCATCTTTGTAAACATCGAAGACAATATCTACTCTCTAATTGCCTTGCGCAAGCGAAGTGATGTGCGTTAAGATAATGTCATTGGCATAGTTATCAAAGGTTTGACATTGTTCGGTTGTTTTGAATTGACTAATTATGGGCCGTCAATAACAAGTGAGGGAACTGTCGGTACACTGTTTGACAATGCTTGACTAGCTTCCAAAATAGGCATCGACTGAGATTTCACACCAGTATTAAAAAAAACATTTTGAGAAGGCGAGGGGGAATTTCTGATTTTCATATTTCAAAAATTCTTGTAAATCACATTGCTCTGACAGGAAATAAGAGTCTAGAAAACAGGCTACAGTCATCTTCTAAATTTGCCAACTATGTCTTTGAAGAATCAGCTTTTTGTTTGGAAACTTTACCATTAGAAAAACGGAATCACTGAATTTTTCAAGCACAGCCATTGCACAAGCCCATGAGCAGAACAGTGCAATTGTAAAAGGTGATGATGGTGCGATATTGCTAACTGTCAAAGAATCTAAAGGATAGGTACCTGGAAACACTAGACTTGGAACTTATTTCTTCGGCGTATCGAGAAAAAAACTGAACTATTGGGTTTTTAGCAGACAAAATCGTATCTGCAACTATAACGACAGAAACTACTATAGTTGTAACAAAGGGAACAATGTTGTCAGTAACAGAGCTATATATACAGACATTGTTTCATCTTGAAACCATGAAGAAGCTGACACATGCAGCCTTGGGTAGTATCAATTCAAGTTCGGATACAGATTGTTGTTGTTATTGGTGTGGGTGTTTTTGATGATTTGAAAGTTGAGGAGTTATGGGTGAAAGGGCAGGAATTTGCGATGGATACCAATTCATGATAATGTTTGAACAGTGGGTCCGATATCAAAAGCACTTTAATTCTTTCATGCATTCACGGATTGTGATACAGAGTCCGTATTTGATGGGACAGGTAGAATGGCAGGCTGAAATGTGTTTGTGAGCGTTACAGAGGTATTCGGATTCTTAAGTTCTCCTTGTGACAGTGTGACAGAACATATAATCAATTTGTACACATCATGTACGTTCGGCCCAGCACTGTCAATAGAGTAAATGCGTTCGATACAATTGCTGCTCCCATGTTCAAAAACAATCTGGCTAAAATAGCGAATAGTAAGGTAAGCAAAAGAGAAATTTTTCGATTCTGTAACATATCATATAAATACTGATATAAGCTATCATGTTTAATAATTTTGTCATCTAGTTGTTTATTTGATAATTTATTCGTACAAATATTCGACTTGCTGTTCTCAACGTAACATTCATTACATACCATGCATACCGTGATACGAGTTGTTGCCGAGACAGTATTGAAAATTGAAGGGCAAATGGCGCTAAAAGCGATAGGGTCTGCTTCCCCGACAGATGTGTGCCCAAAGCTATAGTGTGCTGAAGTGGTACACGCTGCATAGGAAATGTAAAAAAATATTTTGCGTTATATCGTGTCAAAATTATCGTATAATTGCTTAAATTGGTGTGAAACACCTACAGATTTACTCCTTAATAGTCTTTATTAGTCCCCTACCGGTTTCACCGGAGGGGACTATAGCTTTCCTTTGCGTCCGTCAGTCTGTCTGTCTGTCCCACTTCAGTTTACCACACTTTTTTTCTTTATGCATTTGAGGAATAATATGAAACTTGCTGAACAGCTTCAAAATGTCAAACTACAGATCAAGTTTACACTTTTGTAGCGTCTGATTGACATATTTTCGAGAAAATTAATTTTTTATATTCCAATTTTTTAATGTTCGGGTTCGTTATCGGGTTCGGTGTGTAACTGAATAAACGAGGTCAGTATGTAGTCAGTAATAATATCGTGCGTTACTTGAACCATTCCTTTTCCTGTACCATTCCTTTTATCATTTCTAACAAACAAATAAATTCTTTAAAATAGTGTCAAGCATTGTGTTGTAAATTTAATCGGCAGGGTTTTTTGTATTATTATTACAATCGGGTTCGTTGTCGGGTTGGGCTGTTTAACTGTGTGGTTTGATTCGGGGTACAGAAGACGGTAAGAAATGATATTGTGCATAACAGTGCATTGTTTTCACAAATTTTTACCAGCGAATACAGAATAGACTTGGCGAAACTACAGGAGATGAAATAAAGAGTATTATTTTACCTATTTCCTATTTAATTTCTATATCAAATATATAGTTTTAATTTCCTCTGTTCTTTTATCTCTGATTAAAGCATGACATCTCGTTTACAATAGCTCTGAAATAGTTGTGTGCTTGGAAGCTTTCATAGAATAATACAAACCGGTAGGGGACGTGTATTGCTTATGCAATACTCTCAGAATGCTTGTTATTATTGCAACAAATCACTGCCATTTAATATCAAGTCAAATTATGTTAATATGAGTAAGAAGAATTCATAAGTCCGAAATGTCAGAAGTTTTCATGGCTTTTTTAACGATTTTGATATTTCTTATGCCACGAAAACGTCAGAACCGGCGCCATTACGAAAACTGGAAAATCACTGCCTCCAACTGGAAGCAGCATTCTAGGCTCGATTTGAAATTGATATATATTTAAACTAAATAATACAGCTTAAATTATAACTTTAATGAACATTTTGCATAGGCGTCGGAAGCAAATTGAAAGTGGGGGGGCTATACTAATCCTCAGAAATATTGAGAAAAAAGTAATTCCCAAAATCACGGAAATCCTAATCCGTGGGGGAGGGGGGGGGGGGGGGGGGAGTAGGCCTATACTTCCAAACAAACAATTACTTAACCAAATTTTTTTCTCTCCAAAATCATGAAATTCCTAATCCGTGGGGGGGGGGGGGGGGTGGGGGGGGGGGGGGGGGGGCTAGTATGCTTCTGAATCTAACTTCTCAATCTTTCAAGGTAAATTAGGAACGATAATCTTTTCTGCGAAAAAAAGTGGGGGGGCTGAACCCTCTATCATGCTATGTTTCTAATGGTTAGGTATAACTTTGCAAAAAAAGTGGGGGGGCTAAGCCCCCCCTAGCCCCCCCGGTTCCGACGCCTATGTTTTGATAATCACACAGGTAAACAAGCCAGGACAACATAAGATATTTCGGACTAGAAAATCGTTCTCTGAATATTGTGAGGTGATGAAAAAAGATTTGTTCACATCCGACAATATTTGATCACCTCATGATACTCTAAGAATGATTCCTTATTTGTTAAGTAAAATCTGCCACGAATTTTATGGAATGAAAATATACAAGTAGCTATTAATATAGATATATTTTTACATCTACCGAGAATGATTCCTTCTATTTCTTACCAACACTTATGGTTAATTCATAGCTGTATAGAAACAGACAGGACTGAAATCTACATGCTCCGTTTATCGATTGGTTGAAACCTACAGCAACTGAAACTGACACCAAAGAAAACATTTATTTGTTTAAATACACATACACACATTCACTCCTGTATTTCCTATATTTCATATTACCTGGTACATAAGTTATGTTGCTAAGTTATGTGTCACATGATATGTAATAGACTGTATAATGTGAAAAGAGCATTTCTTCATTGAAACATTTCATTACAATGATCTTTTAGCTTTCATGAATAACCTACCTCAAACACCCCAACAATCTGCAGTTAGAAATGCATTTGCTCCGTACAGACAAGTGAGAGTCAGAGGTGCATGTAACATGCGTGACAGGGCTGGTCAATTTGCAGCCTCAAGCTCCCCATCGGTTTTGCGTTTTGGCGAGTACAAGTCAGGTAAATCTGAATAACTTAGATTATTCATATCTCATCATGTACTCACTAGTGATTCTATGAAGTTAATTGTATAATGCTTAAATATATATATGTAAAGAAAATGAAAGCTTGCCAATGTAAGCTCTAGTCTTTAAAAATCTTACATCTAAGAGGCCTGTTTCATGAAAAACTTCTAACATCGATCATACACGTAGCTCATATTATACATTTTGTCATAATTGCATAATTTGTTTGAAAGGTATTTATTGTACTCAAAATATTATGTTTCTTTTTCAGGAAACTGCTTTAACTAGGGAGGAGAAACAGAAGTTGTTTGAAGGGGGATTGGGGGAAAGGAAGGTTACTTGGCTTCACAAGATTTGTTTACGTGACCAACCAAGTTCATATCACGGTGAACTTTTTAACTTCTTGTTTCTTTCTTAATTGACAAGGCTAAGATATCAAGTCATTGTTGGAATTAATAATTCACGGTATAAAAAAAATTGTTGATAAAGAATCTCACTATGTACTTTTTTGAAAGGTACATTACAAGAACTTATGATATTATTATTTATTGACCAACACTTCAATATTATTGCATCCAAGGCAAGTCCATTACTTTGCTTATATATATAACTGTATGAGTTCATTTTTAAATTTCGTTTCTTCGCGGAAAGGTTAAGGCAACTCCGAGTTTAACGACCGTCAAAATTATGATCAATTTAAAAAAATGTTTATTTTTATGAAAACAGCGCGGGATATTAATACCAAGTGAAAGAGTTCACCCAGATATAATTTTTCTACTTCGGAATCGACTCAATCTTTGAAGCTGCCGTGCCATGGAATCGCGTGTCAGTTAAAAATAGATCACTTTTTTACCTTAACAAAAAATCAAAAAGTGTAACACTGCCCTGAAGTTCATTTGTATGTTTGCTACAATAATTCGAATGGCAATTAGTTCGTGCTTATTAGTATTACTGCTAGAATCCTATTGTACATCGCATAAAATAAATATTGTAAATATTTATCGGAAACCCTCTCAACTTCTAAAATTTCATTGAAAATACTACGTATTTTTCGTTTAAAACAACAAAGCACAAGATTCTAGCAGCACTTTTCAGGTAGTTTAGGTCATATACCGTTGATATTTACCAAAATCATCTTTCCTAATATCCGGGTAGTGTTACACTTTTGCCATTTTTTGTACACACTGACAGAGGAAAGGCTGGTCAAGCCATATAAATGTCGATCCGCTTACCTTTTATAACACTCGTTGATTAAACAAAATACAGCCTACTCCGGATATATTGAAATTCAGGGGACCATTCAAATTATTTCAATATATCCGTAATTCAATATAAGCGAAATCGACTGACATGAAGCCGCCATTTTGTAAAAGTTCAATCCCGATCTTAAATAAAGAAGATCAAACCCGAACACATTAATTTAATCATCGTTTATATATCTATACATGTACATGTATTAAACATGGGATGCTAGTCTTCTAAAGTTTAATTGAAAAAATCAGTTAGTGTTGTTTGTTTCTTTTTGTTGCATTCATTGTCAATAATAAGTTCGATTTCCTGCAGGTTTGCAAAAATTTTGTCAGTAACATTAGGTTTTTTCTGCACATAAGTTTTAATTTTATTCATGTAACACTGGGCTTCTTTATCTGTGACGTCCTCTTCCCCGGGGATCGCTGCACTTTCATCGTCACTCTCGTGAATGTTGTCTTGTTCGCGATACATCTCGACAATTACTTCGTTTGTAATTTCCTCCCTTGAAATAATTCCTTCGTCTATGTTTATGTATTCTACGATCGGTAATTCGGAACCGCTTTTTTTTCAGAAGTTCACTCAGTTCTGCAAGTGGCGTGTTATCTGTGAAGTCATCGTCGTCGTCGTCCGATGTCTGTTGGTCATTCGTTTGTAATTTAGAAAAGCCGGCCTTTCGAAAGCAAATTTCAACACACTATGACGATAACATGCGCAATGATTTGTAGAGCCATTCGATTGCATGTTTAATGTTACATATGTAATGTTGAAGTCAGAATTTTCATCTAAACATTTTATTTTCTCGGAAATGAGAAGTTTTCTGTAATAAATTTTTTTAGAGTGTTTATTATGCCTTGGTCCACTGGCTGGAGTAAAGAAGTAGCGTTCGGGGGGAAAAATATCAAAGTGATGGATTGCATATTTTCCATTTTAGGATGTGCTGGACATTTATCGATAAATAAAAGAATTTTCCGGCGTTCCTTTTTGAATTTTTTGTCTAGGAGACGGACCAAATCTTTGAATATTTCGCTATTCATCCACGCACGTGAATTTGCGTAATAGTGAACAGGGAGGCTTTTGACATTTTTTAGACACCGGGGATTTTGAAATTTGCCAATAACTAGAGGTTTGAGTTTTTCCGAACCATCCATATTTGCTCCAACAAGCACTAAAATTCTTTCTTTACTTCGTTTCCCCCATGACATTGCTCACCCTTTAGATGAAGTGATTTTGCTGGCTCACACTTATAAAATAAACCTGTTTCGTCGGCATTGAATATATCTTTAGCTTCATAATCTGCTATTATATTGGGCAATTTGTTGTTTATCCAGTCATTGGTAAAATTCTATCAACACTTTCGCTTTCACCACAGACTGCTTTATATGTAATTCCGCGTCGTTTTTTGAATCGATCTATAAATCCGGAAGAACATTTAAATACAGAAACACCAAACTTTTTTGCGAATTCTTTAGATTTCTCAGCAAGAATTTCGCTGGAAATGGCTATATTTGAGGATCTTGCGTTGGTGAACCATTTATAAAGACAATCTTCAACCTCAGTATAATTTCCTGATCGCATTTGTTTGCGTTTTGGGGAATAATCACCGGACTCGTAAGCTTCAATCACTGCTGACCGTTGCTTATAAATCATCGTTAGCGTACTCGCATTAATCCCAAAATCTATTATCTTTGGCTTTTTCAGATTTAGGCTGTTCTTTCTTGTCAATTGCCATAACAAGTTCGTACTTAGTATCTAAAGATAAAGTTTTTCGTTTTTGTGGAGTTCCCAATTTACGTCTAGCATCAACAACTGATCAATACGTCCGTGGATAGAAAGAATTCAACAGTGAATAAATTTTATTTTGTAAAAGCAGTATAAAAACACATAAGGTGAGAACTTATCAATTTACACCTTTGTATATCAACCAGTCAGTCATAATTACTGTCACCAACCGTGACGACAGCCGCCAGAGAGTACTTCAATATAACCGTTATGAAAACAACTCATTATCACCTCTGGGGACCGATCGGTGACTTCAATATAAGCGATATTTCAAAATAGCCGAGTTCATTATAACCGTAAATTTAATGCAAAGAATATGAGAGGCTAAAACTGGGGATTTATTTCTATTTCAAATAAGCGATTTCAATATAAGTGGAGTAGGCTGTATCCAATCTTAGGTATCTGTATTAAAAAAGTCTTATTTTGGCATTGTTTACACTGCATTCCGATAATTTGTCTCCCGACATGATCTTCTCTTTTAAACATGCTTGTGACGTCATCCATGATAATCATACGTAATAGAGAGAAATCGAAGATATATTCAGTCAGAAGAGTTTCTAGTGATATTTTATGTCTGTTGTTTTTTTAATTTAAACCAGAGATAAAGTTAAAATCGACATGTTTCTGAGTAAAATATGACATCATGCTGCTTTTTGTGACGTCATATCGATCGGAGGAATTTGATCGCTGTGAGTTGCCTTATCATACCCGTGTTGTTTCAAATTTTTGAAAGGAATCTCCTTTTGGAACATCGCCATTTTGAAATCCTGTGTTCACGGAAATGCCACATGCAGCCGTTGTTACAAAATGAACTATGCCTTCAAGATCGTGCTGTTTTACATCGGTGTGGGGGTGGTGATAGCTCGGCGTTTAAATCTGTTATATGGAGTCATCCACAATGAACCATTGATTGATGTCATTCCAAGCCTCGGTAACACTGTCGTGTGTTCCTTTCTATCCCTGAAATATTTGACAAACTGTTCACATCTGACCATACCACACAATATAATTAATATAAGATCTTTGATCCGCCCTTAATAGATCGCTACACAAAGATCTAACGAAACCCCTTTCGCAGGTCAAATCCAGTGACCTTTTCAGTCCTCCATTCAGCGCATTGGCTACGGAATCTTCGGCTCAGATTCTCGCGTTCGGAATACGCATGAAATAATCGAAATCCTCAAAGGTGTTACGCAGGAATTCAAAATAACTGCAGCCATACCGAAGACACCACAAAAAAAATATATAGCATTAGGCCACAATTAAAAGAATGTATGTTTCCCCAAACCCCTACCCACATTTTTGTAGGTGGGTAGGTAGGTAGGGTTTTTTTTTTTTATATCTTGATATTTTTTTTAATATCCAACAGAGCAAAACAAATCGATTATGTGTATGTCTGGCATATATAGCCATCTGTAGCAACTTAAATGTACGTGTTAAATTGTCTAAATGTTTGTAGCTCTCTGTGTCAGGTGTCAACTTGACATTAATGTTATTTGATTTTATTTGGATTTGTATCTCAGAATTGTTCATGACTGTGATTTTTTTCCCTCTTTGACAGTGACTACTAAGTAGCAAACTGTTTTAAATATATATATGCATGTACTGTAGTTGTTCAACCTGAAGAATGTTCCATCAAACAATTTACCCTCTGACAGCTCAGGACTCAGATTTTGCTTCTGACATTGAGGAAATCACCAATATTAATAAAATTATTAGAATGAACTTTATTTGAGCTAAAAGATAACAAACTAAACTAATATGCATATAGTCTCAATAGATACAAAGTGATTTTCAAGTCCTGAGTAATGAGGGGGTAGATTCTTTGCTGGAATAGCCTTGACACTTATTTATCAATACATCAGACAGATTTTAATGCTTTAATGAATTTTGAATTTAACAAATGACTAGATTGAAAGCAAATTAATAGAAATAAAACAAATGTCGGACAGAACTTCAAACAATGAATCAATAAAACATCAGAAAAACTGTTGCGGTTCTGGGTGTCAGAGTCTCTTCATTAAGTACTTTTGAAATTACAAATATGAATGTCAACATTTCACTTTTTGGGATTTCTTTTGGGGATATCTTTCTTTCTTTGGATACACTCTCCACAAACAGGTAATACGACTTTAAATTTTTTTAGCAGTTCTTGATCCTTGTTCGTTTCAGGTGAAGCACAATAAGCACATAGATCCACCCTACCAATATTGGAGGCATAAAAGGCAAATTCAATGTGGCTAGAGCATGACAATTGAAGTCTTACAAATACTTTCCCATGTAGAACATCACCTGCAAAAAATCAAATTTCAAAATTTAAAATAATCCTATATACCATTAAAGTGTTCATTTGAATGATTTGAAATCTTTATCATACATGACATACGTATTCTGTTTTCAAATTAAAATTTCTTTGAAAAATATATTTACAACAGTAGTACCAGTATTGAACCAATGCTTAAATTATTATCCGTAGTCATTGGACCTTAAAATCAAACCATAATCATTCTCAACTCCTTTAACAGAAGCATACAGGATTCAACATCATGTTCATCACTACCATGAACCACATACTCATTTTATACAGCCAAGTAGACTGGAACAAGCAAAGTAAAATATCTTGCTAAAGGTAACAACACAATATTGACGGTGACCAGAGTCGAACCCATAACCCTTCAGTAACTAGCTGCGGAACCGTAGCTCTTTAGGTCCTTATGTTATTTTTTTTATTTTTAGCGGAGTCTGCAAAAAATTAAAAAAATACCACAAGGACCTAAAGAGCTACGGTTCCGTAGCTATTCAGTAACAAGCCCTTCCTCTTACCACTGCCAGATTATCATTCACGTGTCAAAGATGCAAAAAAAAAATAGTTGGATATATGGTTTTATCTGTATGGTATATCAGTTTTTTTTAACAAATTTGCTGTAACCAAAAACAATTTGAGCAGGGGTTCCCCCCATTTTAAAGCTTTTTACCCCCAACCCTTAACCCAGGACTGTCAGATGCAACAAAAAAGAGGAGATGGGAGAAGGTTTCCCTTATCCTAAAGAAACCAATCCCCTCTTTGAAAAATGATTATGTTTCAATTTACCTACCTGTGAAATTTGCTGCTTTTATATCCTTATGTTTGGGATCCTTTTTAGAATTACAGGAATTCATCATGACAGTGAAGGCCGACTGTGTTGTAGAAGTGGTTTTCCTACTGTCTGGGTTGGTCAAACCAACATCTTCGTCTCTGTTTATAGTAAAGGTTACATATTTCATTGTTCTGTCAAATTCCTTTACGATTCTGATGGGTTCTTCCATATTTGGCTTAAAAGTTGCCGTTCCCGTTAATTTATCGGAAACACATGTAGTAATAGTGTCAGTTTTGTGGAATGGGAAGTTTTCTCCTTCCAAAACGTCATGCAGCACGTCGTTCCATGTTTCTTGATCCTCATACTCGTACAGGTGATTTTTGCACAAGTTTTTTATTTCATTACCACATTTTGCAATTACTGAAGAACACAAGGTAAACGTTCCGCCACCCTTAACTCTTTTGTCTCCTCGTGTAGACGACATTTCATAGCAGACCACCTAAATATTCGTATCGTTTCATGACTTCCGGTCATCATAAAATGATCATCGGCACCGGAAACAATCCGGAAATAAAAAAAAAATGTTGCAAAAAAACGGAATAAAAACTTTTGAGTCGGCGGGATTTCTCTGAGTCGGTCGGGCGAGGGGAAACAAACCATATTTTTATTTTGGCCTTACATATGTGTGTTGTCTTTGTGGTTTTTCCTTTGCGGTTAAAGACGGTAATATTCAAATTAAAAAATCAGTTAAACTAAGATTGACAAAAGAAAAACAAGCAGCCATACGCGAAGTCACACAGACCGATCTCCAACCCAATGCTGAAGGTGTATGCACAAGATGATATGCGAAGGTCGAAAAGGTTATGAGGTATAAGAAGATCAGAGATAAATTCGAAAATTTCTAATTCAACTGAAAAGGAACATGGCAAAAACACTGGGATCTTCATCCCGTAAAAATAGATTTCTGGCATCCCCAAAGCCAGACGAAAAAGTAAGCCAATTTATTTCGATTCTGATAAAGTATTTTCGATTAGAAAGTTTTATATATTCATTGTATAGTGCGAACGCAGTTTAGTTTCGCATATTTATTTTTTTAGTTAATTGATTCTTTTTGTAATTACAAAGTAGGTGTTCATTTTCAAAGCAATCATTATACCTGCAATTGCTACATGTGATTTAGGTTTAGAGACTCAGTGCAGACATATACTGCCAGCCACAGAGGGTATGGTACAGATATTGAAATAGTTTGTGACTGTTTCGTAGGCAAGTAAACATCAAATATGTAAAATCTCAACGACTTTTGTGAGATGTTTATTTTGAAATCATTGTTTCATAGTTACTATTGTTGTAAACTCAATGTAACAATATTAATATACCGGCACAATGTAGTAAACAACTTTAAAACCTTGTAGACTATTAATAAGATCACAGCGAAGCATAAATATATTGGGCATACTTTTATGATCATTAAGCCTACAAGACAAAATATTTGCTGGCGAAGAAAATTTAGAGGTACGGTAATCATTGTGTCTGGTTTGCTTTATGTATTATATTGGTGAAATATTATCAAATATTTTAATTCAATTCATTTTTTTTGTTCTTCAGACATCAGCTGTGCCTGCTAAGAAGGAATTAGGTAATTTTATGAGGATAGTAAAGTGACTCTATGCCTTATTGTAACATGTATTATAATTCTTTAGCTACAGTAAAACATTAAATTATCTCTAATGCAGGCAGTTTTATATATTGCAAAGCTTTACCAGTACTTAAAAAAAGAGTGTTTCACTGCACTCTATAACCAAATAAAAATTTCCTAGGATAAGTAATACATACATCTATATTAATGTATATGGGTCGTTGTCAGCTGTAGACTGTAGTAGACTGTAGCCAAGTTTGAGTGCTATGGATGTTATGCCATAGGATTGTGTGTTGTAATCAAATTCTGAAACGATTTTAACACTTTTAGGAAGGGAGTTCCAACTAGAGGCTTTAATTGCATCTTCTAGACTACAAATGTTGAGATATGATAACATTAAAACATTCAGAAGACGCCCAAGTTCTCACATCTTCTGAACAACATGGAAGTCTGTGAGGATGACCTTGCTTTTCATACAATCTTTGACCAAAATGCATTATAAGCCATCACCCTTTATTGCTCTGCGGACCTCATCATCTCTCATTTTTATCAAAATGTCTTCATAAAGTTTATTGTAAATTTCCTGATTTTGAATTGGAAGAAGTTTAGCACTTCTAACTGGTGGAACAACACTTGCGCTTAAATTAAGTGTACAAAATGTCTTCATCACATCCTACAAGGATGTAATTGTTACAATGTTGAAAAACAATGTAAAGAAAATCTTTTGAACGACATTCAAGAGCAAGAAATGTTGCTCCTTCAAAATCAAATAGAGATCAAGCACATAAATGGTCTTAAACTAGATTAAAATGTTAAAGCCTATAATTTTGAACACGAATAGATTCACTTATTTTTGTTTCCCTGGCACAGTTGTCCATCTGCAGGTATAGCATGTCGGGCATGGAGTCCTTAATACCATAAAAACACTCAGAAGGATGGATAACGTCATGTTCATTGAATGGCTGCAATAAGAAAATTTAATCTTAAAATTCCACTAAATTTAATATATAAGTATCACTGGATCAGATACTCCAAACTGAAGCCCCAACTAGGTGTGTCCGTATCCTCCACATAGTAGAGGTGAATTTCGAGGCATGGACGAAGCGAGAAATGGCGGTCTTACTCTGGTCCATGCCGTCGATGATGATATATAAGTACTTGGAAGAAAACGCCTTTGCCTTTTCTTGGTGTTTATAATACTTTCTCCGCTCCTGGCTAAATAGATGGATTTAATTTTAACATATAAAAAAAGTTCAGGAATGTTTTGTGAGACCCAATTTTTAAGGAAAAATACTGCATTTAAAATTGAACGTTTTCGCTATTCTATAGGTTCATATAAGAGAGCATATTTTCAAAAGTAAATTTTTAAAAACAAAACACATTGAGAGTGTTAAATTGTATTTAATCTTAATTTAAAGCACGTATTTTAGTAAACTGCCTTCTGTTTCTTTAGATGTCTATCTCTTTTTATTTTCAGTGCCTCGCGTTCCCTTTGATCTCTTGTCTCCCCCAAGTGCAAATATTGCATTTGGAAAATATTTTGTTCTATTGATTGTGAATAAAATAAATGACTAGGACAATTACAAAAAGACAAACGTGAATCTTAAGGGGACGGGAGGGGTCCAGACCACCTGAAAAATTGCGTTTTCTTAAATTTACATCGTAAAACTACCGAAAACATGTCTGAGACCCTCCCCCCCCCCCTTTCTTATAAAATTGGTCTTGATATCCGCATGAAAGATAAATCCATTATAGTATTCATTATTAGTGATAACATTCAAACAAATAGTGTACATGTCGATATCTTGTTATACCTTGTGTATAGCAATATGTGAGGCTTCTTTTCTCCACAGGCGCAAAAAGTCACTACGAGAGATAGTTAAAGGATTTTACGTTTCCTCCAGCATGGTTTCAAAAACGTGTTGCTTTGTTGAACATGGAGGGAGATGAATTTGTGCTGTGTTAGGGAGTTTCTCGCCATTACTTTCTGCGTAGGTGCTGAGCCATGCCAAGACCGACATTGATTTTGATTGTCGTCTCTTTGTCCTTTGTTTGGAAATTACCTTCTGCTTGTCTATAAAATATAATTTAACAAATCATTTTTTAGATAGATGATAGATCCATCCATTCATCCATCGAACCAAGCATTCAACCACTAAGACACTAAATATTATTATACTTACTAAGAATTAGTTTCCTTACTTTATTAAAAGTGGAAGATGGGATTCCTCGAATCTCCCTAAATGCGGTAAAGTATACTTCCTTGGTTACAAACACAAACAAAAAATTCCATGTTTGGGATTTATCATCTTATCTGCAACAATTAAGTTTGTTTAAAGTTTCTTAAAACTCAATATCAAGAAATATTTCTGTCTACATGCCTATATCTGTCTGTCTGTCTGCCTGCATGTCTATCTCTGTCTGCCTGCATCTCTCTCTCTCTCTCTCTCTCTCTCTCTCTCTCTCTCTCTCACATACGTTTACACAGTGCGTTAACTCTATATCGCAAACACAGCATATTAATTTTTATGAGTTTAATGTACATAGCAACGAGTCTGTGTTAGCGGATTTATAAGGATTTCAGATCTCCTGTTTCATTGCATATTTACTGGATGAAATATCTGGTTTCAGCGCTGCGGAAACCCTTTGTAAACTCTGCGGAAACTTAAGGTTACTTTAAATTTCCGACAGGTTTCAGCACGGAAACTTCAAGTTTCATTAAGTTTCCGTAGTTCTGAAACTTAGGCTGTCCACGAATCCAAATGGTTTCCGCAACGGAAACTTACTGAAACTTACCAGCATTTTACTTTTAATACAAGAGGCCCATGGGCCACATCGCTCACCTGAAGAACAATAGATAAAGTCAGCTTAATGGAGTCATAATACAAACAATCTGGACAATGTACAATAACACATGTAGATCCTGTATAAATAAAATCCATTTTCCTCCCTTGGAACTCGGATAGCCCCGATTGCTGCCAATATTTTCAAGAGCAGACTTTAATCACCGCTCCTGCACATATATAGGACCTCAATGTTACGCAGGCAGGGATGACCGCGCACCTACGCAACTCAACAGGTACCAACGTTAACGCAAGCAAGGATAACGCAAACAGGGATGACCGCACACTTGCGCCAACAGCTCAACCTAACGCAAGCAGTAAGTGCCGCACACTTGCGCTAGAAAGGCCAGAACACCAGCAGGGATGACCATACACTAGTGCTCCGCCGCAACCACCACCTATACAAGCAGGTATGACCCCACACTTGTATTAATGGGATACAGCGCAGGAATGACCGCACACTTTGTATTGTAGGATAGAAAACACGAAGATTAGATAGAGCAGGGATATCCACACACTCAATCTATCCGTACCTGTTCAAGTTTAACCCCAGACAGTCGCTCGTTGCAATGCAATAGTCACTGTCTCTATATATGTGCCGGGCTAAAATAATTCATAGTATCTAAAAATTGGAAATCAAAAATAAACAAACTAATCCGGCCTAACCCAAAACTACTTATGCAGAACACCTTATATACACTGAATATTTATTATTGTATAAAAATAATCATCACAATAATTGGTTAACAGTGGATGCATTAATTAAAATAATCAAGAATCAATAAATCAAGGGCAATAACTCAATACAGTAATACAAAAAGATTCTAATGAAAAAATAGCTACCTGCTTCAATTTTAAAGTCATATCACATGTTGAGTATTGCAGTTCTCAAAAAGATCCTTTACAATTGTTTATATATCATGGGATATTTAGCTACATCAAACTCTGAACCTTCTTGTGAGGCCAAAGAATTGTCCTGGAGCCAAAGTCTTAACAATTATAAAGAATCATATTGCTAATTAGTTTCTGAGAAGAAGATTTTTAAAGATTTACTCTATATATTCCTATGTAAAACTTTAACACCCCCCCCACCCCCAATGTGGCCTCACCCTATACCCCCATGGATCATGATTTTCACAACTTTGAATCTACACTACCTGAGGATACTTCCACACAAGTATCAGCTTTCCTGGCTGATTAGTTTCTGAGAAGAAGATTTTTAATTATTTACTCTATATATTCCTATGTAAAACTTCGATCCCCCATTGTGCCCCAGCCTACCCCCAGGGATCATGATTTTCACAACTTTGAATCTACACTACCTGAGGATGCTTCCACACAAGTTTCAGCTTTCCTGGTTGATTAGTTTCCGAGAAGAAGATTTTTAATAAATTTTTAATTTCGCAAATCTTATGAATGCAGTCATTACTACAATGTTTTAACACTTGATTTTTTAAGACAGGGGTACTTTCAGGAGAGAGTAATAGGTTCAACACGGGCATGTGAGGTCTCAATCTACATTCACAAGAATTGTTCTTTTTTTTTCTCCTTTTTCATCCCTTTCTTTTCTTTCTTTTCTGTCGCCTCTTTTCTCTTCTTTATATCAGAAGCCATCATTAAAAACTGATAAAAAATTCATCTATGGTTGTCTTTTATAGGATGACCAAAGACACTCTATCCTTTATTCTGGACCCATGGTTCAGCTACTGGGTGATATCTTTGTCTATGTTTTTCGTATTCCCTTTTAAGTCTAAAAGCCATGTGACAGTCGGGACAATAATAATTTAGTTTAGGTTTCTTGAAACCTAAAGTAAAGTTAGACATGTCTGGTACAGGAACTATTTTCCTTTTCGATTGACTTTCAATCCAAGCGGGGTTATGAGCGGTAGCCAAGTGACGATCGTAATTTTCCTTCAGTCTGAATCCGACCCCATCGTGGGGACAGAAATATTTTAAGGCCGGTGACTCATTTGGAGACTTTTTCGAGAGTGTAGGGGTAGATGGTGCTTTAATAGGGGACTGATCAATAGTAATGACATCATCAAACAAAGAGGGAGCTTGAGTTGCTTTAATAGGGGTAGAAGTCATTACATTATCTGAGGTTCTGGCCGCTCCTATAGGACCTTGCATGGCCCTATCCATTTTCTGGATAGCCCTAGCATTGATAATGGGAAAAGTTGGGGTATCATCCTCAGCATAGGGAAGAGTGGCTTCTAAATCACCTTGATTTTTCTGATTTTGATCTTGACGATACAAGTCTTCTTGCTCCTGAACCCAATCAGGCAAGTCTTTCCTAAGGGGAGGTGTCTTCACAAAATCTTTTTTGCTTAATTTCTTTTTGATGGCTTTCTTCGATTTGCTCTTTCCAGGCTGAGCCATTTTTTCTTTTTTCAAATTCCATTTCAATAAATTACGAATGATGACCCCTCCTAAAAACCAAGCTCCTCCTCGTTTCAATACGGCTTTCAATCTGTTATCTTCGTTGACTTTTTTGTCAGCAATCACTTTCAAATCATCCCGGTGTTTTTCAATAAACCGTTGAGTCTGTTTGTCGACAGGAATAGTTCCTTTCAGTAAATTCTTAGCTCCTATCAGAAACCATTTCATTAAGGTTTTACGGCTTAATTCGATGATTTCCTGCCTTTTCTGTGGATCTTTTTCTCCATATAAAAGTTTCAAAAGTCTCAACACTTTGTTTTGTCGTGCCATGATGAACTCAATCCAAATGAAGGTAACTCCTCGTGTGTTCAATATTTATATTCTCGAGGCATATAGACACTTAGGGTATCGAACATTTGACTTCTTAATCTCAATTCATCTGGAGTTTGTGAGCTGAGATCTACAAGCAAATAACCGTGAGGAATACTAGTAGACTCTTGATAAGCAGACATTAAATGAGGCATATCTAATTGTCGACTCAGCACCGTCACTTGAGATTTATCTCGAGGATTTTTAAACAGTACCAAATAATGAGCATTGAGACTAATAGTACGATGTTGATTTGCTCGATCAAATACATTTTGAGTAATGTAAATCACACTGGCATTCCTATGATGAGCTTTGCGAGTAAACCAATCGACGATAGACTCGATGGCTTTGCCTCCCATCATATCGTCAAAAATTAACAAGTGACGAATACTGAAATCAGCCACTAATTTCTCGTCGTCTTCTGGAATATTGCGTATAAACTTGACTTGATCTTGTAAAGATTCGTAAGCGGGTTGCCATTCTCGGTAACACCATATGATTTTTTCGGGGGGAGGGGAAATCCAATGTCTATTTTCTACTAACTTTTTAACAAAATGTGTTTTTCCCGATTTTGAAGGACCCGCCACCACCATGGTAAATTCATGTTTCAATTTAAAAGGGTCTAGTGTATCGTAAGAATACATCTTCACTTATGAAATAAAAAACCTTCACCTTTTCTATTTAAGTGTGTGCATGTAAGTGACCACTGGTGTTTTTCTTTTTGTACACATTTTTTCTATTTGCCCTGAAAAGGGCCGTTGGTGGTAGCCCTTAAAAGGGCTGTGGCGCTAGCCCTGAAAAGGGCTGTTTGTTAGCAGTCGCCACTACTGCTCTCCGAAGGACCGGCACAGGGGGCAGGGGTTCATGTTCCGGTACACCCCCGGGACACACTTGCAGCATACCCTCTGCTGGCTGCAGCTGCGGCACTTGATCTGGAAAAATGAAAAAGCAAATCCATAAATACCTTTTTTTCAAAAAAAAGTATTTTGTAATTACAAAGCATTTTATTATGAAATTATAACAACACATTTCATGTTTTATTTACCTGCATGTGGGCGTCTTCTCGGAAGCAGATGACACACTCCCCCCGGCTCTCCTCCTCCTCAGCCACCTTCACCCCCCAGCTGGGGACGATGGTGAAGTGCCGCCTCGGATCCTCCGGCTTCCTCGTATGGAGGTACAGGGGAGGGGTGGCCGTTCTCAAAATAGTGCGAAGCTGGGTTGCAGCATCCCGGGTGGCCACTGCTGTCCGGGCAAATCCCGAGGGCAGCTGAGGGGCAGGACGGCTGGGTGGGACCGGTCGGCTTGGAGATCTCCCCAAGGCCGCTGCAGCTGGTGGTGGTGGTGGTGCAGGGCGGTATGGCGATGGTCGCAGAGGGCTCCCTGGCGGCGATGGTGCCGGACTGTAGCCTGGGCTCACCGGAGAGTAACCCCCCGGACTGGCAGGTGGGGAGGGGTCGGGACTCTCCGGTGAGTCCGGAATCACGATGGGCTCCCTGGTGGTCTAAAAAAAAAAAAACCAATTAAAATATTATACCAAAAATCAATCATACTATCACATTATTATAAATGTAAAATATATTAAAACATAACTTACGGTGATACCCGGTCCTGGCGGCCGAATGGCCGGAACTCTCCAAGGAGGGCTCACAAAAGGCGATGGCGCCGCAGACCTGGGAGGCAAAGAAAATCGCACCCCCGGGCCACCCCTCCGGTAGGGAATGGCCGTCCTGGCAACACTCCGGACCCGCCGGAAGAGTGCTGCCGGTCCCCTACTGACTCTGGGCGCTGGCGGTGGGGGAGGCGACGGCGTCGAGGGGGCTGACTGCTGCTGCTGCCGCTGCTCCTGCTGCCTCCTCTCCATCATCGCAACGACGTCCTCCAGTGAAGGAACGGGTCCTGGGGGAGGCGGCGGCGGTGGAGGCAAGAGGTCAACTCTCCCCAAGTCCTGCTCTCTTCCTTGCCTCTCCAGGGGGGACAGGGGAGCATCCCGGGCCTGAAACAGACTCACAGCCTCCGAAGAAATCCTTACGTAGCTCTCCCCATCCCACTGGTATGTTACAATCTCCAACACTCTTCGAATATTAGGAACATCCGTATAAAAATGCCTAATTCCAAATGAATTCATCTTTGGGCGATTTACGAGAAATCTAGCAGACGAATGAGTGCTGGGCGGAAGTGCGCTGCTATTTATCACTAGATATGACGTCATTTTCATTTATGACGTCAGAATCTTGTACTTGAATCCGTGCCAAGTCTTAAGCAAGGCTCTACTAGCCAGGCTACCATGACAACCGGGTTTAAAGCAATGCAAACTCCCTATAGAGTGTTATAGAGTGCAAACCATTTATTTTAAATGGTAGAAATAAAAAAACTATGACATAATTTTTTTTTTTAATTTTTCAGCAAACAAACATTAGAACAAACATTTATTTGTTATTTTAAATGGTACAAATTAAAAAACCTATGAAATAAAATTATTTTTTTTAATTTTTCAGCAAACAAACATTGGAACAAACATTTATTCGTTATTTTTAAATGGTAGAAATTAAATAAACTATGACATAAAATGTCAAAATTTTATTATTTTTCAGCAAACAAACATTGGAACAAACATTTATTCGTTATTTTAAATGGTAGAAATTATATGAAATAAAATTATTTTTATTATTTTCAAACAAATTATACATTGGAACAATTGTCTTTTTTAAACACAAATTAATTATTTAACAAATGTCTTTTTAACATAGGCTCTAAAACAATTGCAGTCTGTAGAATTCTTCTTTGAAAACGAAATCGGTCATTTGCCAAAGTCATCCATTCACTTGTCCTATCTTCGTATGGGATTTCCAACACTTGAATGTCCATATTAAACTTTACACTCCGTTTTCTTCGTCTATGGCTTGAGTTTTCAATTTCAGGTATATAAATTCCAAAGCCACCATCTTCATATTGTCTATTTGTGAAATCACTCGACGACAAGCTCTCCCCTGATGGGTGAACATGCATCTCAGATACCCGAAGTTCTGATAATCCTTGTTAATTTCTCGAGTAATTGAATCTTGGCCCCCTCGCAAATCCAATAAATTGTGGCTAGTCTTCCGGGGAAAGGATTTTCTACTGCTAATATCAACAGTATGTGGGCAAGAAAATTCAAACTGGTGATGTTCCGAGCCAAAGCTAACACCCTCAATATTTTTTTCTGTTTTTCCTCGTTCATATCTGCATTCCATTTTGTTACTAATTGATAACCCTCAAAGGTAAGACTCAATATTTCGCTCATCATCAATTTTTTTTCCTTGATAGAATTATAAAAAATATTAAAAAAGCAGTTCATTATATACCCATATTTCGCGCCCCTCTAGGACTTGTGCACATTGCAAATCATGACGTCTAAAAACTTCCTCGATAGCCAAGATCCTATGTCTAGTGGAATGGGCTATTACGATCCATCACTAGTGACAGAGACCCAGGACCCAGTCAACTTAGAGATGGCTGCTTACAATTCAGTGATCAGTAAGGAAGACTTTGGGATCATTACCACGACCCAGGAAGGAATTCTCAACAGTCTCCATCTGATGAGTGACGAAATAGGAAAACATACTAGCTTGATCTTAAACAAACTGGACGAAATGAACAAAACTACGCAGCCAAAAACTACACAGGGGAAAAAACCCGGCTCATGCTACACCTGTGGAGAACCAGGTCACTATTCGCCGGATTGCCCTACAAAGGAAAACAACCGGGGCTCGACTTCCCAGCAGAGTACTAACTACAGTAGACCTTCAAACAACAATTGTTTCATCTGCAAAAAGGAAGGCCATTGGATAAAATATTGCCCAGAAAATCTCAAAAACAAATACTGGGCAGACCAAGAACACGAGGCTCAGGACTGCCCAGAAAAAGAAAATCACCCTCCCACCAACAAAGGGAAAGGAGTCAAAGACAAGAAAAAAGCAAAAACCCAGAAATCCAATGAAGATTGGGACGAGGAAATGAAAACGGAGCAGAAAAAACCAGGCCGTATGATGAAAGTCAACAAAAAAAACGTGTTCGTGGATTCTCCCACTCGTATGAACTTTATCTGACAAAATTGCACGAGAATTTCTGAACAATGTAATTTCCAGAGAGTCATTCTATGTTTTCTATTTTTTTTGCGCTTATTTCTTCACTTGTTTCATGATTTTTGATGTTCTTGTTCAATAAAACTCATTTCAACCTTAAACCCAGTGTTTTACCTCATTTGCATAAAAAGTGCACTCAGTTGAACCCCCCAGCTAGGCGCCTTATACTACTTACTTGCATATATTTACATTCATCAAGAATGATTCCTTATATTTCTAATGGAAATTAATTGTAATTCATAGCTCTGTAGAAACTGATAGGACTTAAATCTACTAGCCCTGTTTATCGATTGGTCTAAACTAACAGCGACCTAATAAAAATCATGGACTCTACGAAATAAGCATAATGTCAGACTTGCAAAAGAAAAATGTGGCTGTTTTTTTTAGCTAACGTTCTGATGTACATTGGCAATAACTTTAGCTAATTTTACTTACTTTTAACAATCCATTTATCAAGAAAGATGTTAAAGAAAGACAATAAAATGTTCTCTTTGATGATTCATGTGGGTTATGAAGGTAGCTATCATTGCAGATCTGCAAATTTGCCACCGTTAAATATATTAAAATGTATCACCAAAGAAATCATTTTATTGTCTAAATCTATACAAATACCTCTTCCTCTTTTATACATGGAGATTCTTCTTTCGAGGAACACAAATCTGGCAGCTAAAAATAATGACACAACACACAAATTAAGTTGTAAGGTCATTACAGGAACCAAAAAAAAGTTGTTGGAGTACTGAGGTGTGTTCAGCAGAGAGCCCGCTCGCAAGCACTCGCTATATTTTGTGTTGCTGATATAGGGAATTTTGGAGCTCACCCTGTTGAACACACCTCGGGTGTATCTAGGTGGATTGCATGAAGATCAAGTCTCACTTACAATGTACATTATTGTTTCCAACAGTTTTAAAATGTTACAACTTCTACAAAATGGGTCGGTCAATCACTAACGTAGTTTACAACTTTGCAACTTTAATATACACAAATTTTTGCATGATAATCCTGAATGCCTCTACTTGATGGTAACGGATGCACATTTTTTTACAGTGGCCTCAAACTTGCACAAATGACCAATTTGAAAGCTCAGTCAGACATATTTACAGGTCACAAGCAATCTTTGTGTCAAATTTTAGTTTTTCTATTAATTTCCATTACAACATAGGGCTTGCATGTTTAAATTAATATCAGTGTATTCTAACAAGACTTACATCATCACTCTGCATAATGGAACTCTTGATTTTTCTTCCCAATGGCTTGTTCTCTCCACTACATTAAGAGGACTACAGAAAGAAAACATATTAAAAATATATATAATACTTCTCACCAAAATCTGTTTAAAGACAATGAATCATTACCCTAGTCTCTGCGTTATATACATACTGTAATAAAACACACTTACTGGTAATGAAACTTGGGGCAATTCCACATCCGACTTCACAACCTTTGAAAAACAAAAGTGTTACTCTATTAAAAAGTGCTATTTGTTTTAAAGAATACATCAGTGAAAATTATGAAATGAAAGATTATATAACAATTTAAGTTCATTGTCTTATCACAATCAATAACTTAAGAGATTCCAATTTTACTCAATCTTCATTCTGTAGAAAATATCTCTGACAGTTAAGGTAAACTAGAAAAAATTGATATTAAAAAGTCAGTTATACCCAATAAGAAAAAAAGCTTAAAATTTTCAGCAACACCCTGCTTCAACAACAAAAAGTAAAAAAAAACCAAAATTTTTTTCTCCTCTCATTAAATGAACATTTTTAGTTTTTTTTTCAAAAAATAGACTACAGTTTTGCGAATGAAAACTTATTCTGTTAAGAACGTCATTATATTTTTGTAAAAACTGTAAATGAAGAAAAAAACTTACATTCACCTATGTTTTAGTATTAATTGAAGATATTTCTTTTACAATGAATTACAAAATAAACACGTCGTGTGAGAGTATATTTATCACAAAACAATCCATTTAATGTTTTTATATTATATTGATTTCACGCAAAATGCATGTATGGACTATTTTAAATGGTTCATATTCTTGAAAATTAGACGTGAAATATTAAAAGCTGAGGGTTTATATTTCATATATTTGGCAAATTAAGACGATGGATAAATGTATGACAAATAAAGAAAAAATTAAACCGCTCTTTGATCGTTAAAGATTATTGTCACATGAAAATGATAATTTTATGAACAATTTTTTTGCATTTATCGAATAATTTTCTTGCATCTGAAATACATTCTTGTATTCAAACAAAATTGCAAAATCAGAAAATATTGATCGGTAAAAATCCTATTTTAGATCTCTTGTGTTTTGTTATTTGTATGACAACTTCAACTATTTCCATTCCAATATTATGGGCAAACAAAGTATGCTATTGACACACATATTATATTTTAAAATTAATTAAACGACACAAATCGATGTAATTCACGGTACACAATTTCATACTAATTTTTTTTTTTTACAGCAGATTCAAATGAGGAATAGTGGTGATAAAGAGAAAATCTAACCCAGAAAAATAACTGTTACTTTCTAGCGTGTAGTTCATGTGTAAACAAAGGAGGTATTACCTACCGAAAATACTAATAATATAGCTAAAAGCATGATCACAAGAATACAAGTAATGAAGATACTTACGTTAACAACACCAATGAACAAAAAGTAACCTTAAAATACTCCATTGAACTCGCACAATTCATGAAAACAATAACAATTCTCCTGAAGCGAACTAGCCTAGTCCACCATTGTTTTCCAGCTAAATAAACCGCCTGACGTCACAAAATGTATATACAGTTTGAATGCCGGTTTTAGAGCCTGTTAAAATAGAAATTCCAAAGTCTTTTAAACACTACTGAAAAAATCATTGTGATATCTTCAGGTTATATCAATTCTTTACTACTTTAACATTTGCACTCATTCTTTTATTGTCAAAAAATATGCGTGTCGACATTTTCACTATGATTATCAAGGTGGCGATATATACTTCCTAGGAGGGTTCCCTCCTTCCAAAGATAAAAACACGAAAGCAGATAAGTTTAAAGAAACCAAAACAGAGGGTTTTTTTTTACAATTAAATGTCAATCTTTCGAATAATACCAAGAGAAACGACATTCAGTAAGCAGATCATAACAAACCAGAAGGTTGCGGAACAATGTCAACACCGATGTGTTGACATTCTTCCGGGTCGACATTGATGCTATGTTTATCCGACGCAGTGTTGACCTTATACAGGAACCTCGTGTATATATATATATATATAGAGAGAGAGAGAGAGAGAGAGAGAGAGAGAGAGAGAGAGAGAGAGAGCTGTAATGTAGTGTAAGCATAAATTTGTGATTTAGTGCAATATGCCAGTACTGCTTATCAGGACAAAACTGAATATGAATTTATTTTTTTTCAAAAGTAATAAATTAAGATGCGCATATATTTACCACTTATATCTTACACGATTTACATGCATGATTTAAACATAATTTATAAACATTAGCTTACAATATGATATAGAATGAAGTATCTAGATTATTTTAAACAAATAAAGGGATCTAAAAATGTGGTTTGAGGAGCAACATTGATCCTAAATTGTATGGATCTTTTTGAGAGAGTGTGGTAGATAAAAGTCTTAGTGGAGGTCTCATCTACCATAGTTCTCATGAGTTTGAGTACAATATCAGGAACTGTGTCTGTAGTGGCCTTTTGTAGGGATGGGTATGGTTTGTTTGGCAGGAATGTACCTTCTGACAAGTGAAGTACTGAAGCTTCCTAGCCAAGACTGTCACAACTTCTGGCATAATCCCACATAAAACTAGGCAATAGTCAGCTCCAAATGGCAATTCCACAAGACCTGCATTCTATTGTGAAATGCGATTATCTTAAACATATTGAAAAGGAAAACAATCTACAACCCATCACTTGGATAAGATAAAATTGTATCCATAATTTATTATTATATGCTCAAGAAAATATAAAAATGCATTCATTATTATATGCTCACGTAAATAACATGAATTTGATTATCAAGAAGTATTTCTTAAATACACTATACCGGTACTATTAAGCTCTGAAGGTTTAAACCATACCCTCTAGCCAGATAGATCAAAACAACAGCTAACATTTTTTTACTGGATGATGGTACTAGGTACATGTAATAAAAATGATGTCTTCATGTTTACTGCCAATTTTTTGTGTGTAAGATTTACTGTTATTTGTATTTGCATAAAAACATTCAGCATAATATAATATATGATAGTATTAAAACCACGAATGGGTACTGCCCAAAATTACATATTGTGATATATCAGGGTTTTTTTTTCTAAATAAAAAACATAACTTTATTCAGAGATTGAAATACAATTAACAGTTAGTAAATGAACATACATATACTTAAACAAATTATAAATTTTAAACGGTGCTCTGCTGATCGGAATGTGAAGAAATAGCGAGAGATAACTGTCGTTATAGATGAAAACGGTTTCCACCTGACTGAGATTGATATCACAAAACCGCGATGATGTGGATATGTGAAAATCTATACCGCGAGGTTGCCAAGTCTTACATGAGCTAAACGGTGATCAATTCCACTACACAGGGACACGCGAAATGTCAACAATTTTCTTTGACTTTGTCAAAAGTGCAATCCAAATTTGATAGATTTTCATTGGATTTCATTTTTACATTGAGACCTTAATACATAAATATAAATGAAATCTTATGCATACTTACTTGCTAGTCACATGATTGTTAGCAGTGACCAGAGTTTGAACAACAAGCTTTGTCTTATCTTTGTTTACAGTGAGAAAAAGTATTGCTTGGCAATCTTGTTTAAAGTAACTAAAATTAGAAATATGAAGTATTATCGAGCTGTTAAAAACTGTCAAACAATTACCATGATTATTCTGACATAAAGTATTTAGATTAATATTCAGACTTAAATCATGTTATCATTTTTGATAAACACACCACATTTAATAGCGTAGTGAAGAATTTTACAGAGGTAAGACATATGTTAAAATAACGTTACTCACCGTGGCATCCGCCTTGAGCTCAAATCCATAAGTTTGATGGTAAGTTGTGTTAATTATTTTATAACACTTTTTTGTAAGGAATTTTTCAATATATTGTTTTTTGAATGGTGAAATATTGGCTATCGTCTTTTCCCCCTGGACAATAGCTTGTACAAAACATTTAGTCGATTTCCCAGAAGGGCTAAATCGGGAATTTAAGATTCTAGTTTCTATTCCAACAACTGCGAAAATTTTGATGCTCTACAAATTAAAAAAATATCCAAAATAAATTAATGTTTTTAAAATCCGATTGATTCTTAACTCGAATAATGAATGATGTAAATGATTTCATGAACGACTTAGCAAAACACAAACCCAATATGTTTAAGTATGAGTTTATACTGATTATTTGTTGAGTTAATTTATTTCCAAACTATGTTTAGAAAAAAGATTCCTAGTAATTCTTGGTACGACGTAACCAGATCGCAATAAATCTTATTAATTACGATTAAACAAAATCGTAATTATAATTTTAAAAAAGATTTCAATAACAACATTCAAAAGAATTTCCTATTAGGTCTTCCGTTGATGTCGAAATTAAAGTTGGAGAAACATATTTCGAAAATCACTGTATTTTAAAGTTATACATTTATAAGAAATAAGATTATAGATATAGTCTGTCCCAAGATATGTATGCTGCACATTTGGACGATTTATAATAAAAATACACTTACCTGTGAAAGAAGTGCAATTGAAATAGTTGAAAGGGATATTTTCCAAGATAATTTCATTGACACATTATCATCTTTCACTCGGAAAAATTCACAGGAACGAAAACAGATTCCTTACGGAGATTTATAATGGGGAATGTTTATATCTTTTCTCCATTCGGAATACACTCGGAATACATCGCGCAATATTTCAATGTTATCATCCGGGCTTGCTGCAATACAAAATCTCCGTAGACATCACATTTTTTAGCATTGTATTGAAACCTAATAAGCTAACAGGGGCGTTTTGACTGAGAAATCTTGGAAATTTTTCATACTTTTGAATGAGCATCGTTTGAATCCTGAGGTATTTATAAATATCAAGCAATTAAGCCAAATGTGAATCCAAAATATCTTGGGACAGAGTATATGCTCTAATACACATACTTACAATTAATTCCGATTTTCGCTCGTACTCGTACCGGGTGAATGTAGCCGAGAGAAGCTTATCATGAAGACCCAGACACCAGCTTGTTTCTGAAATCCTCCTTGAATAGGCTGATTACACATGGGATGGTCTCGCCTTCAACCAGTCCGGAGATAAGGAATTGTGTTGCCTTGTCCCTGGCAGAGTACCTAGATGTAATGGCTCTTGTCTCTGGCTCTTCCAAAATGAAGCACTTGACATTCTAGTATAAAAAGTATTGAAGAAATTGTGTTAAGTGAATTTGTTATCTTTTTATCAATTATTTTCAAAAGAATTCAGGCAATTAAATCTCATAGTCTCCTTATTTTTTTTCATAATATTTTTAAAATAATTTTTTTACAAATGATCATGGTGTAAAAAATGTCCTCTACTAAAACAGGTTATCTGAGATTTCTTCGACTGTAGCTCCCCCTCCCTTTGTCAACATTAAAAAAATAATACGGAAGTTAACAATCAGAGGAGTCTTAGATGAGGGAGTTGACTTCAAAAATGCAGCCGAAATAAATTGAAAACTTAGAGCTCCCTGACAGGTGTGTCTAAGGGCTATGGTAATCGGGTGATTGTCAAGGCTTGTTGCCCTCTAATGTTGATTTCTTTTATTATTGTACAGAACCTGGCTCAATGTTTCACTCTAAGCCATTCGCCATTTATAGAAGAAATATTGTTGTGTCTACAGGAGCTATAACATAAAAATAGAAACTCTAAGACCAGGAGGATATGCAAATTAAGACCTTTTTACCATAAATTAAAGTTTAGGCTCATAAGTAAAATATCGAAAACATGGAGGTACCCAACCCCCCGTAAATGTTTGTTGCATGATATAATTAATCTGCTTTTCAATATGTTAGTGTGGAGACAGTAATGACCATGGTACCAGTTTGGTCAAATATATTTGTACTTTTAATTTGCCTGCTTACTTGGTATACAATCTGTTTAATATTTTGTTTTTTAAAAATTATGTTAACTAATTTGGAAAGAGTATTAAGATGATTTTGATTTTGAAAAAAAAAATCATTAAAATTGTCTGCAATGTTACATGTAGTTGAATAGTATGATTATTTGAGCTTTGTAATCTGTTATTACCTATGTTTGTTGTACCATGTGGAAATAGAAATATAATGTGTTTAGATATGTCATTTAGGCATTGTTTTCATTCTTTCATTCACTGTCCATTCTTCATCCTTTACATCATTTGGGTTGACACATATTTTCACACAAAATCAATCCCAGACATCCAGATATTAATATATATTACAAAAATTATCTCATACCATTTACTGTCAATCAATCCTCCCCCCCTTTCATTCTCACTCTCTCCGTTCTCGCCTGCATTCCAGTCACTCCCTATCACCCAGTCCGGACAATCGGAGGGCGGCGTCCTTCTTGAGGGCACATCAGATATGATCCTCCTCGTTTTGTTTTCCTTTAGATGGTCGGGTAGTTGTTGATTGTAGATATCTTTCAATGTCTTCTTCATCTTCCTGACCTTTAACCTCTGCCATGGCTGCTGTCGGACGCGGAAAACCTTTTCTTCACCTTCCGTGTCCGATTCCTATGACGACATGTATTGGGCTGTCATAACTGGTTCTACCTTCTCCATACATTTGGTTGTGTAGTCGGCCTTCGGCAAGGCTTTGCGAAGCCGTTCAGCTCTCTCTCTAGAACAAATGAAAATATCTATATTTTATTACATAAGTCAGTTTATGCAAGTTAACTTATGAATTTTTTCCGATCATATTAAAAAAGAATAGTTTTATTTAGTTTCACAATGTGAAGACTAGTAAAAAACTTTAAGTAAACCATCAAAATAAATTTTGTAAATATCAATTAATGAATGCATAATACACATACTTAGCATATAATATTAACTGTGAACTCATCATAAGTCATAGGGGGACCAATGTTTGTGGCTTTCGTGGGTTATTCTCGCCCACGAATTTACATCTTTTTTTAGTACAACTGGTCAATTGAATAAAGTTTTAAGGTATCCTATCCATAAGAGCCAGATACTTAATAAATGCATAACATATATGTATGGGGTTATTTCTGAGTATACTTGTTTAAGTATCAGTATGGAGGAGTGGATTGCGTCCTAATAAATGATCTGTTCCCAAAGAGTTGCCCCCTTTTGATTTTAATATATAAAATTATTTTTAAAAAATATTCGGTATTAAATTTATTTTCGATAATTTTTGTAAATCTAAGGATGAAATTCATTATTTAAACAAAGCATTTATTGATATACTTAATATTTACTTCTTTTTTTAAAAAATGTGCTTGTCCTCACAGACCTCACAGACCAGCAATCTTCATCAATTATTTACTGCTTAGTTAATACAATTTCATTTTTGTTGTTTCATAATTTCCTGGGCAGAGGAGCCCACATCAGATTGTGATTTAAGTGCCATAGTGCATATATCTTTTCCTTTAATAAAATAATAGATTCGAATATTTAGGCTTTAATACCGAGAAATCTGAATAATATGGTCTTTTGTTTTGTATATTTTAATCATCATTGGTACTTAAAGATTACCAATCTGGTTTTTTTTTTTCAATCAAGCTTGGCTAATTAATAATCAATAAAAATTACTTTGTAATATCTGGAAATCATCTTGATTTTTGGATTTTACACTCATTTACATTACATTCACATTAAATCACGGGAGGCTCTTTAGTTTATGTTGGTTTAAGTGGATAATTTGGGTCATTGCTGTTCAACTTTTTCCAGAGTGTAACAGTTTTTCCTTGCTTCTCGAAATATAATATCAATTCATTGATTTGTTCATCTTAGTATTTTTCAATAATACGAGTCACTGGTTATGGGGAGAACCAAAGGGTTGTTAAATTTATTAGTCTGTAAGGTAGCTAAAGCTGCAGATGAAACTGCAGGTGTCTTGTCTTTTATTCTTATTTTATCATGTCATCCATTTGTTTTTTAGCATTGCCTCTTCTGATATCTGCAATCGTTACTAAACTGTGTTCAAGATTTAACGCCAATTATGAGGCTAAAAATACAAACATATATTTTCTGTTCATTCTGGTGATACATGTTTCCAGCTAAGTCTTGGACAGCTTTAACAACACTTTCAAAGTGCTTTCCAATGATAGAACATCGTAGATCATTCTCTTCATTAAGCTACGCAATTACGTTCGTTTTAAGTCCAGTCCGTTGTTGCATTCTTTGTGTATCATAGCTAGATCTCCTAGATCTAAACTGCTTTATAAACACTCGACCAAATTGATTAATGGATCATCCACAAGAGCAATCGCAACTTCTCGTGCCTTTCCGGCAAGCTCGGAAAAACACCTCAGATGTATTACCTAGGCGTCCATGACAACCCTCCTTTTTGTAAAACTTGAAATAAATAGAACACATTTTACGATCTGTTCAGATGTGAGCTATACTTCATTAAAGTAAACGATATACACTAAAATATAACACAGAAGCGATGTGCTGCCTCAGGTTGCAGCAAGTTAACCACACAATATAAAGTTTCCATTCTTTATTATTGATATGATGGTAAAAAACTGTAACAAATGAAATAAACAAAATAAGTAACTGAATTAACAGTGTTGTTAACATGTACATAGCCGAATGATAATTATTAGTGACAGTAACGGGTTTCCATAGAATAAAATTTGGTGCGAGAGTTTACTTACATATAGCAGTATAGATATATTACAAATTGTAAATGAAATAGCATTCAAATACTTTCTTTAGAACTCAGATATACAATAAAGCTGTTTTGAATTAACTCATGTTGAAATATATCAACGATAGTGTAGACCTTACGAATAATCATGACTAAAACTTTAACACAATAATTTATCATTTAGACTGTAAACAGCTATCAAGAAATAGATGAGATGCTTCTGTTACACATTTACACAAAAATAACACAAATAATGAAAAAGTTACAAGATATTAACGCGAACAAAATCTATCGATAAAAATTCCAGACAATCCCCAAACAGTTGATTTAAAATGAGTCATGAAACCCTGGGACCTACGAGTCCTATGCCCAAGATAACTTTTATTCATCCAATCTAAAACTATATTTACATATATTAGCTTAACTAGGCTTTATACATTAGTCAGAGTATAATAACATATCAATTAAGCGGAGCATCCCCTCGGGACATGAGTTAGTGTGTGGGGGGTTTGTGCTATATCCCCTTTGTAAAAAAATGCGCGAGGGGATAATTAACTTTAATGTATATGTTTATGGCTCTAAAACAGTTGTATTTTATGTATTTATGTAAAGCATTTGTCTATTTTACTAAGGTTCTATATACATATCATGACCAGGTGCTAGATTTTAAATTACGTCACACGTACATGACGCTGCGACAAAAGACCAATTTGTTTCTTTGTAACAAGCTCATTTCTAGTTTGGCGTACATTTGATTTAACAATAACCAGAATAGGAAAAAGTAACAAAACCATTATTTTGTTGCTATTAATATTTGTACTGATCATTGTTATAATCGTAGTTGTTTTTATTGATCCCACGGTAATTAAACAGAATGAAAACAAAAACGGTTTGATCAAAGTCCTTCCATTATTATAAATGAAAAAAAAGATATAAGAAATACTTTGCTGAAATAAAAAGGTGAAACTTAAGCGTTTGGAAATGTCATATTTTAAAGGAAAAGATAATAACATTCTGGAGGATGCGCAAGCAAATGGAAGTGCCTACATACGGTAACATTTAAACTAAGTTATTAACTATTTTAATGATTAGAGGGCGATGCCAAACACGTCAACTTCACAAAGAGCAAGAAACTCTGTTTTCTTAGAGATCTTTACGAATCTCCCCTGTGGCGACGTCGGACAGTCGATGACGACCAGCTGTGACGCAGTACCGGGGCCGTGAAACAAACCACAGAGGCTGTTTACATCTGATTTATTCATGCCTACAGAAACGGTAACATCCTTCAGACGACCAGACAGATCTAAAAAAAAAAAAAGTCAAATATGGACACTTACGAGGGTTGTGCAGCCATCTTGTACATTTCAGGGTAAGAATGTAAACATTTCTTGAACTGGCTTGTTTCTGCCCGAAACTGGCCAAAAAATTTGCCAAAAGATATAAAAGCAATATACATGAAGTCATATGTGCCATTTTGCATGAAACGTATGCATACAAGAACACAACAATACTTTTTAATCACTCAGAACAGTTGTCGAATTACCCTTAAGCCATTAAAAAGGTGCTAACCCAATGTACACCCACATAATATTTTTGTTCTTGAAACTTTTTTGTTTTTGTTTTTTTATACATTGCGTTTTTATGTTTGATTTAAAATGCTGACTTTAATACCTTTTTAGCATTTTCTATGAGTAAATCATACCCCAAAATGATTTTTTTCAGACATTTTTAATTCACCAAAACTAAAATGTTATAAAATATGGTTTTACTTATATGAACACATTTTGACATGTCGTTAATTCTTTAGAACTTTGGCCCCTAAACAACTCGTGGGTTTCACAAGTTTGATGTAGGTTTATATGCCATTTGATTTAGATCGTCCTGAGAACTGTAATATTCAATATGTGAAATGAATAAACTGTGACAAATTAAGTAATTAACATTTAAATTCGTCAAAATCATATTTTTCAGGAGTAGAGTTGGTCCACATTTAGGAGGGGGGGGGGGGCAATTTTACAAAGGAAGACATTTAAAATTCACTAAAACTTAAATATTGTTATATATAGTTTTACTTGTATGAAAACATATAATTGTTGATTCTTCAGAATTATTGTTAAGACTTTAGACTCTATAGACAATTCATGGGATTCACAAGTTTGATAAAGGTTTACATAGATCTTCTTGAGAACTCAATATGTAAAATGAGTACTCTGTGACCCCCTACCCCCCCCCCCCCCCCCCCCCCCCCCGAAAAAAAGAGATCAACGATAAACATAATATAGAGAAGAATTTGTTTTTCTAAAAGAAAAACAATTTCTAAGAAAAGGTGCAACGTGCAACATTAGTGAAAGTAACCTTAGGTAATGTAGATTAAAATTCGTCAAAATAATATTTTTTCAGGAGTAGGGTGGGTCCACATTGGGGGGTTCAATTTTACAATTGAAAATTGTTTAATTCATCAAAACTCAAATTTTATAATATAAATAAACTTTCACAATGTCTTAACTTTGATTCTTTAATCTTTAATTCTTTATTTCTTTAAATATGTGTATTAACTAATTTCTTTCAATGAAATTCCTGAGCAGAATAAAATAATGAGACAAATATACACCCCATTCCCAAGCTATCACCCTAGCCTTACATGTAGCTGACGCGAGATATTACTAATGACAGCTGAATGTCTTTGTTTCTGAATATGTAGCCAGTTTTTATTCTGTGCTACATGAAGTAGACCTTTTTAAACATATACATCAACAATAAATGACCATCTTGGCCTCACAATGCATTAAAAATCCCTACCATATACACTACATGAGTGTTCTGGTCCTGCTGTATACTCAAATCCCTACATTGAGATACATATTCAACATTTTAATAGATGGCCACATTTCTTCCAATGCAGTCAGTTTTTATTAAGCATTAGCAGAAATTAAGAAGATGATTTCTTAAGAAACCAATTCTTAAGACCATTTTTGCCCCGCCCTAGAGTCACAACCTCTACTTTGGGGGGGGGGGGGGGGGGGTGCATGAAATCTAAAGTTTTGGTAGAGGGCTTCCTGGTGTACAATATTAGGAATTCAATTTTCCCTTGTGTGGAAGTAAAGAAAATAATTTTTAACCATGATATTCATTAACACTGAGTAACTCAGTTGACCTAAACAATTTCTAGAGAAATGCGGGAGTTTTACATATATATAGTTCATTATTATGTAACATCGTTGCATCTTACATTTATTAGAACATTAAGAATTTTAAGATGAAAATATATCAGCCAAATAATGACTATTATAACTTTTTTTTGCAGATAATAAAAAAATAATTAAGCAACAGTTTCTCTTTCTTAAATGAAGCTACCGGTTAATAAATTTAAACATCAGTATTTTTCCTTCATTTCCTGTATTACAATTTGATACAATGTAATGTTGTTGTTAGATACGCTTACCTGTTCCGTCACTGTCAATTCCTCTGTTAAGAATTCTTACAGATTTGATGGAATACACAGCCTGTAGATCCACCATCCACCAGGGACTTCTGTCGCCATCACGTGTGGGTGCACACTTGTCTACACCAACGTTTGTTCCTCTGTTGCCATCAACTGCATACGTGGCGTAATATTCATTTTGCGTCGTTGACTGTTTGGCAGGTTTACCAAATGTCATATTCGTCAGAACTGTCAACAATATTACAACAAATAATACATTTGTGATAATGATAAAAAAATTCTATTCACTACATTAATTGTATAAAAAATTTTGCCTTGAAAGATAGAGCTGTTATTGAAAATATACAATTTCAGCGGAAAGCCAATTGACTTGTATTCAACACTTTTCAGCATCAAGATGTTATGTCATAGTGCTTCCTATGACGTATCAACGTGTTAAAAATTCTGAAAAACGGATTTAATTTGAAGGAACAATTACACAAGAAATATTTTTTTAATTCATATTTTCAATCATCCTAATTTCGTTAAAGCATTTTTCACACAACAAACATTTAGTTAGTTTTGAAACAGAGTTTTGTAGTAAACGAAATGTTTCTTTTTATGGAAATAAAAATAATTGAATCAATTTCGAAAAAAAAAGGTTTCAGTGTTGTACATTGTATTCTGGTTCTGAATATAAAAAGTAAGGTTTGCAATCAAAACAAAACAAAATAATGAAAATATGGATACCAGATACATGTAATACACTTTATATATTCACGGTAGAAAATCCTATTTCCTTAAAACTAAGCTGCTCTCTCATCGAACGTTGTATAGCTTAAAGGCCCCCGCCTATATTTTTGCACTGTTTATTACCTGCATATGACTCCTATTTACAATTTTGCAACAAAGTTAAGTTGGCAGGGGACATTTTCCCGTGTATCTAGGGAATGTGTGTTTTCGAAACTCTGTACATGAAACTAGAATTCCCACTGTTAAAATTCACCACAGATACCTTTCACTTCTTGTAAGGCCAATCACTAATTTCTGTAAGATTTACTAGCAGGAATGAGTATATTTTTCACCAAAGTGGTTTCTCTGAGATTTCAACACACTTATATTTGCCTTATTTTCTTGATTTCAAGCTTATTCCCTGCAAAGGGTTGACTTCCTCATACCGTCCGCATGTTGCAACATCAGTGTAAGAAACTTACTGTTTTTTAGTCTACTATGTCCCATCCATCTTATTTACGTGTTATTTTACCTCCCGTTTGTAACTTTAAATTTGATTGTGTAAAGTCAACACAACAGTCATAGCGGCAAGATTTGTGTTTTGCTCTTGATTTTCATGTTCTTTACATAAGAATATATTGGCATTATAAACATAATTCAGATTTAAACAATACTAGTAATGCTCTAATATATATTTTGAACTAGTCTGTTATGAAGATGTTTGAAAATTGCCTTTTTCGTTATTTCTCTTGATAGAATAGAATTTCTTCAGCTTCATAACTCTGCAAAAAGCCCCCTTTCCAATAGATATAGATGTTTATGTATCCCTTTTTACAGCGAGAAATTTCACAAGACAATTTGTTTCAATTTTCCTGTAAAGATTCTTTAAAAAGAAGGAACATCTGCCCCAGTGAAATCTCCTGTCCAGTTATCTACGTACAACTCACTGAATAAAAGCATGGGCAACGAAAAGAAAATTTCGAACTCTCAGGATGATGTATTGAAAGATATAGTTGCGGAGTTGAAACATTTAAAGGAATGTGTCGGCAAGACAGTAAAAATGATGAATTGAAAATAGTCCTAACATCGACAATAAAAGAAATTTTCAATGACCACAAAGTTGAAATGGAAGAGTTGTGGGACGAAAAAAATAAAGCAATCATCAATATCATAGATGCTCAAAAAAATGAAATTGAAAATCTAAAATCAAAAATTAATGAAATGACAACAGAAAACGAAGAGTTCAAAAAATGGCACAACCTGCAATGAGTAAGGCCAATTGGAACGAACAGTATTCGCGGAAAAACAACATTAAAGTCCATGGGGTGAAAGAACAAGAGGCCGAGAATACCAAAGCTGTTGTGCAAACTTTGATAAAAGAAAATACAATTTCAAATGCATTTGAGTCCCGGTTCCGGTGAGTATCATTTATCGAATTTGAAGAATCTCTTATTTTTACTACCTAATGGTTAAGAGACTATCCGTTAATTGTCAAGGGCTTGGCGACGTTGCAAAGCGCAGGGATGTTTTTTATTATTTGAGATCATTGAAATATAATTTATATTGTTTGCAGGACACACTATTACAAAAGATAATGAAAATGAGGTCAGAGATTTTGATTTCAAGGTTCTCGCTGAAGAAGGTGATATTGATGGGAATAATTTACTTAAGATATCTATAGAAAGCCATGATGTATTATTATGCAATATTTATGGTCCAATTACGGACACCCCGCAATTTTATGAAAATATACAAATGCACATTGATGATATGCAATACCAGAATGTTATCTGGAATGGAGATTTTAATTTGGTTTTAGATTCTACTATAGATTGTTATAATTATAAGGGTATAAATAACCCGAAAGCTAGAAATAAGGTTCTAGAAATGGTTGAGACTTATGCATATATAGATTGTTTTAGACAGTTACATGAAGATTTACGTAGATATACATGGAGGAAACGATCCCCTCAAGCAAAGCAGATAAGATTTTTTTTGTTATATCTGAATCATTTTTGTCTAATTTAGAAACATGTACAATAGAATCCAGTTACAGGTCAGATCATTCGGCCATAAGCATGTCTTTTGTCTTTAATGATTTTAAGAAAGGAAGAGGGCTGTGGAAATTTAATAACTCTTTACTTTATGATAATGATTATTAAGAGTGTATTAGAGATTTTATACTTCAAGTTAAGAAACAATATGCTTTACCAGTTTATAATATAAACAATTTTCATCAGTTGCCAGATGAAAGTATTCTTTTCACCATTAATGATCAGTTATTCCTTGAAACACTGTTAATGGAAATACGAGGAAAAACTATTTCCTATTCATCATATATTAAAAAGAAAAAAAAGATAAACAGGAAAAAGAATTGCTGAAAGAAATTAAAGACATTGAAAAGAATATTTCTGAAAGCAATGTAGATTAACTATAAAACAAAAATCAGGAATTAGAAAAGCTTAGAAAACATAAATTACAGGGCAATTATATTAGAAGTAGAGCAAAACGGATTGAAGAGAGAAAAACCATCATGTTATTTTTGTAAACTGGAGTCCAGGAATTTTATAAGTACGATTATTACAAAATGGAGTTAGATTCAGGGGAGGTAATATATGACCAGACAAAAATCCTGACTGAAACTAAAAACCTTTATACAAAATTATATGAAAACAAGTTAGATAATGTCAACTTTGGTTTAAATAATTTATTAATATATGCTGACATTCCTAAACTGTCCGAACGGAAACAGATTCTTTAGAGGGTGAAATTACTTTTAGTGAAGCTTCAAAAACACTTTCTAGTATGAAAGCTAATAAAACACCTGGATCGGATGGTTTTTCATCAGACTTTTTTAAGGTTTTTTGGAAATACATTGGTGTTTTGGTTGTTAGATCTATAAATTATGGATATAAAAATAATATATTATCAGTCACACAAAGATATGGTGTAATTACTTTGCTACCTAAAAGTGACAAAGCTAGACACTATATTAGGAACTATATATTTGGAGAAAATACAAGGTTAATATATGACATAATGCAATATACTGAAGATTAATCAATTCCCGGTCTTTTATTGCTTCGACTTTGAAAATGCTTTTGATACCTTATCTTGGAATTTTATACAACAAACTTTAGATTTTTGTAACTTTGGTCCCACTATTAGACAGTGTGTTAAGATTTTTTATACAAACATAACATCTGCGGTTATTCAAAGTGGCAATCTCTCTGAATTTTTTAATATTCAGAGGGGGTGTAGAGAAGAAGATCTATTATCTCCTTATAAATTCCTGATTTGTGCAGAAATTTTGGAGATACAAATTAGAAAAAATGAAAAAAAATAAAGGTATAACAGTGGGTAATATAGAAAAAAAGATTTCACAACTTGCAGATGACACCTATATTATCCTGGATGGAAGTGAAAACCATTTCTACATTACATAGATTCTCGGAAATGTCCAGCTTGTGTATTAATTATTCAAAAACATACTATATGGATAGATTCCAAAAAGTATAGTAATGATATACTGATTCCAAATAGCAAGCTGAATTGGAGATCTACTAAATTCACCTTTCTTGGAATAAGTTTTGATGTTGATTTGCTTAATATGCATAGTTTTAACTATGATCCAAAATTGGTTAGAATTAAGTCTAATATCCTGAAACAATTTGAGAAAAGACATTTAACTCCCATTGGCAAGATTACAGTTATTAAGACATGAGTGCTACCTTTGTTGAATTATATACTAATGTATATCCCAGACCCATCTGTCTTTTACTGTAAAGAATTAGAAAAGCTAATCTTTTCATTTATATGGAATGGCTCAACTCACAGAATAACGAGGGGTGAGACAGCTTTTTTTACAAACAGGGGGTTGAGTCAATTCATTCTTAATTTTAATCAAAATAAATTTACATCATGTGGTATTGAATACATTAATATACTTTTGAAATCATTAAAAAAACAAGTTCTGGATAGATGTATTTAAAGCATACTTTGATTCATATTGGAGGGAATTTTTTTTTAATAAACAACTATTTGATAATAATATTAGATACATCAATGATATCATTGAGGAAGATAGTACTTTTCTTAGTTTTGATAAGTTTTGTTATATTTATACAAATGTAACAGTCAACTTTTTAGAATATGCATGTATAATCCATGCTGTAAAGGCATACATCAGAAAATTGGGTGAAAACCAAACTTTAAGAAAATTAGCAAACCCGCTTATAAGAGAAAACATATATAAAGTTATGAAATGTAAAAAGTCAAAGTTCTTTTATGATATTTTAAACAAGAAGGCGGAATGAATTATTAGATATAGAGGACATGAAATGGAAATTAATCCATAAACTACCTTTCATATTAACAAAAAACTGTAAACTTTAATGGTTCCAATACAGAATAATTAACAACATTTTTGGCAACAAACTCATTTTTATTCAAAATTAAAAAAGTAAACTCTAAAATGGGTACCTTTTGTCACAGAGAAGAGGAAACTATAGAACATATATTGTGGGATTATGATTGTGTTCAATCGTTTTTTAGAAAATTTTAAACATTATTTAGAAGAGAAAATCAATTTTCAGGTTACATTTACCAAGAAAACTTTCATTCTAGGCATCCTTGGTAAAAGCAAAGATAACCTTAATATCATTTTTCTTTGGTTAAAGTACTATATTTAGACAGCAAGTGTTGAGTGTTTCTTATGCAATGTCGTCTTTAAAGCTCTTCTATGAAACACAGAAATTTATTTCTTACAAAAATGGTGAAAATGAGATTTTTGATACTCATTGGAACATCTGGAATCCACTTACTTGAATTTTCCTTCTCTCTCTCTCTCTACCTCTCTCTCTCAAATAAAATCCTGCACTTCTGAATTACTATATCTAAAGCATCATAATCATGCATTGTATGTCTGCAGAATGTGTGAAAAAAAGAAAGAACATACTAATGTACGAAATTTTGTTAAAGATCTCAACATTTTAAGACATCTGTTTTCCTCATTAAGGTAGTCCATCCATAACGATGGTGAATTTAACAATTTTGATTGATCTATACTACATCAAATACATATTTTTAAGCTATTATAAGGCTGATATAAACCAATCTCGGGTGTATGTATGTAGTCAATTAAATGAACTTATTGCACTCAAAACTTTTTCAAAGAGTTGTCTGCCCTTTAGGAAAATATTAAAAAATCAATTTCTAAAAATATGCATGGTAAACTATGAATTATTTTAGTATATTCGAAGAAAGGGAAAGCTATTGCAACATTTTACCAAGAGAAATGTAAGAAACTTACTTGTACCCCAAAAAATATATTTAAAAATGCATGTTTCCCATAGACTTCAATGTTCACTTCAACATATGATCAATTTATTGATATTAATTTTTTTTTTAAAGATTTCAAAGGTCAATCTTTATCATTTAATAAACTCCTTAAAATCACAATAAAATGTTTGTGATTAAACATGCAATCTATTAGATATGAAATATGATAGTTATGGATGGACGACCTTAAGGTCAGACGACACGTTCCTCAATTTTATATAACCTTTTCAAGGAATTTGTTGATGGTTTACTACTATTTTGACAAGCTTTCTTACAAAATATTAGGGTACTTTACCAGGCATTTCTGCAAAATACTAGAGTATGCAATTTCCTATATAATCTTCTTGAAAATACACTTGAATTGCTGATATAAAAATAAATACATATACACCACAGCAAAATTCACTATATTGGAACTCTATATCGGCCGGGGCGGGCCTTTGAACTCACGACCTCTAGAACCTATACGCTTCTGGCATTGAGCGGCCACTGTTCTAACCACTTTAATCCAAGTAAATATTAATCATTTTTAAAATAATTATAAAATTAATATGTAACTCTTTATTACGAGGGGATACAAAAAAGATGCTCGAGGAACGTGTCGTCTGACCTTAAAATGTAGGGCGTAACACATTTTCTTTCTCTTTACCTTCATCACAAACTATCCCGGTCCATCCGGCGTCACATTTACAGTTAAATGAGCCTGGTGTGTTTGTGCAGTTGGCTCCATTGAGGCAAGGGTGATTCTGGCACTCATTAACATCTTGCATAAAATATTTAAATGATTACAATGATTTAATCAACTATTAATTTTCTTAACAGGAACGTTGATGTTTGCTACATGCGTTTACATGACAGCCGATGCCAAACTTTGCCGTTTAAATATAACATGACATACTACATCCGGAGTATCGATTTTTGTCTTATTTAACTTTTTTTAGTTACGCTGATAATATTTTGCACCTCAAGTTTTAAACTGATGGACGAGAAATGAAAATCGATCTTAAAAACAACCACCAATTTTCTTTTCATTTGATAATCATGTTGAACAATAAATAATTCAGTATCAAAAAAAGCGAAAGATTTTTTGATGTATACGTCGCCTTATATTAAAAATTTAACACATACTGTATACAAGGAAATTTTCGCCTCAGTTTCATTTTCGCCCCTTTCCCGCCCTCGTTGTCAGCGGCTGAATTCAAGACTTGGCGAATTCCATTATTTCAAATTATTTCGCTTTAATCAACTGTGTCTGGGCGATTTCAAAACATGGCGAACCGTTTGCAAGTAAAAGGGGTGGAACACCGGGCGAAAATTCCCGATATACAGTAACAGTATTACTCAATGAACCCAATTTACTAATACGATATATATAAAACTAGTAAGACTGATATGCTTGATAGATCTACAGGCGAAAACACAACAATAGCCATTCAAAGAAACAAGAGGGTACATATATATTAAATCATAACAAATGTATGTTGTAGTACAGAATAGAAGGGGGTGGATTTTTTTATTTTTGGGACAAGCGGGATAACTCCGCTTTAGATTGCGACTCCGTGAACCGGAAGCTGCGAGTCCCTAAGTTTGATAAATCTGTCATTGCCAATACATGTACATGCGTTAATCTCTCCTTTTTATGTTCAGGTAATATATCATTATTTACAATGTATTGCATTCTGTATCATAATAACAAGTTTATAAGTATGCTAGAGGCATGTTCTGACGTGATGTGATAATGCTATATGTATGAAATATTGAATTGGAACTGCAAAGCGATCAGGTAAAACAGTTAGCTACCATGTGCATGCTCTCATGTTTTCACGCTGAGAGTCAGTGTCGGGTTATATGCATTTGTTTGAATAGTTCATCGTTAGATGAATTGTTTCTTAGTTATACTGTTATAGGAAATCTATTTTTATTGTCAGAAATAAGTGTCATTGAGTTAAAACTTATGTATGGCTCATTACTGAATGAGTAATGTTGACCTAGTTTGTGTATCCCAGCATACCTCAGGTGTAATGGCTGCGCCCATTGTTTACATGTGTGTTTTGGTAAAGTTGGTTTGTGTTATAGTATTTTGACGTCTCTAAAGCCAGATTATTTCATATGTTTAAGATAAGAACTCTACAACGCGTATACACAGTTGTGCCATTATTGTATATCATAACGATATATAGTTATATTTAGTCATTATTTGTTTTATATCTTAAAGCATTAACAGGTCAGTATGTCATGTCATTTGAAAGTATAACATTATCAACCGAAGTCTACTTTTACCGAATTGTAGTCATTTAAATGAAAAGTTTGGTTGTTCCTATCAGGTGATCTACCAGTTGTGTTCACATTTAGTTAAATTAAATACAAAATGTTATGGCTTGCAGTACAAGGCCTTATGGCCTAGAGTGTGTTGTGTATTGTATACATGTGACACGATGATTAGACAAAAGTTTTATAAATCTGCCATTTTCAATACATATACATGTGTTGATCTCTCCTTCTTATCTTCAGGAACCAGGCCCAACAATTCTGGTAACATGTATATCGAGAAACTCTAATAACACATTTTGTTGAGAGTTATGCTTGCATTGTCAAGATATTTAAATTAAAAAAAAAAGCCGAGGTTGAAAAATATTCCAAAAATAAAATCGATTAGCTTAGTTAAGGAACATTCTTTTGCTTGCAAAATTCATAATGATTTGTCTTTGATGATAGTCTACGTATGGATGTTAACTTTTTTGTAGTAAAAACTTTATCAGTAAGCAACTTTGCAGAAACAGATATTGAATACTAGAGCAGAGCTCGTGGCAAAGCCACGAGTAGGTCTTCCGTTGTTGCTGCGAGTTGAAAATATATGTGATATGGTGTCAAACGATTATAATTATTAACTTTCAGTTCTGCTTTTGTTATAAAAACGTGTAGTGATTGAAAGCCTGCATATAAAACGTGTTTTGAAAAAGAAAACTAGAGGTACTGTGAGCAAGCTCACAATTGATACCCCCCGCTAAGAAAAAAATCATTACGCGTGTATTTTTGCTATTATAGAAAATATTGGATGAATCTATTTCACTGTCCATTTTTTATAAATAACAACTGCTTTATTTTTGGAAACTGTTAGTTTTTAGCTTCTAATATTTCCATTAATACAAGACATGACACAGACAGAACTTAGCTTTTTTGAAACAATGACCTTGAACCTTCTCAATTGACCTTGGGTCAAAGTCATGACACACCCTTTAATCATAAGCAATCTTTGTGTGAAGTAAGAACTTCCAATGTTTCCCCATAAGAAAGATATGGACCAGACACGAATTTTGCATTTTTTCTGCCAGTGACCTTGACCTTGCCCGAATGACCTTGGGTCAAGGCCATGACACACCCTAAGGTCATAAGCAATCTTTGTGTGAAGTAAGAACTTCCAATGTTTCCCTATAAGAAAGATATGGACCGGACACGAATTTTGCACTTTTTCTGCCAGTGACCTTGACCTTGCCCTAATGACCTTGAGTCAAGGTCATGACACACCCTTAGGTCAAAAGCAATCTTTGTGTGAAGTAAGAACTTCCAATGTTTCACCATAAGAAAGATATGGACCGGACACGAATTTTGCACTTTTTCTGTCAGTGACCTTGACCTTGCCCAAATGACCTTGGGTCAAGGTCATGACACATCCTTAGGTCATAAGCAATCTTTGTGTGAAGTAAGAACTTCCAATATATCTCCATAAGAAAGATATAGACCGGACACAATTGCACAGACAAGACGGACAGACAGACAGACAGACAGACAGACAGACAGACAGACGGACGGACAAGGTGATTCCTATATACCCCACCCCCAAACTTTGTTTGCGGGGGGTATAATAAGAAAATGTTTTAGGAAAACTATTTGTCGCACACAGTTTATATAATCGTAACAAACATTATTTTAAAAAATGAGATATTTAATGGCGAGTTAAATTTTCAGAGGGTAGCAAGCATTGTAATAAACAGTATGTTCTCATGTGTCATATCAGGAATTGTGGTGTTTTTTTTTTAAACCGAACCCGTTTACAAAACACGTAACCTTTTCTCTAAGATAACTTCTTTATTTAAATATTTGTAAATTTTTGAAGACAATGTGCAATTTAGAATTGTTGCGTGCTGACAAAATTTACAGACCCTGAAACGTACTACTACAACAAAAAAAAGCGTGCGACTTACGTGCGAAAAACGTTTCGTATTAACCGTTTAGCGTTTCGTGTGAATCGTGAAGCGTTTGGTGTAAACCGTTTAGCGTTTCGGACAAAGCGTGCAGAATTTCGGACAATGCGTTTAAATCGTTTCGAGCAAAGCGTGCGAGAACCATGTGAAACGTTTATCAGATTTCATTCGGAACTCTCTGACAATTTGTTTCAAAATTGAGCCCGTGTTTTACATTACATGTACTTTAAACTGTTTGTGATTGGCAAAACTCTCTTGTAGGTATTTTCATGAAGAAAAAAAATCTAGAAGAAATGATATACTTATCTTTTTACAAAACTGAATTAATTTTAACAAACAAAAGAAAGGTATATGTATTAAAAGACGACTAGTTACAGAGTACATGTATATATAACGTTTTTATACGATGTTTCAGTACTGGTACAGTTTTACCGGTAACGAATATTTGCCAGTATCGAATAATTTTTAGAAAAATTATTGGTGGAAGACAAAGTTGAGGTTTTAAAAAATTCTAGCTAGGTGATCATAACACAGAAATAAATATTATATCAGTGCGTGAAGTTGTTTGCCATTTGCACGATTATTTACCGAATTGTTTACAAATTAAAAATGTGCCCCAGATATGAGCTGCCGGATGTTCAAAGCAGAAAAAACGAAAGCCTAACTATGAAAATAAGTTTGTTATTGATCCCTATTTAGTGAATAATTAGTAAATATAATTCATTTAAAAAGATAATACATCATATCAAATAATAATGGAGCTTTGAATGAAATTACGACTTCAAATAGAACCACGTGTAGTTTTCCTAGTTACGGTTCATTGCGACAGAAGTATTATTTGGCTGCAAAAATTGATAGATATACGGGAAAAACAAAGGAAAATGGCAACTGCTTATCATCAATTACTACTATAAAGTGTTTTTATGAAAATTCAATATTATAAAGTAACGGAAATGAAAAATGTTCAAGTCCAGTTTCAATTTGACCGGAAAACGGTATGATAAAAATAACGATCATATAATTTGTTTAAATGACATATTCCCACAATTGTTTTTCCTTGTTCATTTATAAGTCCATTAACATGTACCTCTAGTATATTTTTGAAATTAATTTGCCTCAAAATATTCGGTCAGAAGAGATAAAGGGCGCTTAATTCGATACTGGGAAACGAATTCAAAACTAGGAAACTGGAGGGGGTGTTGAAATTACTGTCTCCGTAATTCATCCTTTATATTTTCGGAAGTTTGATACAGTTTAGAAGGACAAAGAAACGCGATTTAAACAAAAAATAAAAACATTTGGAATTCCGATAATAATAGTTGCATACACGAGAAACCGCATACTGATTCGTTACCGGTAAAATGACTGTACAATATTAAAATTCGCTATACATAAAAAATATTAAATACAGTTAGCAAAACATGATTTCTGTTGGAACAAGCCTTAATCAAATTTAACTTAAGTTACACGAGCATGGTTTGATAAGCATGTATCTTTTTTAATTTATTTACATCGATAACTCTTATTGAGACCACTCGCGGCACACACAGCCTCGGACATCGGGTGAGACCTGCACCTGGCTGAACCTGTCAATCAAACTCTGTGTATTTGTTTTCATTGGATGGTCAAGCGTCTCTTTTTTTGTCAATAGCCAATGGAAAAATTAATGACTTCAAGGTAATTGGAATCAGTATTTGATGAAGCACACAATTTAAATGATAGAAAATTTATTAATTATTTGAACAAAATTAAATGTAAACATAGAAAGAAAACATACTGATCATTTCTATGAATTGCGGTAAGTAAGTTCTTTGGAATCCCGATTATAGATATTTTTACAAGTAATTATTTTAATTACTTAAACCACTGTTAACGGAAAACAAGACGTAATTAACGCACAGGGATTTGCCTACAATGTACACAGTCATGCAATTAATTATTATGGGAATCTTTACGAATGGAACTTAATTCAAATAGATCATGATAATCTATATACGCTGTACGCCGTTATACATGTAAGGAGCGCCGGTAATATATACGAAGAATGAGTCAAAAATTTAAATCATTTTTATTTCTTGTTCTTTCAATACAATGTTAAATTACTTTGAAAAAAATCTGGAATAGTAACTACAACTTTCTTTTTTGTTTAATCATTTGAATTTTTTCTGAGGTACATGGATATGTACAGAACATATTTATTTACGCGAATGATACGACATAGGAAAAAAATTATCGGATGTTTGTATAACATTGTTTTCTAACGAATGTGACTAATTTAATTTTAAATATTTTTCAACATTATCAATGTAAATAATATTAGATTAATTTCCTGTTTGTATTTTTACATCGTATTCTCTGAAACCAATAAAAATACTAATGTTAAAAGAAAAATCAAATCCCGCCGAATACTGAAAAACCGATTTCAGTTTGTAATCATACGGATTTTTATTTTTGGTATTGACTATTGAGTTACGGTAACATTTTTTCTGGATGATTTTTTAGTTATATTTTATGTAGTAAAAGCACCATTCCAACTGTTACTCAATTACATAACAATTGATGTGTTCTGAGCTGTGTGCGCTGAAGCGACACAAGATTCTCGGTCGCACGTGGCGATTGATTTAACACAGACTGACCGAATAAACAAACGGTTGGGAAAGTGAAACAAGAAGAAGCCACCAAAAATGATTTTCGACAGATCTTGATATCGTTTCGCCAAAAAAAAAAAATTACAGCGCGAGCTCCTGTCAGCGGGGCGGGAGGAGGGGGCGGGGGGGGGGGGGGCAGCAATGAGTTCGCTTCCATAATGAAACGAACATGTAGAAAAACTACAGAAGTGATTAATATGTGACCGATAGAATCTAATCTAAAGTTGTTTAAAACTCATGTGAATATTCTTTTATATAATCATCGAATGCCTCAACTCAGGACATTCTTTTATCGTGCTAGCACCTACCGCAAACACGTAACATGGAACTTTGATTATAATTTGATTTGATTTTAAACTACCTTGTACGCTATCGTATACACCAATGCTTAATCAACTGTACAAGTAAAATAAATTTATCTTTTCATCTTAAACCAAAATAATAGTTGAAAACATAATAAAATATAGTTGGTTCCGTGCAAAATGCAAAAATATGAAACATGAACGCGTGATAAGGTACAAGATCACGAACCGACCGCGGATCACTTGTCCAATCGTGCCGGATCTCCTCAGCCATGGGCGATGGATGATCATCATTTAAATGTTTAATATTTAGGGGGGGGGGTTGTTGTTGATTTAAAACATTATTTGTACAGTTTATAAAATATTTTATATAAACAAACCAACAATTAATTTATGTCTGACGATGTTTCCGATTTGGAGTAATATCGTTCATTAATATTCATTTACACTCAAATTTAATTAAATAAATACAAAATGGACAAACTTTTATAACATAAAATTAAAACAGTTCTTGTATTTACGACTATATTAACTCAAACACGTTCATATGCATGGAAGTGTGCGTCTCGGTGTGCGAATCTTGTGTATAAATAACCGCTATGTAGTGCAGCCGTGGCTGAGATCCTCGGCCGTGGGCGAACGATAGATTACGTAAAGGTACAACGCACAGACCCACACAGCTCAGAACCCAGTAAGCCTTGAAAATTGCAGTATAATGACCTTACTCTATCAAATAGAAGTTATTTATCTTAAACTTAAAACCCACAATTTATCTAATATCTATTATTGCTTTAGATTGAGAATGACATTGCTGTTATTAATTAACTGAACGATTTCTTAATTGACACCCAATCATTTAATCCATAAAAAAACATGCGTAATCAAACCGAAAAAAAATTCTTGGGTTTGCGGATAAATAAACTCATATATGAGAGACGCAACTCTCGTGTATTAGATAACCCCTGACCGCTAGGTAGTCCAGCCGCGACCATGGTGACCGATTTTCTCGGCCGCGGGCGAGGGAGAGCTTACGTAATGGTACACACAAGCTCTGATTCAAGGTAGATTTTAAATGTATGGATTAATAACTAAAATGTAATGCATAGATTTTTTTTAATTCCATATTTTGTGGTTTACTAGAAAAGAAAAACAATGATTTGTTTTCCAAATCCCGTTTTTAAGGGTTGAGCATTATAAGAACTTAACAACAATGACTTAAACTCCTAAAAAAAAGCACGTATTCTAAAAAAAAAGAATTCTTATGAATTAATGCCGTTTGTATAAACCAGCATACTTTCTGCGGTGACTTTATGCCAGTTGTACGCGCAAAGACTTTCGTTAACTTGTCAAATGAAAACAGGTACATGTTAACATGTAAAGCTTTTTACACTCATACTACACAAATCACATACAAAATAACATTGTAACGACCTTTATGAGATCCCAACAAACAACTTTTCCAGCGACAGCCATATCAAAATCCTAACCGTTTTTGAGTTATTAAGCAAATTTTTTTAGGGGCCATTGGCCCTTAATTTAAGGGGCCAGTACTTTTTTATTGGTGTCAAATGAAAGCCCTCTATATTTTGCACAACTTTTATTCTACATGTCTTAACAAAATATTTTTCGTTTAAAAGATATAAAGGAAAATATGTCTAAATTTTCGCACTTTTTTGAATCCTGTTTTTTGATCCCCTACCTTTTCCTAAATAAAAAACGTAATCTAAAAACAAAAACAGATGTGCACAACTACAATGTCTCTGTTATTCAAATTCGTTGGATTCCCATTCCCTGCTATCATAGTCTCGGAGCCTTTGTCTGGAAACAAAAGGCCCTAAAAAAAATTAAAAGGGGAATAACTCTTTAACGGAAAGGGAATTCTAAATTTTATGAATTGCTTCAGATAGTGTTTTGTAAAGTACAAAGTACATTAGCCCTTAAAATTTGAGCAAAAACCGTTCAGAAATAAGCAAGATATGAAGCCTCAAAGTTCGCGTCTAGGAAGAAAAAAAAAAAAAAGAAAAATAATCTTTCCCGCACAATAATAGAAAGGTCTTCCGTTGGAAACGGAAGACCTTAATAACTACCACATTAACCGCCCTCCCTTTTTTCTTTTTTCTTTTTAAAAAAGACCCTTTTCGTATATTATCGACATTTTTATATTCGGTCATAATTGATTTACAGTTTAAAACTGAGTAGAAAAAAATCTGCTTTTTTTTCCTTTTCTAAATCAAAACATAGTAAAATGTACAGATTTCATAATTTTTTGTTAAGGAAAAAAATAAATTAATAATAATCATTTACAGAAGACATTTGTATTTTAAAAGACGCATAAGCACAGTTCAGACAGAGGCTAATCATCTTCCGTTTTTAATAGAAAATATTAGGTACTTTTGATTATTGGAATTTAAAAAAAACGACGACAATGGGAGACTCAATGTTAAAATGAACTAACGAGTGCTAGGTGGTTTTCAAGTTAAATGCAGACCGGAGAAGGTTGTACCTGATAATGTTTTTAATGCAGAACTAAACATCGGGGGAAAACAAAGAAAAGAAATTGTAAAAAAGTACAGAAAATAAAAATGTTGAAATATATGATTAATATGAAGATATTGATTTTTTCAATGGTTTACGTCTATCTTTATTAACAAAAAAATTAGCCCTTTAAAAATGCTATACACACCTAATAATTTAGTGGGTTATGTTTGCACTGTTGTGTGTTTTATTTCATGTTCATTGGAATATTTCAATTGTCAATCATTTTATTTGCTAAATATAACTATTTTCAAACATTATGCATAATAACACTTTCACTGCGTTGTTCTTAACTGTTGGCATTGCTGGTGCCCTGAATGTGGCTCAGTACTCGTGGTATCGAAAAATATTAATAAACCAGTTTTATTTTACTTGCTGCATTATTGGAAATCTTGGTTTCATTTTACATGCATTTATTACACCATCTGTTTTTCAAAATAAAGCATGAATAATTTACCTGCTCACACATCATATTAGCATATTTGCATGAATAATTTACCTGCTCACATATCATATTAGCATATATGGGCGCGCTTGATTTTACCAAAAGGTGTACACCGTGTACACTTTTGTAAATCAAGTGCAAAGGTGTAGCGTTTAGGTGTTCTCCGGGTATACACTTTTATACACCGAGTCAGGGGCATGTGTTGTTTGGCGTAGCACTGAAACCAATATGGCGGACGAATGTTATGATTGAAACTTGGAAAATGATTTTAAGTAATGTAATGGATTAGACGTCGCATACAAGTTGTCGTTTGTATGAAAGCCATTAAATTTGAAATGTGTATTTATTTTATTGCATTTATATTACAAAAAAACTATTAATTGTTACACAACAGCAGATTCTTTGTTAAAACTGCCCCCTTTTCCGTCATTTTCATTCTTAACTTCCCTACACCATGTACACTACATCATTGCAGTGGACTTGATATACAATACACAATTTTTACACCGGTGTATATCGGTGTACACCACGTGAATCTTAATCAAGCGCGCCCATATTCACCTGTACAGACAATGTCGTATTTCCACTCTCCGTTTGACTGACAGATCAGCCATCCTGAACCAGACTGGGAGTATCCATCAGCACACGAGGCGTGTATCCTCCTGTGTATACCAATGGCGTCCTCACGTCGTGTTGTATTCAGATCTATTTCATTTTGATCGGGTATTCCACAATCTTATAAATAAAGGCACATACACTATAATTAATACCTAGGATAAGAGGCTAAATTTTACCTTTACAAAAAGGTATGACAATGTTTTCAATTTCTCTAGTCTATTATGATATTTTCTTCAACTGACAGTTAGATTAATAAATATTTAAATGTAACAATTTTAATTCCTGAAAGTATTATAGTATAATGTGTTAAATTTAAACATAATACTTGTCGACAAACGGGTTTTTAAAAGTTTTGTTTAGATGAGTTATTTTTATTCAAAAAAAGGATCTCTCTTTGATACTTGAGTTTTTGTCCAATATGCATAAGGAAAACCAATTATCTACATGTAACACATGTATATTATTAATGGTATCTATTTGCATTAAAGCAAAGTACCGGATGATTTTACCTGACAAAACACATTCAAAGAATTTATCCTCGGAATATTTCTTGTGTTTACATGTCTGGTTGATGTCACACGTTGAGTTCGAACAAGCTCCAGCCAGCTCCTAAATGTTAAAGGTGAATCTTTTTTATTAAATAAACCCCTTAAAATCACAGTAAAATTTTAATGATCAAACGTGCAATTTATTAAATATGAAATATGATAGTTATGGATGGACTAACTAAACGTGTATAATAATGTTCACATGTACTGATAGTTTGACTTGGTATATTAGTTAGTACGTTGACGTCATAGAGCGACGCGTTTGTTTTAATAACGCATGCTGCTATTATTACGCGCAACACAGCAAAATTTAAATATATTCTAATTAAATCAGTGGTTTAGAAAATGGGTTATTTAAGACACTTTATTGGTAAAACAGAGCAGTCGAAGCCCAATACGTTAAAATCACCGGGTTTGCGCCGAATTGGGCACTTTTTTTAATCGGCGATAACTCGGGAACTAGCCGAACACTCGGCGCATTTTTCACTTCTATTCCATTTGATAAAATAGAGATTTAAACAGTTATCCTCCATTTTGTAGTCATTAAAAAGGTAACTCGTCAATTAATAATTCTAACTGAACGTTAACCTGCAGTACCGATCAGACCCAGCCTATTTAAAAATTAAAAGTACATTCCTGATTTTTTAATTAAATCACTATGCTCACTATATTTATTTTATCAAGAAAAAGTACATATCACAATAATTGTCTTAAAATTCAAATTATATAAAAATGATTCCATAGTATTGTCGCAGACAATATAAATAGTAAATAGCCATTTAAAATTGTGCTGTATATATATTTTGTCTTGGGATAGAGTATAGATATTAGTTAATATAGATTCTAACACATTTACCTTAGGCCAATGCTCCTTTTCACTGTACACCCATCCAGCACTCTCCATGTACCTAGTCTCTGCTGTCGTCTTATTTTCGTAATTGATTTCACAGAAATTAGCCCCTTTGAAATAGTTGACAGATTTACATCGTGGTGTTACTAGACATTCTATCACACAGTCCAAGAAACTGAGTTCTGGGAAGGATTGGATCAGTTTCCTGTCCAGTCTGTGTCCTCGCTGAAGTTTAGAAAAGCCCAGTTGCAGGCTGCCATAACACGGCACGAGGAAACTTATCAAAAACCATGGACATGAGATGAGTTGGAATAGCAACATTGTACTGTAGAAATCTACGGTTTATTTGTACACTGAACAGTGCGAATGCGCAGTTCAGAGTAAAACATTCTAATACCGTTTGAGTTTGTATTTTATATTGAGTTTGTATTTTAAAGTTTTGATCTATTGAATAATCTGCAATCAATAAGCACTTAAATGTTAAAATGAATAATTAATCGGTAATCAAGAATTTTAGAAAAGAAGCAATTTTGTCGCGTTCATCAATTTTAATCGATTTCCCTTTGCTAAGGTTAAACATTAAATCTTGAAAAAATATTAATTCCCAAATATAATATTCTGCAGTTCATGTGACATTTTATTCTCTCTTTCTCTCTCTCTCATTGTAACGGTGTGATTTATTATAAGGTACGAAATACTTTGTAAAGTATTTATTTTTATTTTTCTTTAAATACACGAAATATCGGCATAATTCTGTGTTATGGTATTTTCAGTAGTTTCTTTAATCAAAAGTATATAACATGCTCTTCATTTACTTAAGGCAAAAATACATTGTGAAATCGAGTTACAATATATTTTATTTATTTGAAAGTAATTTTTTTTTAAATGTATTTGTTTTTTGTGCAATTTAGCTTTCTATCAGTCAGGCAAGTGTACCTGGTGTTTCTTTAAATGTAAAGACCGAAAGCTAGAATATTGTTATATAAGTCAAATATTTTAAACCTTGAATATTACATAAATCGTATTTTTATTATTTTTTAAATATTTTAATATTTATTTACAGGCATTATATTGTTCTATAGAAAAAGAAATCACGAAAACCTTTTTCTTTTTCCTTGAGCAACTTGAATTGTGCACTCAAAAATAATAATGTGAACCGTATTTGCTTGTCTTTTTTACTGGATCTTGTAATTCACATTTTGAATTTATTTCCTAATGGGTAATTTATATCCATTGGATTATTAAAACGAATATTTGATAAGTAAATAATGTTATAAAATAAATGGGAGAGATACATTTTCAATAATTTTAATCAATACACATTTGCTTGTGTAAAAGAAAGTCTCTTGAAGGACAATTAATAACCTATAATCGAATACTCTGAAGTTATTTTCTCATTACATATTTATTTGTATCTCTATATAAAGAAAATAACTTCATTATATGTAGAACTTAGTTATGCAACATCATATTTGTTATTAGAAGTTCAACAAGTAAGCTACATGTTAAGGTATTAATCATCAGCTCCCTGATTTCTAGTGACTTGTGTGCGGCACTTGCTATATCACAGCTTAGGAAACTGGACACTAGGGAAAAAAATATATATATTTCATTACGTACATGTATCACACTTGACCTCGTCAAAGTTGAGTAAACCTGATATTTGAATTTCATGAAAGCATTACATGTGAATGCGAAAAAGTAGTTGAAATTTTCAAACAAATACTCTTTGAGGTCCTCAGTTATTTATGGTTTTGTATTGTATAAACGTATCGTAACAGCGCACTTGGAAGCAAAGCATAGACAGATCGTACAAAGCCTTTTTATAATTTATCAAAACGACAAATTAAGGAGGACTGGTGTGCAACCGATTAACCATTATATTTACCTTTTATTATCTTTTTAGAAATTATTTAGATAATTATGTCCCCATTTTATTTACATCTTCTGCAATTGTTAGGGATTAAAGGTCAATTTAATACCGTGCGCTGTTGTAGTTGACGTAAGGCATATTGCTATTTAATATAAGCTTGGTTTATTTATTGTAAAAGTAAAAAACACATATGTTAATTATTCATTACAACTTGTTTTTTCGACTCTCATCTGCAGCTGAAAACATACTCGTTGCTTCACAACGACTTTAGTCAAAATTATCGTGATCAATTTATCTTATCGTAAATTTCCACGAAATATTAAAAATTAAATGTGTTTTATCGATGTTTCGTTTTATATTAGAATAAAGATTTAAAAGCTATAAATTATTTACCAATTCGGTAGTTACTCAAACCAAATCAATTTCCGACAAATTACTCATTCCAAACCTTATCAGGTTAAGATACGATGTGTCCTCTCATATCTGATCTGATAGCACTAAGGAATACAGAGTCACTTGTATTGTAAAATTAGGGGGCAGTTTTGTTTAAAGGGGTTTTTCTTTTACTTTTTCCTCCAAAAAGCTTGCAGTTGTTCGTGATGTACTGAATAAAGCTAGGAAGGAACTGATGAGGGCTATTGGTACTTTGCGGAACGGAACCAGTTAAGAGGCCCCTAACGGGGAAACTGAAATTTAAAAAAAAAACGCCATTATTTCAATTAAACCCGTCTTATATGGAAGGTTTTTTCTCTCAAATTTTAATGTTTTAAAGCACCACATGTGTATTACATGAAATATGCCACGCATTGCCCTATAAGTCATTACACGTTTCTTTCCCTTAATAAACCCAAAACGCACTGGGTTTTTTTCAGATGCAAGATTGACAATGAACATATAAATTTGAGATTTAAACCAAACTCAATGGATCTATGCGCAACATCGATTAAAAATAATGAAGTAATCTCTATTCTCAATAATTTTCTTCCGGTTCCGTTCCGTTCCGCAAAATACCATTACCCGTGTGGATATTGGTATTTAACGGAACGGAACGGAATCTTTCAAACTTACTAAAATATGAAACATATCATAACAACTTCTCGCCGTTTCTATATTCTTTCGAAATAAATGAAGCAAACTAACAAACCATTTCATCCATTCATACATCTTGTGTATGTGCATATCATTCCAGCGTTTGTGTGCTTGTGTTGTGTAAAACGTCAACTTTTATTTCATTCTTTAATCCATTATATGTTATTAACACGGGTGAGTTTACAAGTTTGTTACTCCAGCAAGCAAAAAAGGCAATACCTATTTCTACATTAAGATGAATTCTAAAATATACCAAGGACATTCGCAAGGAAAACGTTAAATATTAATTTATTACTTACCTTACTTCTGAAAAATTTTCTTCCGATTCCGTTTCGTTCCGCAAAATACCATTACCCGTGTGGATATTGGTATTTAACGGAACGGAACGGAATCTTTCAAACTTACAAAAATATGAAACATATCATAACAACTTCTCGCCGTTTCTATATTCTTTCGAAATAAATGAAGCAAACTAACAAACCATTTTATCCATTCATACATCTTGTGTATGTGCATATCATTCCAGCGTTTGTGTGCTTGTGTTGTGTAAAACGTCAACTTTTATTTCATTCTTTAATCCATTATATGTTATTTACACGGGTGAATTTACAAGTTTGTTACTCAAGCTAGCAAAAACACAATCCCTATTTCTACAATAAGATGAATTCTAAAATATACTAAGAACATTCGCAAGGAAAAAGATAAATACTCAATATTTACCTTACTTCTAAAAAATTTTCTTCCGGTTCCGTTCCGCAAAATACCATTACCCGTGTGGATATTGGTATTTAACGGAACGGAACAGAATCTTTCAAACTGACTAAAATATGAAATATATCATAACAACTTCTTGCCGTTTCTATATTCTTTCGAAATAAATGAAGCAAACTAACAAAACATTTCATCCATTCACATATCTTGCGTATGTGCATATCATTCCAACGTTTGTGTGCTTGTGTTGTGTAAAACGTCAACTTTTATTTCATTCTTTAATCCATTATATGTTATTTACACGGTTGAATTTACAAGTTTGTTACTCAAGCTAGCAAAAACGCAATGCCTATTTCTACATTAAAATGAATTCTAAAATATACTAAGGACATTCGCAGGGAAAAAGTTAAATATTAATTCATTATTTACCTTACTTCTGAAAATTTTTCTTCCGGTTCCGTTCTGTTCCGCAAAATACCATTACCCGTGTGGATATTGATATTTAACGGAACGGAACGGAATCTTTCAAACTTATTGAAATATGAGTAATGTTACAAATACTCTTTTTTATACTGTATATATTTCTCTTTGTTTAAAAAAAAAAAGCAACACAGACGAGAATGAGGTCTATTTTAGGGAACTGATAATATTTTCATAAATGGATTTTTACAACCATGGCTTATTAAAATAAAAAAAAGATAATAACATCCATTCATCGAAATTGATTACCATTTTTTTCAAAAATCATGCATTTCAAGGTAAACACAACAATAAAAAAAAAAAAATAATATCTGATTACAACCATTCTAAATATTTAAGAAAATAATTACACTTGTAAGAATAATTTTTCATTTACTGATACAACATCTAAGAAACTAGAACATTTTCAAACGTATAAATATACATTTTTTCAACAGTTATCTCAAATTCTGTTCCGTCCCGCAAAATACCGATATTCGTGTGGATAATGTTTCTTTGTGCAACGAAAAGGAACCAAATTTGAATATAATGTCCATAATACTAAAAAATTATGTTTGAAATTCAGAATTAATTTTTTTTTTGTTGCTTCCTACTCCTTGCCTTCCTGCTTCAGGTACATCATCTATCTATCGTAATCGAGTAATTTTTTACCAGTTTGAGAAATTATTTCAAGTTTTATTAAGCCACCTTAAAGTTGATGTCCAATAATGATGTGAATAGAAAAAATATCTTATCAAGAATACAACAACTTTACTTTTCACGAAACTCAATTATTGCAGAATTGCCACAAAAGTATGGACAGAATAAGTTTATAATAATATTGTGTTAGATTAATGTATTATTTTCATCTTAAATCTGACAGTAAATCTATCTTTGAGAATTCTAAGTTGTAAGATAGGGAGGCATGCATAAGTTTCACTCCATAAAGTTCATATTTTATATAGAACAGTTCAAATGTATACCAATATAACTCAATAGAACAAAGTGACTTATAATATGCACCGTCCTTAAAATTTAATCAGTTATTAATTAAAAAGTTGTATAGACTACATTTGGGCTCTTTTGAATGCTTCATTTTATTCTGCGAAATATGAAATGTAATTCATCACATATGATTTCGCTTATATGGTAAACTCTTTCTACGTGGAATCCTTATGCACCTGACGTTATATTATTTTCTCATAATAAAAAAAACCTGCCTCATTCGTGAAATAACTGTCCTATCCTACCACAAAATATTAAATATCTACTGTTTACCTAATAATACTCAAGGTAAACATACACAAGAGATGGGCAAAATTTACGTTATTTTATAACCAGCTCCAAATCTATAATATTATTTGAGTTAAATCTTAAACCTGTCTAAGCATATAGCTAATTAAAATCTATCCAGGTTCAGACGCCGGAGATGTAACATAAAATTCAACCATAAAATTTCATCTACTGCCTAAACAAAAAGCTATATGAGAAATACATAAGAGCTGGTGTCTATGATCGAATCATACTTTGACATCATTAAACCCGCGAGCTACCTTATGTCATATCCCAATTTTTCTCTTCGCAGATTCAAATGCAACTCATGGAGTGACACTTCACTTGAATCAATCAAGCCGCACCAGAAATATGGGTGACGCCCCAGCAGACACTCTCGCTTAATGCAATAATATTTTGCCCTCATTTTCTTTCTTGTGGTCTTCCACACGGTGCTTCCATCTTCGTTTAGGCAAGGGTATTTGTACCTTTCTTGGTGAGAAATAATAATATCAAAGGGCGGAACTGCATTCCTTATGCTAATTACTGAATGGCAAGTAGCACAAAATTGTGTTTGTTTTCCTTTGCTAATAGAGGTAACAGGCACAATTTTAAATAGTTCATCATTGTGCCATGATTCACAATTCGGGAATGGCCGATGTACATTGAGATCGATGATGAAGTCATCATTCTTTTCTGTCTCGAGTTCAATTGGTAGCTTTTTAACATTCTGTTTTCCTTTTCTTGGTTTCTTAACTCTTTTTTCACCAGCAGAGGAGGGTTTGTTGTTGTGAATAGCTAAGGATTGATTGTAACTAAAGTTGGTAAGAAGCTCTCTAACATCTTCGAACCCCAAACCAGACATTATTGCACAACATTCTTTTTAATTTCAGCTTACCTCTCCATGTTTTCAGAGCAGGCGTAAGACGGAACAACAGTGAGGTAATCCTTGCAAGCAGATCCAAATTATCACCGTTGTTCTTTGGTCTTAATATGTCATTTTACATGGAGGCATATATAAGGGATGTTATGATTCGTATGCAGTGTCCATCTGTGGCTTTTGAGTTCATTGCACATTATGAGTCCTACAGTGTCAGTGGCAACGAGAGTAAGGGTGAGGGGGAATATTTTGTTTTAGAAAACCTCAACAGAACGAGCAAAATTTTTATGCCCCCGGGACTGGCATCTGAAGAAAGGTGGAAAATAATTTACAGAAATATGGATAGACTGGATAAGGTCAAATAGAAGTAGTTTGTGGTTTAAAATTGAAAAGAAAATAGTCTTATCGTTTATAATTTTTAAAAAAAAGCTGAGATATTGATTTTTTTTTAATCAAATCAGACCTGCAGACAGTTCTGTCAGTAACGGAAAAAGACACAGATTACATGTACACATCAGACATCACAGACGAAATAACGTCATTTAAAGCATTTATACGACAAAAACAATATTTTCAGCTGACAACACTTACAACACTCTCAAACAAACCTACAGACAGCAAATTATTTCAGTTTTCAGAACACGCACAACAAAACACATATCTACATTACTAACACATTACAACTCACAAACTTTTATACAGACAAATTCATTCTACAGGAGCACAGACAAAAACATTTTGACATAGCAAAAAACAACAGCAAACATTATTTTACGCATACAAACACATTGTTTGAAAAATGGAAAAAAAATTAAGACCATGAAGAAAAGTGTTCTTTTAGAGTTTGTAAGGGAAATTGAAGAACTTAAAGAGGATCAGAGCGAAACTGATCGGGAATAACCATACAATATTTTTAGGTAAGATAAATAGAGATTATATTCAATTTTACCTATTACGTATTAAATGTTGGGGACAATAGAACGTCAGATTTTTCAGGGCATTTTTCTATGCACCGCGCATGCCGCCAAAATGACCAATCTTTCTCCTCACACCCTACCCACAGTGTATTTTCACGTCCCTCCTCACATGTGTGGCACATTTGATTCTGTTCACAGACGAAGAACTCTTGGTAAGCTGCTAAATTTAACATAATGTTTTACTTAAGATCAATTCTATGTAAGAATCAAAGATTTATAAAAGGGTCTGGCCACGCAAAGTCACCAATTTTCCTTATATTTCATACATAGACACACCTAGGTGTAAAACGCAAAAAAACCACTAAAAGTTGGTTGCTAGGGGTAACCGTTGCCATAGTAATCGAGGCTAAAGATTGAAAAATAGCAAAACTTACCTACTATAAAGCCATATTAGAAGGTTTTGCCCACTAATGTAAACTACCAAAGACATAAAACAGCCTTTGTCCTATTTTCAATTATTTAATTATATCAGAAAATTGATGGAGAAACCAATACTTTTAAAATGTTACCATGGAAACCGTTACAAATTTTTGAAATCAGTTTTTTGCGGTTTTTTAATAAGCCGATATAAGAAATAGTGAAATTTTTACATCCATATCAATGTCCATGCTATATATATTTTATTATGAAAATTGACATCCGTTGCTATGGCAACAATGCCAAAAAATAGGAAAAAATAAAAAATGAAGATGATTTTGATATGCTTTAATTCCAAATTTTAGAATTTTTTTGCAATTATTTTAGTTGGAACTTGTAAAAATGTATCTAAATTTTCATTACATACCACAAAAAGCTTTGTTATGCAACAGAGAAGTATTGTTGCTATTGAAAATTAAGTTGCGTAAAAAATCACACAGAAATTCTTACTTTTTGAAAAGTCCATAGCAACGGCAGTTATTTTTTTAGAAAATTTCAGTTAAGTTAAAGTTAAGGACATACGTTATTTTTTCTCACCATTGGAGTTTATATATTTATTCTCTATAAGGGAATAATATCCATTCAAAGATGCCTGAAAATATTTTATTTTTTCCTTATTTTTAAGCTTGTTACCATAGCAACGGTTCTCAATTTTCATATTTAAATTCTTAATTACACAATCATAATAGTGTTTACCAAAATATCCAAGATTTGCACTTTTTATTCAAATTAAATAAAGAAAACAGATTTTAAAATTTCTGTTAGTTAACCATGGAAACACTCTAAAAATTTGCGTTTCTCCATGAATTGTTGTCTTTCTTTTGAAAAATGACAACTATTTTTAATAATATATTCTACCTTGGAAACCCCAAGTTCTGCACATTACTCACAATATGTTCTCAAATAAGCATTAAAATGCCATTTTTACATCTTTACCCTCGGTTACCATGGCAACGGGACCACATAGCAACGAATAAATGGTGTTAGGCTTTTTTACTCACCAAAGTATATCAAACTGTCAAGTGTGAAGAAAATCCGTGACTATGCGTGGCCAATAAGTTTTGATTTTTACATAGAATTGGTCTTAAATTGTATTGCTTTTAAAATAAATACTATGAACATTCGGAAAAGAAACTTCAAAGACTACAATACAATTTATTATTTTCTATCTACATTTCAGCAATCTGTTTCATACCTCATTGAAGTTCGGAATTTTATACTCATATCTGGCCCCGGAAGGCCCCTTTATTACAACATACACTTCAGCAGAAGTGGCAGTGTAATGATCCTGTACCTGTGGAATTTTAATGTATTTTTTAATATTCATTAGAAGAACAGTAATTGTACTTGATATTGATTCTGCCTTATTGTTATCTAATAAGAATTATTCATGTGTTTTATTTTTTCTATGAAACATCAGTAAAAGGACTATAGCTAGCAGTCCTATTTCATGTTAGATATTAGTTTTCCTTACCCGTAGCATCACATTTGAAAGAGGAGAGGGAAAGTCTTGACCAAACATTGAAGTAAAAATAATATTCTTTTTCTATATAAAAGAAAAAAATGTGTGTGATGTGGGGGGGGGGGGGGGGTATCTTGGTTGCTTCGGGTTTACTCTTGGAACATTTTAATATGAAAAAAATATAATTATAACCCATAACCTTTTCCAAAAGGGTATCCTTTCTCTTGCTAAAAGATCGATTGATTTTCTTTTTGTCTGATAAGACCTTTGTGGGCTCTTTCCTTTTTTTTGTACACTTCAAAATGGACACCTTCCCGCCCTTGGTTCTTTTTTTGCTAACAATAATTATTAAATATATCATTATAACACACGAAACGGTAATTTCTAATGGTTATCAAATAATATAGAAAAATTACTATAATGGTCCTCCATAGAAAAAAAAATTAACCTTTGACGTGTATGGTTTTGGATCAAGAAACTTCATTGGTTATGATTGTTTTAAGTCAACCGGATGCATTAGTTAAATTGAAAGTAGTCAGGTCAAAAAAAAAACGCTCAAGCTAATAACATCCTCTTAAAAAGGGATTTTAAGGTGACATGATGCAAATTTAGTAGTTCTAGCAAGGTACTGTAATACTGTATGTTTATATGTAATAACTAAGCGCAAACATTTCCACACACAATTTTAAAGAAAACCTCAAGATATCTACAGTACGAGTTCTGAACTACTCACCACACCACTCGACATCATGCGCTTTTCTCTTCTTTCAGTGTGAAAGAAAATACACGTTTTTTTACTCCCAAATGGCTAGTATACTAAGTGTATCACATGGTTGATTGCCCACCAAACGGGACTCGAGCCACCATTTGGGGTGTGTGCCAAACCTGTTCATGTCGCGAGGGGATGATTCGATTAGCGGTGCCCTTTTAAACGTTAATAATGAGCGTAAAAGTATAAACTATAAAAATTACGTCAATATATGCCCTTAAAAATTAGATATTATAAATAAAAACAAATGAATAAAACCGATTAATGCAAAAAACACCGGCAGTATTCTTAAAGCAAAAGAGAAAGGAAATTAAATTTTAAAAAAATGATATGACAACCACTGCTTTGGCAAGGAATATCCAATGAACGAAAAAACAAGACAGACTGAAATCCAGGCATATATAACTTCAAATTTTCTTCGATAATTGTAGACCGTTTTCCTGTGTATGTTATAACATCGCACATGCGCACACCACACACTGTGGCAGATCGAGCAATGGTGCACGGATTTTAGAAACGGGACTTTTTTTTATAAATCGATGGCAACGATGATAGGTTGATACTTTCTTGGATTTATTATCATTTGGCTACTGTGTTAAATGTAGTGCCGCCGGGGTTTTCAAAAAGATTTAGCTGCTATGCACTCTTTATGAACGACACACGTGTTCGATGTGCATGCTTAGTACCGGTAAGACAGCACTATCTGTGCAAAAGTATAAAGGTACCTTAGAAATTCTACAAATAATTTTTTTTTGAGTTTTCTTGATTGTTTCCTTTACTCTTTATAACAAACATTTTTCTACAATGTGTAGTTGATGCATTTAGAAGTCCGTGCAACCTGAATGCCTTGATCGGAAAGCAACCGACTGTAACTTTCACAACCGGTATATATACCCCAGTATATACCCCAGTGGCAGTAGAGGAGCGATCGAAACTAATATTGCGACCAAATGCTTTTATTCATGTCAGCTTTAAAGTAATACCTGGTAAACGACACTGATTGCACCACCCCTTCAAATCTCTCCTGCAGCTCTGTGCATTCGTAAGTCTATGATTATAGATCAATAGATATAACAGTCTGCTCGGACTTCAAAATAACAATTTTATATGATGATATTCTTTTACAATATTTCAATATCATGCTTAAACAAGAAGAAAATTCCTGGGTCCCCCGCTGGTCAATTTTTATACTTGCATATATCTCTGATGTCTTCAGATGTAAATAAACTAGCAATATATTCGATGATGGGGCAGAGCGCGATATAACAGTATACAGATGGACAAACAGACGGATGGTTGTACTAAATTACAGACGGAAAGGCGTAAAACAATATGCCCCCTCCAGCTCGTCTTTGTGTGAGCATAAAACATTTGGTATACATTTTATGAATATCTTAAAGTTTTTAGACATGAAAGCACTTTCAAGGTCAATTTTTGATATAATAATGAAGTAATTATTGTGGTCAAAGTCCCATAACTCCAACAAAAAGTATCGACCAAGGCTGATTTAGGAACTTGTCCAAGGTATTAGTGGTATGAACATTTGGTATAAATTTCATGTAAATCCGTCAAAATTTGTAGGCATGAGAGCTCTTACAAAAAAGTGTGACGGACGGACGCACGGACACACAGACGGACGGACGGACGCTCGACATTTTTATGTCCCCGCTCCGCGTTGAGGCGGGGGACAAAAATGGAAAATATTTGATTTTCAAGCAATTTGTTTGTCTAAATGCATTGATTTATCAAAGACTTTTTGATAAGATATTGCCATAAGATAATATATATATGCATTTTACCTCACACTTTGTTAGGGGTGTAGATGACAAACATATCTGTGTGTTGAAGTCGTTACTGGGGACTTTTTTTGTACGATAAACAGCTTCCCAGCAACGACTTCCAGATCTGTGTCCTTACCCTCTGGGTAAGGATAGCAGATCTACCCTCCATTGCTAAGTGCACCTCTCTCCGCCTTGACCTGGTATAAACAACAGCGGTCTCACCAATCTGAATTTGAAATCAAATATAAATACATATTATTTACACTTGTACACACTTTAAAAGACATCGACGTACATTATTTTTACACTTACACTTTTTACTTGTAATTGGACAAGGCAGAGTCTCGTGCAGGTTGGCAACGAGAATGTCTCAGCCATGGAATAGATTTTGGGAGAAAAAACTAATTCTAATTGTTTTCCTCCTCTGTAATGTCAAACATGATCCACAAAAGATATTCCAAAAAACTACACGATATTCCTTTAATTTATATAATTATACATTGTTCTTTTAAAAAAGAAACGTACGACTGAGTACGCCTTAAGTTCAAAGCCAAAGGTGGGGTTAAACGTTTTATTGACAAGTCGATAGCATTTCCCTGGCTTCAACGACACAATGAAATATTTTTTTGAAGCTCGAATTGCTTTACATAGTTTATTTATCAAATATTCATTTTACCAATTCAGTGCATATTGATTTCCCACTTCTGCATATAATGGAATCAAAAATTTAAAAAACAAACCCTATATCAATTACAAACTCATACGGTGCATTATCATTACTTCGAAGTGTGCATTCGCACTGTATACTGTATATTTATACATGCAGTACAATGTTGCTGTTCCGAATCTTTCGATGTTCGTGGTTTTTAATAAGTTTCCTTGTGCCGTGTTATTGCAGCTTAAAACCGGGCTTCTCTCAACTTCAGCGAGGACACAGATTGGATAGGAAACTGATCCAGTCATTCACAGAAGTCAGTTTCTTGGACTGTGTGACGGAATGTATGGTGACACCTCGGTGTAAATCGGTCAATTATTTCAAAGGGGCTAATTACTGTGAACTGAATTACGAAAATAAGACGACAGCGGAGACAAGGTACATGGACAATGCTGGATGGGTGTACAGTGAAAAGGAGCATTGGCCAAAGGTAAATTTGTTAAAGTCCTAAAAAAAAGACTATATACGCAGCACAGTTAAGGCTGTCAATAAACTCCGTTCAGACAAAAAGTACGGGAAATGTACAATATGACATCACGGTATATTGCAAACTTCGAAAGTACCCATTAATCTATTTATTAGCAAAACTAATTTATACTAATCTTTTAATTGAAAACAACAAATGTTATTACATACAATTTTGATGTCCCTTATATCATACACACTGAAAAGAGATGTTGTTCTCGCTGTACTCAAAATATGACGTCATACGCTTCAAAATGACGCATTAGGTTAAGTCATTGAAGGCTATCATGCAGTTTTATAGCGAAGAAAAATGAATGTCATAGATTAATGGAACATTATACATGTAAATGGATACACATGTAGTTTGTTTACATGTGAATTTGAAATATGCTATGTAACTTAAAAACTTCTTCGACCCTTGTAAAATCTTACAAATTAATTATTTTTTAATGAAAATAACCCTGTGACTTTCAAAATTATTCAACACATGCATTGTAAATTACAGTTTCTTATAAAATAATGTGATATAACATCAAGTTATTTTATAATTCAGTTGTGAATTTTGACATGATTATGCCTTTGCAATATTGATTTTTTTAAATGACCTCAAAACCACAAATACATCTGCTTGTACCATGCGACTGCCTAATCACATGACCACTACGAACATACAATAGTGTACTGTTATAATATTGTTTTTAGTAACTATATTGAGAGTCAAGAGACAAGTCGTCCGTCTTATCCGCCTCGTTTCATCATACTGTTTACTTTGTTATTAGGGCGTTGTTTACTTAGGGTTTAAGTTCTCAAATTCAGATTGTTATAAAGTTCAATGCCATAAGTAAAATGTGTTCTTAACACATGTGTTAGCTTATATACACTTGTTTCAGCTTCTGTACACTTCGAATATTAATTGAATTAGTGAGAATTGAATGGGGTGACCTAACTGAGACGAGAAATCAGCACAATTTAGCAACATAGAACAGCTTTCAAGGAATATAACTTGTAACGTTCAGACACATTAGATATTTACAATTCATGTGTTTTCCGCAGCAAAAATAATAATGATAAAAACTACCGTCACATTTAAACAAAATTGATCCAGCAGCCATTTATTGCAACCACGCAAGTTGAAGCAGCTAGCAGAAAATTAGTAAGATCATCAAGGGCACTTAAGCGGGAAAATGCGCTTTGTAATAATCATATTTTATCGATATCACGGTTACTGCATAATTAATTTAATTGTTGGTTGATAAAGAAAATTTGACGCAGCAAAATTTTCTCGCATCTACGACCGTAAAAAAAAAATAGGCATGCAGTTCAAAGTTTGTCATCTGAGCGGACCATTTTAAAACGTTCAAAACTCCGTTGCATACAATTTTTGAAATAATCACGTAAATATACATATATACTGTACATTTTGATAAACACTCATTATTTGAGAGAAGGTTTAGTAAGTTACATTTACAGTAAGCTCTCGTGTTCATCAATGTTTTATTTGGTAGGAACTGGCTGGTGCTTGTTCGAACTCAACATGTGAAATCAACGAGACATGTAAACACAAGAGATATTCTGAGGATAAATTCTTTGAATGTGTTTTGTCAGGTAATATCATCCGGTAACCTTTTTTAAATGCAATTAGATTCAATTAAAAATCTACATGCGTTAAATGTACATCTACATTATTGGTTGTCCTTATGCATTTTGACAAAAACTTAAGTGTCGAAAAGAGCTTGTTTTTTTAAACAAAATAACTCATCTTAACCAAAATAATAAAAGTCCATTTGTCAAAAAGTATTATGTTTTAATCTAACACAATATACTAAATATACGCCAAGAAATTTAAATTGTTAGATATAAATAGAAACTAAAACAATCACAATAGACTAGAGAAATTGACAACTTGTCGTACCTTTTTGTAATGAAAGTGTAGCCATTCATCCTAGGTATTGATCAGATTAATTTCAGTGTTGAAATTTATTGTATTTTTGTTGATAAGATTGTGGAATTCCCGATATAAAAGGAATAGATCTGGGTTCAATAAAACGTGAGGACGCCATTGGTATACACAGGAGGATACACGCCTCGTGTGCTGACGGATACTCCCAGTCTGGTTCAGGACGGCTGAACTGTCAGTCAAACGGAGAGTGGAAAAACGACATTGGCTGTACAGGTGAATATGCTAATTTGATATGAGAGGAAGTAAATCACTAATGCTTTAGTATTTTGTATAATAATTGATATTTTAAATGGATGTAAATGAAACCAGGAAATTAAGTTTTTTGGTTCCAATTACACAACATGTAAAATGAAACGGGTTTATTATTATTTCCTTGGATATCACGAGTACTGAGCCACATTCACGGCACCAGCAATGCCAACAGTCTAGAACAACGCATTGAAAGTGTTAGCAAATAAATTGATTGACAATTAAAATGTTCCTATGAAAATGAAATAAAACACGTACAGCTGTGCAAACATCATAACGCACTGAAGCGTGTATAGTATTTTTAAAGAGCTAATTTTTGTTAATGATAGAAATAAACCATTGAAAAAGCATTGCCTTGATACATGTATCTATCAAAAATTTCAACATTATTGTTTTCTGTACTTTTTACCATGATTTTTCTTTGTTTTTGTTTTCTCCGAAGGTAAAGGTCTGCATTTAAAACATTACCAGGTACAACCTTCTCCGGTCTGCACTTATCTTGAAATCTTTTTGAGGAAATAAAACCTAGCACACTTAAGTTCAATTTAACTTTCAAAAAAAAAATATGATACGTGTACAATGTTTTTATTTATAAAAGAAAAACGAAATGCGGATCTTTTAATCCAAAAATTTAAACTGTGAATACATTATGACCGAATATCATAATAATGTCGATAAGATACAAAAAGAGCCTATTCTGTAAAAAAAAAAAAGAAGAAGAGGAAGGCTGTTAATATGGTTGTTATATTTAATATTTTTTCATCAAAATTGTTCACTGATAATATTTTGTTGCAAAAACGTTAACATACTTCGACAAATCATTATTAATTTTGCTCGCAAAAGAAATTTCCTAAACTAAGTGTATCAAATTTTTTTTTCTGGGGGGGGGGGGGGGGGGTATTTTCAACCTCGTATGAATTTTTTTTCTTCATAAATATGTGGACGATACAAGCATATATCTTTAAGCAAAATATGATATTAGAGTTGAAATAGATGAAATATTCACTTTGCTTGAATATATTTTTCGAATATAAACACATGCATATTTTATTACCTTAGGTGAAGGAAGCAGAAACTAATCATGATTTCTTTTAATTCTAAATCTTAAAAAAATATTAATGAATATTGTGTGGATTCAGGTTTGATCAATCCTGATCACATATTTTTTAGATTTCTAAATTGTAGCTGTGCAGTTCGACATCTGTTTTAAGTGATTAAAAAGGTATTGTCCTGTTCTTGTGTTCACAATATTCATACAAAACACATTCTTATCCTCAAATTCATAAGATGGCCGCACATACCTCTGAAATCCGGATTAGGTTTATAATGCCAGTATATTCAAACAATTAGCGTTACACTATAATTTCTCCTAATATATTGATTATGATGCGCTTTGTAAGATTATAATAATTATTTTTCTTTTTTAAAACCATGTTCCTTTCACTGTCTTACTTATGAAACTGTAAGTTATTATATTTTAACTCATGAACTTTTTAAGATATTAATGAATGTCTGGACGATCCATGTCACAACGGAGGAAGATGCAGTAACAACGATGGATCTTTCAAGTGTTCATGCGAAGGTGGATTCACAGGGGCACTCTGTAATGAAGGTAAACTCTCAAAACACACACACACACACACTCTCTCTCTCTCTCTCTCTCTCTCTCTCTCTCTCTCTCTTTCTCTCTCTCTCTCTCTCTCTGAAATTATAATAGCTGTAAAATTGATATGCAATTTAAAAGTCATTAATGTAATGTACATGAGAATCAGAAGCAAAATATGAAACTTGCGACTATGACTGCTGTGTTGACTTTACACAATGAAATTGCAAGTAACAGATGGGAGTTGAATAACACAAAGAGTAGGTGGATGGGGCAAAGTAGACTATAAACCAGTAAGCTTCTGACGTGTGATTAGTTTAAACAATATTTTATTATGTAAAAAAAAAAAAAAAAAAAAAAAAATCACATAATAGGATTGGGCAGCAGGCAATCTGCCTATTTGAGCCCTCTCCTTTAACAGTCAATTTGACAGACATTGATGGTACAATGTAACAATAGTAGAGAAAAATAAAGGGAAAAAATATATATAAAAAATAAGTGGAATCAAAATTGGTACCGGGTATTATTTATGTACAAAATGAAAAATAGTTGTAGAAAGCTAGCAGTTCAGCTGTTTGAGTGACACTGTGAATAATGCATTAAAACTTAAATCTTTTGGTAGCTAATATATAATCATGTACAATCTTAAATATAGCAACATTTTCGTTATAGGGCAAACTACTGTCCCCATATAATAATAAGTCCAGAGAGATGGGGATATCTAAGTGTAAATTACTTATTGACTGTATAAAAACTTGCCTCTGTGCATCATAATGTGGACAGACAAAAAAATAATGATAAGCATTTTCAGATACATAACCACACATATCACAAATAGAATTTTCACACAAAAAATGATTGAATAGGTCAGCATTTAAATTGCTTGCATTATTTCTAATCTGACAATGTATAATATTTGCTTTTCTGTTTCCAAATTCATAAAGTTTGTTTGGCTTTCTAAAGAATATGTTTTTTATGGCTGTTTTGAATGAAGACTCAGTTGGTAAAATTCTAATGTGAAGAGGTAATTCATTCCATAATTTTATAGATGAAGGTAGAAAGCTGTTCATAAAGGCAGTTGTTTTTATCTGGGGTATAACAAATTTAAAATCATCTTGGTGTCTTAGTGAGTAATTATTTTGCGGTGTACATGGCATAAGTAAATCCTGTAGATATTTGGGAGCAAGACCATGGACCATTTTATAAAATAATGTGAGTTTATGAACCTTTCTTCTATCTGATAGTAGATCAATACCCAATTCATCATATAGAGCTGACCTGGATGAGTTACTTCTAAGACCTGATATAATCCTTGCAGCAGTTACTTGGATATCTTCTAGAAGTTTAACTTCTCTATCATAACAATTATCCCAAACTATATCAGCATATTCTAAAACTGGTCTTATAAATGAAAAATATATTTTTTTTAGAGAGCATCTACATAGCTTATATTTAACAAGTTTCAATAGGTTTAACCTTATACAAGCTTTTTCATGAATAGAATTAATATGTTGTTTCCAACCTCCATCATATTGGAGATTTACTCCAAGATGGATGTGACTATCAACTTTTTGTATAAATGGACCATGGACACCAAACTGCACAGGGGGATGAGATATATTTTTTCTACTGAAATCAAGATTTTTGGTTTTACTGGGATTAAAATCAACTGCCCATCTGACGTGTGATGTTGCAATATATGCTCGGTATGGAAGGTAAACCATTTACAGAGAAATAAGTTTTGGGAGGTCTAAAAAGCTGAAAAGAGAAATGGGCAAATAAAGGAGTGTTGAAATCTCAGAGAATCCACTTTGGTGAAAAATGTACTCATTCTGGCTATTAATTTTCACAGAAAAATAGTGATTGGCCTTACAAGAAGTGAAAGGTATCTGTGCTGAATGGAAACGTGGGAATTCTAGTTACATGTACAGAGTTTCGAAAACTCACATTCCCTAGATACAGTGAATTGTGAAAAAATGCCCCCCTGCCACCTTAACTTTGTTGCGAAATTGTAAACAGGAGTCAAATGCAGATAATAAACAGTACAAAAATGTAGTTGGGGCCTTTAGGCTATACAACGTTTGATGACACACTAGCTTAGTTTAAAGGAGATAAGATTCCTACCCTGAACATTTTAAAGTGTATTATTAGGTATGCATATTTTCATCAAATTTTGGTGTTTTCATTGCAAGCCTACTCTTGTTCATATGGAACTAGTTTACAATGTTCAACATGTAACATACTGATGCTAAAAAGTGTTGAATACAAGTCATTAAGCTATCCTCAGAAATTTTTAATGACAGCTCTATCTATGAAAGCAAGTTTAGCTATCAATATAGTAATTAGTATCTTCTTATCATTATCTTATTTTTTGGAATATCGTTGACAGTTCTGCTGAGCATCGCATTAGGTAAACCTGCAAAACAGTCATCAACAAAATCTGACTATAGCGCCGCAAATGCAGTGGATGGCAACAGAGGAACGAATCATCTTGTAGACAAGTGTACAGTTACAGGTGATGGCGACACCAATCCCTGGTGGAGGGTGGATCTACAGGCTGTGTATACCATCACATCTGTCAGAATATTCAACAGAGGAAAAGACCAATACGGAGGTAAGTGTAAAAAGTAACAACATTGCCAGTCTTGATTTTGCTTTTTATGTCCATACCTTATATATGTATAAGATCACAACTGTTAGAATACTTAACAAATAAATAGACAGTTAAACACAGGTAAGCGTATCTAAAAACAACACTACAAAATCGAAGTATAGCAAATGTAGAGGAAAAATGTTGTTTAAATTCTAGTTAATTGGTTCATGGCGTCGATCGAATGGAGTCCCAAAAATATTGATTTACTATTTTGTTTTATCCGAAACTCTTTTATTTCCTCTCATTCTACACAGTATCTAAATCATCTTTTGGAATATGATAAGGATGTAACTTTTATATATGTGCAATAAGATTTCAGAAATTTAATTTACATCCAAGGGATCAATTAGATGCTGAAAAATTATGTTTATTCTGTTTTACAAAAAAGAAGTTCCAATAAATTAACTAGTTTACTTGTATGCATCAGCCAAATCAACTCCTGGCATATAATTTTAACCATAAGGATAAAAAATGTGCCAAAAATTACGTTGTTTTGTTTGTTTGTTTTGGTTTTTTTTGACAAAAGAAATAGTTCCAAAAACTCCTAAAACATTTTTCACAATAGCTGATTTTTTCCCTTAAAGTATGGAATTGGATATCGTTCAGACGCACGAAAACCTTTATAAAAATAATTTTCATATGTTTGATAAATAGTAGCTAAAATGACATTAGTTCCCACAACTAAAAATTTCTGGAGTTTAAATAAATGGGCAATAAGGTGTTAGATGATATTAAATTATTTGATTGCTAAAGTGGATTTAACCTTACCCCCCCCCCCCCCCCCCCAAACACACACACATAAACACACATACCAACCTAAAAAAAAACACACAAAAAATAATCCTAACATTCATAATTAATATAATTGTAAAAAATATATTGAAATATTATTGGTGGTCTTAAAATACAATTAACTGGTTAAAAATTGCAAAGAAAAATATAAACAATATGATTTTTTACTCTAAAAAATTATAAACGATAATCGGTGGTGGTAACATATACTCAAGTTATATTTATTGACAAAAAAAAGTTAGAATGATTCCCATCCTACAGTATCGACCAGACCCAACCTAACAGAAAGTAAACTCCAACTAAACGCTGGGTTAACTTTCTGGGATAACGCCGGGTTTACTAGAGTGGACGCTTAGTAAATCCTTTGTGGACGCAGAGAGTAAACCCCGATCAGAAGTATACCCCGGAAAACAGACAGTACATGTGTATTCAAAATATACATGTACAAAGAGCAGGAATTACAGGCAGTAGGATAGTAAGATAAAAGACAGGTCTGCTTCACAATTTAGTGCGTACAGTTGACCCAAAAAGCAAGTCCCGAGTAAAAAAATGCAAACCCGAGTGGACAAAAATTAAAAAAAAAACAAAAACCCAAAGTAAACCTCAATTGTAAACCCGGGGTTCAAATGGGGTTTACTCTTCAAACAAGTGAAAAGCTGTCAATGTAACAGCAAACCGGGTTTTCTTTTATGTAAACTGTATCCATAATCCATGTCAACCCTTATCCAGTGAAATGGAGTACCCCTACATGTATATGCAACATTTTGCCAAAAAATGACTAAGTTCAAAAGCTAGTATCTTTTCGATAAATTATCGGGAATCAAAATCCTAGCAATATGCACACCTCTGATATATGTAATATTGATCTACAAAAGAACAACTTCCTATCTTGAGAACTGTAGGAGGAGTTATCCGTACAATGAGGGTACCCTATATGCAATATTTTGCCAAAAAATGACTAAGTTCAAAAACTGGTATTTTTTCGATAAATTATCAGAAATCAAAATCCTAGCAATATGCACACCTCTGATATATGTACAACTGATCTGCAAAAGAGCAACTTCCTATCTTGAAAACTGTAGGAGGAGTTATCCGTACAATGAGGGTACCCTATATGCAATATTTTGCCAAAAAATGACTAAGTTCAAAAGCTGGTATTTTTTCGATAAATTACACATGTATCGGAAATCAAAATCCTAGCAATATGCACACCTCTGATATATGTAAAATTGATCCGCAAAAGAACAACTTCCTATCTTGAGAACTGTAGGAGGAGTTATCCATACAATGAGGGTTCCCTATATGCAATATTTTGCCAAAAAATGACTAAGTTCAAAAGCTGGTATGTTTTCGATAAATTATCGGAAATCAAAATCCTAGCAATATGCACACCTCTGATATATGTACAATTGATCTGCAAAAGAACAAATTCCTATCTTGAAAACTGTAGGAGGAGTTATCCGTACAATGAGGGTACCCTTTTGGCAGCCGCCCGCCCGCCCGCCCGCCATTTTCACCATTTTAATAACCGGATTTTTCCGTTTGAAAACCCGGTTAAAAATTATTTAAGTTGCGAAACAATCTCTTGATATATATATATATATATATATCATCACAGAGAAATTCACCTTTGTAAAGCTCCACCTCCGCCCCGGCCAGGGCTTGAACTCACGACTTCTGGAACCCATTCTCCTAGCAGTGAGCGGCCACCGCACTAACCACTGGGGCATCTAGACAATACAAAAATCTTGCTTTCGACGACGAAAGGTAACTAGCGCGCTGGTCGCTCACTACACGGTCGTTTACGATACAGGTGGAATGCAGTTAAACGACAATTTGAGAAGATCGGGCCGATACACATTGAAAAAAAGCTATGAACTAATTGTTCACAAAGATTATTATATTCCCCTGTAACGATGTACATGTATGTTACTTTTAAAATCATTATCGCAAAAAGTAAAAGGCTTCAGGCCACGATCACCTCATTGTAAAGGCAAGCACACCATTCACAAAGCTTACAGCTGTATTTTTTAAACAGAACCGTGGAAAAAATAAAGCGTTCTGTTTAAAAAGCAAACTGAACCGATCCGTGCAACTAGTGTTCTGTACATATCCTAAATGACCATAGTTTGACTTATTTTAGATGTGTCATACAAGCTGCAGGATTAAAATTTTCACATCTGGCCGATCACTGGCCATCAGACATAAAGAAAACCGTTACTGTGTACGTTATTCAAGAATATATGGTACAAAAATCGCTAGTTTTTCTTAAAAATGGGTTTCGAGAAATTTGAAATGCATGTTCAATCGATTGCATACGGTAGAGATATAATACGTGTCCATAAAATGAAAAAAAAAAAGCTACGAACTAATTGTATATATCAAAAAATCAAGAAATGTGTAAATACATGCAAAATACATATAGCCTGAAGAGAAAACGAAATGTCTGACTGTACACAAGATGTCGTTTCAGATAAAATATTCGATGGCGTGTTCGGTTAGACTTGCATATAGAAACATGTGCATGAGCATATAGAATTAATATCTGAATAGAAAAAAAATGAATAACTTTATAACAGTTGATAACTGTCTAGACTTTAGGAGTGAAACGCAATTTTTTTTCACAAAGATTAAAACATTCCCCTGTAATAATGTACATGTATGTTACTTTTAAAATCATTATCGCAAAAAGTAAAAGGCTTCAGGCCACGACCACCTCATTGTAAAGGCAAGTACACCATTCATAAAGCTTGCAGATGTATTTTTGAACGGAACCGTGAAAAAAAATAAAGCGTTCTGTTTAAAAAGCAAACTGAACAATCCGTGCAACTGGTGTTGTAGCATATTGTTGTGTTCTGTACATATCCTAAATGATCATAAACTGACTTATTTTAGATTTGTCATACCGGCTGAAGGATGTTACAATCACCGTGGGAATGACAGAATCAGATGTGAACACTCCTTGTGGTTTCTTTGCTGGTCCCGGTACTGCGTCACAGCTGGTCGTAATCGACTGTCCGACATCAACACAGGGGAGATTCGTAAAGATCTCCAAGACAACAGAGGCCCTCACTCTTTGTGAAGTTGACGTGTTTGGCGTTCCCGTCTAATCATCAAATTAATTGGTGTCATAGATAAAAAGTTACCGTATAAAAAAAAATGCATTTGTTTGTGCATCCAGGATAACTAATTATGTATCTTTTTTAATTCCGCTGGACAAGTCTTAATTATGCCTTCAGTCAGCTCAAGCATACATGTATCTTTTACAACATATACCACAGCATACAATTTGACAGAGCACTGTAATCTTATACCACTGCTTTGGAATCCGATATCATAACATATAATCTCATGATTGCAATTCATCATATCATAACATATCATACAGCATGGTTTAACTCACCTTTAAATGATTATATTTAAAAAAGAAATAATGTAAATATTACAGAACAGTGGTGGGCTTTAGCTTCTTATCATTTTAATTCAAATGTGTTGAACTCTTCTGTATAAAAAGGCGTTTTCGTGCAATTGTCATAGCATACCATAACATATCTTATCGTTAAGCCTTTCATTTCAAAGTTTCATACCATATCATTGTATTAGTATAGCATATCCTCAAAATAGTATAGCATATCATTTAAATCATAACCATAGCATAGCGTTATTACAGTTGTAAGAGATATGCATGACATGATTATTTACATGTATATGTTCGGTATGTTGGGTGATGACTCTATCCTATCTCATTTACATGTATGATACTACACACACTGGATATATAGACTGTGAATCTTTCATGTACCTTAATATGTATGAACATTTACAAAATTCGTTCGAATCAATTCGTGTTGGGTTTTTTCTGTGTTATTAATGTTGTGTCAATAAATAACAACCGAGTTTTTTTCGTTTTCTTTTGAATAGGACAGTGGATAGGATATTGTTATCATTGACCAAGAGAATAGTCTTTTAAAACTTTTGTTTTTAGATTAAAAATACATAATGACGCGTTAAAGCTTTACATTTTTCAAAACTTTTTTTCAATTTTTTTTTTGTGCTTGCAATTTGTTTTATATAAAAAGCAGAAGAATTGTGAAGTTAATGTAGAATTGGTCAAAATAGGGAAGGTTAATGATCCATTTGAAAGAAAAGTTGAATATAAATAATGAGATTTGCTAACTGTAGTATATGCATATTGTAGGCTGCTAACTGTACAAACTCGTGCTATTAAGATGCTTAGTTTACTACAGTGTAATAAGCGTGCATCACATTTTATATATATAGTATGCACCAGTTTGTACAGTAAGCAATCTACTATATGCATATACTTCCATTGGTGGGGATAAAATCATGAAATGCGGTATAAAATAAATGTTTTTCACCATATGGAGAAAAAAGTGGATGATTAAATAACAAACCAATTTTACTTTTATCATTCACTATCTTCACAATAATTTAAAAAAAACCATTGTAAAAAATATTGCAGATTTTAATGCTTACTAATTACAAAGGACATAACTGTGCTTGTATGGTCGCTATCATCATCATTGGAGCTGCTACGAGAGGAGGTAAAGAGGGTTCTTGTGGTTGAGTCAAAATCTGGTGGATTGGTGATGATGGTGTGGGTTCTTATGCTGAAAGTAGTTTAAAAGTGCCAAAATATAAAATTTATTACTGTCATATATAACATATTTTTATAGGTGGATTTTTGTATAGCTGCAATACATAGTCCTCTCCTGATTTAATTTGGGGGGAGAGGGCTACAACTCCATAGAATCTCCATAATGGTGTAAGTGTGGGAGTGATTTACTCCCGCAACGACTTCGGCTCAAATTGTATGACAATAACATTGCATCCCTAACCTGAATGCAAAAATTGTAGTTGTGCCTAGCATAAATTAGTCCAAAACTAGAGATACTGTCAGCAAGCTCACAATTCATACCCCCCGCTAAGAAAAAAATCATAACGCGTGTATTTTTGCTATAAAAGAAAATATTGGATGAATCTATTTCACTGTCTATTTTCTATAAATAATAACTGCTTTTTTTATGCCCCCCTTCGAAGAAGGAAAAGCATATTGCTTTGCTGCTGTCTGTGGGTCGGTTTGTCGGTCGGTCCGCCAACAGTTTCCGTTCGTTTTCTTCACAGAGGATGAACATATTGAAATGAAATTTGGTATGCAGGTTTATCATGATAATATCTAGGTCAAGTTCGATATTGGGTACGATTTAGCAATTTTTGACAGCGTTATAGCCCTTGGACATAGAAAAATTCGAGTTTTTTGCAGTTTCCGCTCATTTTCTTCACAGAGGATGAACATACTGAAATAAAATTTAGTATACAGGTTTATCATAATAATATCTAGGTCAAGTTTGATATTGGGTATGATCGAGCAATTTTCGACAGAGTTATGGCCCTTGGACGTAGGATAATTCTAGTTTTTTGCAGTTTCTGCTCATTTTCTACGCAGAGGATGAACATATTGAAATGAAATTTGGTATACAGGTTTATCATGATAATATCTAGGTCAAGTTTGATTTTGGGTATGAACGAGCAATTTTGGACAGAATTATGGCCCTTGGACTTAGAAAAATTCCAGTTTTTTGAAGTTTACGTTCATTTTCTTTCAATATTGATTAAACGTTATTAGCTGTACATCAAAAAAATTTGCAAAAGCTATGTTTTACTTGATATAATAATTAGTTCAGGTAATTGCAATGATACTAAGGGATTTAAGTAAAACGGTATGTTGTTTTGGAGAGGGGGGATTCATCTTATAAAGTACTATTTACTGTAAATCAATAAAATCAATGAATAAGCAGATAACTAAAACGAAACCCTGGAGTTAAATCAAAAAGTTAGGTCCTCTGCATATAAAGCAGATAATTTATATAAAGTGAAAGCTTCACTATTTATAGAAGTAGAAATTACAGCTAGCAACTATGAAATGAATAACTTTTTGCTAAGAATATGAAATATAACGATTACAAACTTTGAAATGGTACCGGATAACGATAAATTTTAAGTTTATTCCAGGTACATTGTACCAAATGAATTTGTAGGAGACAATGCATCATAACATAATCAAAGCATCAATCGCAACGTCTCGGGCCTTTCCGGCAGGTTCGGGAAAACACCTCGAATGTATTACCTAAGCGTCCATGACAACCCCCCTTTTTGTAAAACTTAAAATAAATAGAACACATATTACGATCTGTTTAGATATGAGCTATACTTCATTAAAGTAAACGATATACCCTAAAATATTACACAGAAGCGACATACAGGACTGTCTAGCCGATACTTATTTTAATGGGAAGCGACTCCATTTTGTATAAAATTCTAACATCCGGTTATGTTAATACATTCGAGGTGTTTTTCCGAGCCTGCCGGAAAGTCCCGAGAAGTTGCGATTGTCAAAGTATGTATATCAACTTCGACCTTATTACTAGGCTCATATGATAAAATGATCAATTTTACTTGTACAGAAGTAAAATACAAAGATAAAAAAGCGGAAAGAAACCCCGATTAACTAAGGCTGACCCAAACAATAACCAACATTAGTTAAACTTATGCATCAATTTTTCTCCTCAAAATTTACTTTTGCCTCTCAAATCGCAGCCCATCTATTATCGTTCTGTGATACTGGTCAATGCATTTCTAACTGTATAGTTCAAAGTAAGCCACATTTCAACTAAACTTCTACTGTACTGAAACCTGTAATTGCTTGGCTAACACACCTTTAATTAACTGCAATTTATTTTTCGCTTTTGTTTCTCTCTCTCGTTTCAGTATTATGCGGTAATATTTTCCGCCTTCTACGATCGGATGGAGAAGCGTCGGTCAAAACAATTTGACGAATTTTTATTAATAAAATATCCATTTGAAGGTTGTAGAAATACATGTAAACAAAGAACCATTTAATCAACTGAAATTGGCGCATGCTAAAGAAAGTAATTTCGACGAAATGTTACAATGTTAACTATAAAATCAATCAATGTTCATACATTCTGAAAAGACGGAACGAACCTTAACCAATATTATATACGGCAAAATAATTAACGGCAAATAAAAAAAAAATCTAACGACTTTTGTTAATTCACTTGATATTTATTTATTTGTACATTATATAATAATTTGCTATCTAAGAAAATTAGCAGAATGAAAATGATAATATGTAATATGATAAGAAGAATGATCTTTAGTTAGCCGCACAATAAGTTTTCAAAACTAGTTCCCACTGTGGTCATAAGAAATTTACATAATGATCTATAGAGAGTAATTGTCTATAGAGAGTAATTGTATACAAAATCTTAAAGAATAAACATGTAAGTTTTAACGATAAATGTTCATAACATGTAAGTTGAGTGCATAAACTATGTACATTCTTGATATAAAACTTCCATTACAAAAACGCATACCACACAGTTATCACCAAAAAATTCTTTTTAGTTATAAAACATATTCTCAATAATAAAAAATACCACAAATATTGTCTTTTCATACATTTCATACATATCATCGCACTTTGATAAAGTGATCAGTAAAAGCATATTACGCTATAGCAAACCTAAATTAGCAAAACTCTTCTTGCACAATTATATATACGCATTGTTATATAGCAGAAAATGAGGTTTTGAGATCTGCAGAAGGTATTCCTGATGGACATTTAGGGAATACACATTAACTACATATACTTTGACGGCATGATTCATGTTATGTACAACAAATCTTCTATAAACATCTTTGTCCTCTTGTTCCACTCTGATAGTAGTTCTTCCTTTTCTGATGGTGCAGTGGGAGTGAGCGCAATGGTGAACAAGAGGAACATAGGAAAGAACTCTGTGGAGGGGGACTACACCAGTTTCGTTCATGAAGTGCACAATAGAGCAACCTAGTAATGATGTTGTCTGGATGTGTCCGTTCTCTACAGTAATCAAAGACTTCCTCTGTTTCTCTAGAAGTAACAAATATTTCAACCTGAATATGAAATTTTAGACATAATTTGGGAAACAGCATGCATAAATCAAGATTAAAAGAAGAGTGATCATGCAAGCTCACAAAGTTCACATATTCTTATATTAAACATGAAGTCACTTTGTAATGAGATAATTTTACTGTAATATTACATATTGAGCATTGCAGTTCTCAAAAAAAGGATCAGACTTTAACAATTGTTTATAAATGCATTATAAAACTACATTAAACTTTGAACCCCTTGTGAGACAAAGAATTGTCCAGAGGCAAGAGTCTTAACAATTTTTAAGAATAAACAATATGTCAAAATACTTGCATATAATTCAAACCATATAATTTAATTCTGGTTGTAACGCAGCATTTGATTGGATAGAAACAATTAAGTTAAATTTGTATAACCTGGTTTGCACGTCACAATACACACCACAATGCACCAACGTCAAAAACATACTTATCCGCTTTACGTTGCGTTTGAATTTTAAACAGATTACAGAAAATTAAATTATAAGGAATGAACTCAATATCTTCCCAAGTTATACTCGTATAATCTGGGTTGGAGCAATTCACGCTTTTGTATAAGCGTAAACTGCCCCAATCCAGGTTAGACTCATATAACTTGGGTAGACATTGAGTTCATTTCTTAAATACAATAACATTTGAGTTTTTTAAAATGTTAAAAGTGTATAGACATACAGAAGGACGCCAGAGAAAAAGTGATCAGCTTAATGAGCTAAAAATGTTCAAGTGAGAAAATATTTCAAATGATGCACACGAACTTGCAAAACTTGACGTGCAAAACCTGATATTCACTCACGGACTCTACGGTACACATTGAGAAGTTTCATTCATACCTCATTTTCCCTACTGATATATGCCAAGGACATCCCCTCTTTGATTACTGATCCACCCTGACTAATACAGCTTTGGTAAGTAATCATCTTTTCATCCACAGTGGGATTTGGAGTGCCAAGGTCAACTAGTCCTTGTAACAGTAAGCACTGTGGATGGAAAGATGATAACTCTTGGAGAATTGCTTTCTTGTTGTTGCTGCGATTTGGCATCAGTAACACTGGCATATGGCTTTCATAGTAGGGGTATATGGCTGACAAATGACCTGCAGCATGTATATAAATAAGTAGTATAGGGGTCTGTTTAACACCCCAAAACAATGGGCTATTGTTTAAAAAAGAACAATAGAAGAACAATGGGGGTGTATCGATTGGGGACAGGTGGGGACCACCCGTCCCCTAAGATTTTAACCCCCCAACAACACCTGTCCCCCTAAGATTTTTAACCCCCCAAACAACACCTGTCTCCTAAGATTTAACCCCCCCCCCCCCCAACACAATGGGTATTGTAGGGGGGGGGGGTCACCCGATCCGATATATGTAGACCCAAAAACACAACGGGGTATTGTATAGAGATGATAAAAAGCAAGTATTTGTCATTGACCTTAACAAAGAGGAAAGGAAAAGGAGACCTGAGTGTAGTAAAACTGAACGTGTACTTTTAAAACAGGGTTAGAGTAAGGACACGATCCTATGAATGAAAATGGAGGAGATTGATTACCCGAGCGTAGTAAAACAAATTGATATGGAGTGAACGGTGTCTTTTTAAATATACAGAGAGGAAACTATGAATGGAGATCGGCTAGATTTGTATATCGGTGTTGTTTGAGAAATGATACGGAGATTTGGTAGATTTAAATCTCGTTGTCGCTTGAGTAAAGATTCCTGAACGTAAATGTCTGAGTAAAGATGCCTGAACGTGAATATTTTTCTATCTATCTTTTTTTTTCATTCTCTATCATGTTTTAACCTAAGGGACACTGTTGTGTGAGAAAACTCCACCTTCTGTCAGTTTGAAGCAATCTCGACCAATTGTAATATTGTAGAGAATACTGCTAGCTACAAGGAATGTTTTTTCTGTCTATCTTTTCTTTCATTCTTTAACAGGTGGTTAATCCTGAGGAACTCTACTGCGTGAGGAAACACCGCCCCCTGTCAGTTTGAAGCAATCTCGACCAATCGCAATATCGTAAAATACTGCTGACTACAAGGAATGTAACTTCGACGATTTCATTTCCTGACCAGCAGCTCGATCTGACCAGCTGCTCGATGGATACTAACTGCCGACTAATCAACGGCCGCGCTGTGTGCCCGCCAGGTAAATAACGGTTGCATTTCATGTGTTCGAAATGATAATACGGTTATATCTTTTTTGATGAAATATTTATGATTCTGTTTTATTTTCAGTGCATTTTGTCACTCCGAGAATGAGGGACAAGGAGTCCGATGAATGTAAGTCATTGTTTGTTGAGTTTGTTTTGTATTGACATTGTTATTTATTCGTGTTCTTGTGATTTATTCGTTTTATTCGTTTTCTTGTTTTTTGTTTTTTCTTGTTATTTTCATTGCAAACGCCGAAGGATAGTACTTTGGTATTTTTGCTCATGTATATTGTTTCTAGTTGTTCGTTTACTTCAGATACAATCCCTCATCGTTCAACCTCGACGAGCATAACAATTGACAGTGAACGGACACGCGTTTTAATCCAACCCCTGGTTACTACCCTGTTACACACTCGAGCATTCACCCCTAGCAAAACCACAAACATCAATCTATTCCCAGTTTCGTGAACATTGTTCCATTGTCCTTTCTACTTAGGTCAGCACACACACTATTACACCCTTAAGACTACATAGTCTAGTATACACACTACCCCCCCCCCCCCAACTACTCAGGCTAGTACACATACTACCCTCGCCCCCACCTGTAATACTACCTGTGCTAGACCCCCCCCCCCTTTCACTTCTTAGGTAAGGAACCTACTACCCCTTCCCACCCCCTCTCCCACTACTCAGATTAACAGCCAGACCTTCAGGAACACCAGTCATTCAGTAATCAGTAATTATGTTTATCTTTTTTAAAACTTATATTTATCTGATTAATAATTGGTTTTGCATGGTTTTATTCTTTCAATTAATTCCATCATGTTTTAATTATATATGTTCAAGAAATTTTCCTTTTTCACATGATGTATTAATACCTGACACTGAAAGTTTTGTGTATGTAAGAAATAAGTCAATCAATGATTAAAAAAAGTGTATTGATATTCTTATAATATTAAAATACATTGCTGTATTGCTTTCAACAAGAAAATAGATCAATTTTCATTGGGTTTTTTTTATTACAGCTCTAGAGATCAGTATAGCATCATTGGTGCTGGCCCTCCTCCTCCTGCTTGGGTGGGCAGCAAAGCGGTTTATCAGACGCTGCATATAATTGGTGTCATTCTAAATGAAACAAAAAAAAGATGATTTCAATTGAATTAAACCAAAATCTAGTCATGATCGAACTGCAAAATTTAAGAAACTGTGAAATAACGATATGAAAAGATATTGAAACCTACAATGCCGGGGTGGATGATCCTCCTCCAATCCCCCCTCGTCTACTGTGTCTTAAAAAAGGTCAGCAGAAATTTAAATAAATAAACAAACTTTTTTTCGAAGTACGGGAACACTCCTTTACTAGTTGTAGAGCACGCTCTAGGAGCTTTACCAGCTCAATTTTTTTATTGCAAATTCAGGAACTAAAACATTTTAATTGAAATTATCTTTAATCTACAGTAAACAGGAATAATATTATAGTCGTAAGTAAAACGAATTAAAAAATTACTGACCTTGCCGTTGGGATAACAATTCCGATCAGGAAATAAGGTGAAGTTTTCCAAATCTTTCATTTTTTATATCCGTTTTTTTTTAAAGACTGAATTATGCTGTAAAATTGATTGGTTAAAAAGTATAATGACGAAACGGTTATGCTGGGGAGGGGGAATACGGTAAACAACAAAGAGAGGGATTCGGAGGATCCACCCTCAACAAAAAATTAATGTAGTCGTTTTATTTATTTTTTCACTTTGGTTGACGACACCTAAGGGTACCCCCCCCCCCCACGCGTTTTTTTTCTCTAAATCATAAAAGAAGTTTGTAATAGAATTATGTCTAACTTATAAAATATTGAAGTGGTATTTATTTAACGAAACAATAGTAGATTGTCTAATGTTGTATGGAACCTCTGAGTTTCTCTCTCTCTCTCTCTCTCTCTCTCTCTCTCTCTCAACTGCTAGTCAAACTGTCGGGTTGTGTTTTTTTTAAGCAAAGGTCAGAGTGTCATTGATGTAGGGGTTAATAAGCTTTCTTTTTCCCTAACAATATTTAGGTCATCAAGATACAGAAACCAATGGGGTATTGTTATCTAATTGAGTGATAGGGGCACGCGAGTTAATGTCATATATTGAGTTTATAATATAGACAATGTGGAAAGTCAAATATCAAAATCGAATGACACCGGTATTAAATTTGGTCGCAGACTATTCTAGCTCTACCTTTGGTTTCAATAGATATCTACCACGTGTAAATGCCATTAATGATGATTTTCACAATTTCTTAGGATGAGTCTGTCTCAACACACTTCCCCGTGTGTATGTAATAACATAATGGGGATAGCGACCTATCCTTACGTACGTACATGTCCAGTAAATGCACAGGTCGTCCAGATAGAGTGTCAAACCAATGAACTTGTTTTAGATTTTACGGTGAAACAATTTATGATTCATGGTGAATATAATGACATAGAAAACTTCAAGAGACTCTGCACCGATCAAGTTGAGGAAATAATAATGCAAAGAAACGGGACAACTTTTGATTCCTCAGGTGTTTATTTTACTAATAAATAATGTTTAAACTAGATTATCGTTTGTTTCGACATTAAAAAAACAAAGACAACAAAATAAAAAAAAAAAACACCTCAAAACACTACAATTAATAACATTTTCTAATTTAGTACGGTTCTTTTTTTTTGGGTGGGGGGGGGGGGGGGGGTCGTTAACAATCAACCAATTACACAATGATCACCTACTTTATTTGGTTACGTATACACGGTTACTGGGTTATTTAACTGAATATCACCTGCCTGACACACAATACTGATAATGTCTTTTGTAGTTTTTGTGCAAGATTTTATCAGAATCAAGCACGCTACGAAATATACTAAATGGGGAGGTGGTTTGCAAAGCTACTGATGTGTTTTGGTGAATATCATTACTCTGTCGTATTTATTTTTTTATTTTAATTACAAATGATTTGACTTTTTTTTTCATAGGGGCATGGTCACGATTTTTGTCAAACATTATTTTTTTGATTTTAATGTTTACAATGCTTCAGTAAGGCATTTTTAATATGCAACTAAAATTTAATTGTCATTTGATGAGTTATAAGCGAGTTACAGAGCTTACAATTCTTTGCAATGTAAACAAAGTTTTTGTTTACATTATGAATGTTGAAATGAAAATTCCAGTTTTAGACCTAAAATGAATGTCTTAATCGTTTGGAACTGTTCAACTATGTTTTAAATGAATAATAATATAGACAAACCAGCTTGAAAAAGATTTTACTGGTATATTGAACCTATGTAAACATAAACAGGGCACGAGCCTTGTTTACATGACGAAGAATTGTGAGCCCTGTATCTTGCTTAAAACTCAACGACTGGCACCCAAATTTTATTTGATCATTAGAAATGCATTCCTAAAGTATTGCCAATAATAAAACCAGAAAAATAAAATTTGACCAAAATCGTGACCATGCCCCTTTAAATTACACAATACGTATCACATTCTAAGTCAACCTTTCCTTTGTTAGAGATTTCAACTATGACTCCATTGTCTACCACCTTGTCGCTATCTGTTACCCTAAACGTGTGGAATTATGACCAGGCCATTTCGGTTTAATTGGCACTTTCCTCCCTCGTTTACCCTTTATTTCCACTCTGAGGTGTGAATGGCATAGAGTCTTTTCAAATGCATTGAGTGTACTTAACACAACATTATCCGGTTTCCCACTGCCAATTTTGATAGCTTCTGAGAATGCTGACAATGTCATACGCTCTGCTTCCCCACTTCTTCTTCTGTTAAACAGTATTACTTGAGCAAGGCAAATTTGGGCTAACTCTGCATAGAGATGGGGATTGTCTTTGACTTCCAAGCACACCCTTTTTGCTTCTGTGTCCAAATAAATGTTCAGTTTTTTGACATCCTCAACAAGTGGTATAAGCATTGGTTTGTTATATTTCTTCTCATGAAGCGATGACAAGGCCTGAGATGAAATAATATCAGTCCAGTCATTCTCATAGAGGGAAACAAAAGTATCTGCAATTTTAATTTTGTCATCATTATTTTCTTTCAATCGGTTGTACGACATGCGATTTATGTACCCTTTACAAGATGGTTAAAATCGCCGAATTAATAAAAAAAAACGGGGCACATCCCGCTTTGGCGATTTAGTTCATCCAGTAAATATTCCAGCTATGTGAATCTATATCTGTTCTGATCAATACTGATGATTCGTTTTTAATAATGATAATCCATCATCAATTTTTTACTTACATTGTACCTTAAAAAAACGATATGTAACAACTTGTTGCGATGACCCCCCCCCCCCCCCCCCCCCCCCACACACACTTTCTTTCCACAGTTGAAATATGGCAAATCTATTTTTAAATCAGGGTTACACACGTGCATGGGGAATCTCCCTTTTACCGAAAACACTTGCTCACTATTGCTCATTTTAACGCATGTTACATTTCAATCAATTGTAAATGTACAGTACCGATCAGACCCAACCGAACACCAGAGTAAACCCCAGGTTTACTTTTTTGGCTTACTGTGAGTTTACTTTTTGAAAATGTTGGTCTACTCTGGGTTTAATTGGATATTGCTTTTGAGGTCAACAGTATGCACTGAATTGTGAAGCAGACCCGTCTTTTATTTTACCATCCTACTGCCTGTAATGTTTGCCCCTTGTGTATTCCGAATACACAGTTAGCATCTGTTTTAAGGGGTATAATTCTAACTAGGTTTACTCTCTGTGTCCACTCTGAGTTTACTTTGGGTTTACTCTGGGTCCACTGTAGTAAACCCAGAAAGTAAACCCAGGGTTTAGTTGGGGTTTACTTTCTCTTAAGTTGGGTCTGATCGGTACTGTAAATAATGACACATTAAACTTCCCTCGATTTATCTTTTTTATGAAAATTTTTGATATTGCTTGCTCTTGTTACCGGCACTGTTTAGGAGATGGTAACTTTTAAACTTTAGATATGCCTGACGTCATGACATCAGGTAATAAAACAAGTCATTTTACTCCGAATCCTCTATTTTGTTGACAAACAGCTTATTTACTAAGTTTCCAATTTAATTGTCACGGCATCGGAAGTTTTTCTTCTTAACAATGTTGTTGAAGAAATCTTCATGTTTATCCGAGCCGCCAATTTTGTTTACTTCTACGTCATGTCCGCCCATGACTTATCTTGGCCTTTTTGCCGCGTTATTAGAAACGTTGTCGGTCTTTCTTGTTGTATTTTGTTTTCCAACCAATTTAGAATCACTGTCATCTGCCGATTCTGCTTGCACCTACATCAAGTTATTTATTGCGTCAAAGGATTTCTTCATGGCCATCATAGCCGAATTTTGATCAACCATGAATTTTTTGAACATGGATTCGGTAACAAATTCAGTGTTTTGCACACTATTTTGTTCCCTGCACACATCATCTTGCGTTGTTAGGTAAATAGTCGTGCCAATAACTCTTGCAAACTAATAATCTTGATTCCTTTTTTTTACCTTAAGAAGCGGTAAGTAGGTGAGGCAGTGGACCCACTTCTTTTGTAATCTAGGAAATGATTGTGTAGTTTCACTTTTCTTACTCTTTAATTCCTCTAAAGAAACGAAACCAAAGAAAAGTGTGCCAACTATATTACTACATGTACACCTGCAACAAACAGAACTGAACGTAAACACTGAATTTAAACTAACAGACTTCTATGCATACATTCTAATATTTATGTTTATATTAAATTGGTCAAATAAGTGCATTTCAATATGTTGATGCAGCTAAAAACAATAAAGAGTATTGACTACATGTAAATTACAGAAACAAAACAGAAATTTCTCACTGACCAAATAAATATTACACGTAAAATCTAACGAATCGTCAAAGGGAAGGATGCATTATCTTGTCTTAACCTGTACACAAGAACACCCAAAGGCAAATTCAGGTATGGTCATTCTACCTTTTCAACAGCTGCTTATTTTGTTCAAGAGTTTAATCGACCAAAACTTAGGATTTTAGTTTTTAACTGGTGTATGTAGAGGCAGACACACTACAAATACCACAGGAGGGCTGAAAAGGCGTAATTCTTGATGACATGTCAATTCAACAAAGCATTGACATTGTGAGATCACGTGACAATCTCTTACTAGTAGGATTCAGGGATATGGGAGATGAAACAAATTCAATTAAGACGATTAAAGAAAAGAAACACCAACAAACCCCAAGCAGTCACATTTTTCAGCTTTTGTATTTGCCCTTTTCGTGAGTCAACAAGCCAGTATCAGTGATTTATAAGAGTGGAACGCCCTATAACCTGTCTACATGTGGACAAATACCCGCTGTCCAACAAGATTTACGCGCGAATATGTCAACAATAGTGTACAGATCGATATAAGGCAGTTCCATATCAGTTTTTCAAAATTCTCCCAGACAGAGAAACAAAACTAACAAAATACCACAAAGCCCTTCTCGAAATTTAGTGAATTATTAAACCAGCAAACTTATTGTAAGTCATTCTCCAGTACTCTCACGCGATTTGTCGTTGGCTACATCTATCTTTCCCAAAACGGGAATATACGAAAGTGAAAGCATGAGTATATCCTTTTTATGTATAATTTACCGAAGTGTAGTAAGTATGGAGTCCTTTACATTAATCTCTGTCTTTTTATGGTTGAGGAGTGGGTAATTTTCATCATACACCGGTCCCAATGTCGAGCCACTAAAGGTACTTGTAGCGTATTTAAAAAAAATATATATATTTATTCAAAGATATATTTACTCAAATGATAAATATTTTTATCATTGATACTCTTTAAGTAAAATATGAACAAAGAGTAAAGATATCATAACCTAGTAAAATATGAACAAAAAGTACAGAATTTTCGTCATAGGCGCTCAATTTTTTTTTTTTTGAATTGACGTCCGTTTGATCGTGTTAAAATTTCCTCTAAATAGAATTTATATAAATAAAATATTTTGCCCTGCGAAGCCAATAAAACTAGTCAAACTGTTTTTAAATACATCTGATTGGAAAGACAGCTACGGACGCTTGGGCTATAAGAACGACAGGTTTTTGCATTTATGTGCATATTTTAAAGGGACATGGTCACGATTTTTGTCAAAAATTATTTTTTCGATTTTAATGATTATAATGCTTCAGTAAGGCATTTTTAATAGGCAACCCAAATTTGAGTGACATTTGTTGAGTTATGAGCGAGTAACCGAGCTTACAATTCCTCGCTATGTTAACAAAATTTTTGTTTACATTTTGAATATTGTAGTGAAAATTCTAGTTTTAGACCTAAAAAGAATGTAGTAATGGTTAGGAACTGTTTATTTCTGTTTAAAATGAATAAGAATTTTGACAAATCATCTTGAAAAAGATTTTTTACTGGTATATTGAACCTATGTAAACAGAAACAGGGCACGAGCCTTGTTTACATGACGAAGAATTGTGAGCCCTGTATCTCACTTTAAACTCATCGACGGCCATCCAAATTTCACTTGATCATTAGAAATGCATTCAAAAAGCATTGTAAATAATACAAACAGGAATATAAAATTTGACCAAAATCGTGACCATGCCCCTTTAAGCTACGGATATGTGCTATGCATCAAACTAGTACGGCGTATACATGCAATGCATTTACAACAAAACAAAATGAAGGAATTCAGATTTTGAACTAATTTTGCTTTTAAAAACAGAAAAACGATTGTTATACATAAGTAAAGAAAACTTACGAAAACGCAAGGTACTCGTCACCCATGTTGATTTTAATCTCGTTCATTGATGTGTACTGACCGCAGTCCTTCACATCTTTCTACCCTCCAAAGAAGAAATTTTAGGTGGTGATTGGAGGAAAGGTTTTTCCGGGAGGTGGTAATACTCAACTTGCACGAGTTTTTCCATTTTGGTAACCTTTAAATTTGATATGTTAAAAATAAAATATCCTTAGAATTTAAGAGGTGACATTAATTAAGTGACGGTACACCATGTACAATGCATATGTAATTAATCTAATTAATCATGTTCATATCACTTTCATTTTAATTTAACCCGGTAAATTTATTCTGACTTCAAAAACACCGCTCTGTCACGACATACCTGCGCAGAAGTACAATGTGACCAGATAAATACTGTTTTATAACTACTGTTTTTATAAATACTGTCTTAACATGTCCAAAGCTATGAATTAAACACAGATTTAGTGTCTACATTTATACAGAAAATTTTACCAAAACATGGTAAAAATAAAGTATTTTGAGAGTGAAGCCCTCCACACCCTCTTTGAAAACCAAAAAATAATAATACTGGAACCCGGACCCTCCCTTTACAAAAAAACCTTGATCCACCGCTGTATTATTATTACCAAACTTAGTCCTCAGCATCACGATGATAAAACCGTGATTTTTATTGGTCAAACCTCACGCCACAAATAAGGAGATTGTGAACCCCAGATGAGATAAAGTAAAAAAGGGGTCAAAGTTATGGTAAAGGGGTGATAAAACCGTGATTTTTATTGGGAAACCCTCACGACACTAATTTGGAGATTGTGAACCCCAAATGAGATGAAGACAAACATTGCCAAAGTTATGTTCATAGGTTTTATCTGCCTTTCCACGGTATGTTTAACTTTTTCCATCCCAATAAGAAGATGCACTCTCCCTTGTAGAGCTATTGAGGTTCATTCTGCTGAGGTGAGAGACGTTTACGTAACTGCGTGTCACCTCCAGAAAGTGACAATAATCGGCGATCCGAGCGCCGTGCGAATTTACCCAAGCAAACCTCTGGACCTACTTTTTGGTAAGCAACTTTTCAGTACAATTTTGAAAATTTTAACTATTGACTGTGTATAATTTATTTGTGGGAAAATATTTACTTCGCAATATCATCGGGTTCGTTACCCACAAATACAGACTGATCCCAAAAAAAATGTTTTGGGTTCTAAATGATGATATAATCTAACCGATAGATAAATAAGGAGTTCACAATTTAAATTATTAAAAGTTTTATTCAAATATATCAAGAAATAAGGAAACACGAAAAGAATACGTTAAATTATAACCGATAACTGGTACAGTGCCAGTTGTAGTAGTTGGTGCCTCCTCCTCTGTGGATTCCTTCTCGGATTTTGTCAAAGGCTCTGCAATAGTGCTCTGTTGGGATTAGGAAGTCCTTCCCCTTGTAGGTAGAACCGCGGCAGTAGTCTGACTGGTCTCTCTCTCCGAGGGTAGAGCGGTACTGGCAGAGACTCCTGTCAATTGAAAAATCATAATACTTTATTACAAAAACTTATTTAAATAACCTACATTAGTATTAAAATTTAAAAACAGCAAGTTTAAAAAAATAATTCAACATTGTGTACTGGTATTGTAACAGTTATTGGCTAAGACCAGATATCGGCTAAACTGTGGGTTCGGGTTTATAGCACGCAAATATCCGAGATTTTTAAATTCAGTCGTCTGTTTCGAATAAAGAAAAGTAAGTTTGCTTGAAAACTTTCTTCAATATGTTTTAAACATGAGCTTTAACGATCATTGTTTACCGCTGATTTACGTCTTTGCATATTACGAACTGACTGTGTATGGAATATACACGGTGTTCATTAACTAATATTAACCATTGATTTCCTTACTTTATATTGTAGGAGGTAAGATATATACAGTCAAACTTTGTTATCTCGAACTAGATGCGACCATTTAAAAACTTTGAAAATTAAGTTGTTGGGACTTAAAAATCTATTCGATAATTTCATTGTATTCCATATATCAGTGTTCGAGATATCGAAGTTCAACTGTACATGTACACTGAAGAGCATGACCAAGTATCTTAAGCATTCTGAATGCTTTCAGGTTGCAGTTAAAGATTTTTACACAAGTGGCCTTGAGAGACATGACATGGAATTTGAAAAAGAGGTATTTCTAGATTAACTCTTGCCATTTGTTCACAGGTATACAGATGAAGAAAACTTTGAACCTACCAATTATATTAAAAAAAGTGTGCAAGGAATTGCCCCAGATACCTCAGAGGAAGTTATACATGGTAAATTTTAAATGTCATGTATACATTTTTTTAGTAAAATATCTATGATCTGTAAACACAACTGTTATATTAACAGGCAGTTGATAAAAAATTAAAACCATAGACAAATTGCAAAGCTGGTAGTGTAACCACAACTGTAAATATGAATGAGGTTATGTGCATGTATATGCATTTCGTGATACAGTTATTTAATATGATTTATTTCTCAGTCTACTGAGAAATTGAACCAGCTTACTCTGGCCTGATAACAAGATTGATTCAAAACTACTTGATTTTTTATATTGAGAACATTTCTTATTGATTGATGTTTTTTGCAGGTGCCATCAAAAGATATTTCACCTCAAAGAAGGAGGCAGTAGTAAGGGGTACAGAGAGCAGTCAGTCTACAGTCAGGAGGATGACGTCATGGGTTTTCCCCATAAGGTCATACGAGGTCAAGGTGGGACTGTACAGTCAAGGGGTAGTTCACAGTCAATCTAGAGGTCATACGAGGTCAAGGTGGGACTCTACAGTCAGGGGTAGTTCACAGTTAAGGACTCTAGAGTAAAAATAAAGAGGGCATTTCACAGTCAATATGCATAGCAACACTCAAAGGATTAGTTCACATAGCAACAGTTGAAGGATTATACCATACATATCTACTGTCAGGGTCACCTTAGTTCTCATAGCAACAGTTGAGCGATGATACCATAAATATCTACTGACAGGGTCACCTTAGTTCTCAGAGCAACAGTTGAAGGATGATACCATAAATATCAACTGTCAGGGTCACCTTAGTTCACAGAGCAACAGTCAAGGGAGGGTTCTAAATTTAATATCCTTTTTTTTGCCTGCTATATTAAAATGTCAAATTTTGAGATTCTATGCACATACATCACTTGCAATCAAAAAATCCAATTCAACTGAGTAAGTAATATTTTATTTTTTCTTTTACCACAAAATTATTAACACATTTGTGGATATTTTAAAGACATAAAAAGTAATCTCATTGTACAATAAAATATAAGATTCTGCATTATATAAAACTTATGAAATAGGAACACATGTGAATGAAAATACCTATAAAACATTCTGTTTTTTTTACTCATAAAAAAGATGAAAACCAGCACGTATGAGAGAATAGATAGTTACATAAATGTTAGTCACAGCAATGCATGGTCTTGACGATATTGTTAGGATCCATTCACAAATTGTTAGTGTACCACAAATCAAAAATAAAAACTAGAGCGTTGTAAACTTGACCCTTTTAGCCGAGGTACCGCTATCTACTTTAGACAACTTATCTTCATAAGTTTATGATAATTTTCATTTGCTCGCAATCTACTGTCACTCTGGCCAGGAGGGTTATTAAAACTTCGACTTGTTCTAGCAAGACATCCTGCTTGCTCTGTTCCTTCATCCTTTTCTCCAATTTACACATCACAAATATAGCATCATAAAAATAGATAAAGTTAAGACATTTTTAAGCAGACAAAAATACTTATCAAACTGAACATAAAAATGATCTACAACAAATTAAGAAAAAAAAGTTGTTACACAAACTTTACTAAGTCAGTTATTATTTTGATCTTTTCACAATCATCGCGAGCTCAGGATGGTATTGTTGGATTCACGGATACACACGGGCTTCAACTATAGCGTTGTAAACTTGACCCTTTTAGCCGAGGTACTGTTATCTACTTTGTCTTCTAAAAAGTTTATGATATTTTTCATTTGCTCGCAATCTACTGTCACTCTGGCCAGGAGGGTTTTTAAGACGTTGACTTGTTCTAGCAAGACATCCTGCTTGCTTTATTCCTTCATCCTTTTTTCCAATTTGAGCATCTTGTCCGGATTTGTTCGCATGTTAATGAAACAGAATCAACTTTAGTTACAGAATGTCAGATTCGACATTAAATTTATTTATATCCCACATTTGGTGATAATTCTTTTGCGAGTTTTAATAACACACACCTTTTATAACATAGAATTTAGCAAAAGTAATTCAATCACATTTTTTCAGAACCGTTTTGTAAATGAATTTACATTGATGGTAATCAATAAGATGATAATAGTAGTAAGGGGGACAGAGTGCAGTCACTCTGCAGTCAGGATTCACTCTGCAGTCAGGATGACGTCATGGGTTTTCCCCAGGGATGACGTCATGGTTTTCCCCAGGGGGTAGTCTACAGTCAGGGGGTAGTCTACAGTCAAGGACTTAGCATAGCAACAATTGAAGAATGATACTATAAATATATACTATCAGGGTCACCTTAGTTCGCATAGCAACCGTTGAAGGATAATACCATAAATATCTACTATTAATATCTACTATTAGGGTCACCTTAGTCATCTGTAACCACAGCAACAGTGTAAAGTATTGCTAAAGTTAGAATTACCAAAATATTGTTTCCAGGCATGGTTTTATAACGCAGTTTTTCGTAGGGCCAGTCCTTTAATATTCAGTATAAAAGGTGCAAAATTTGAAGCATTCCTTCACTTCACTTTTGTTTTTTGCATCAGAGGTAGCACCATTCCTCAACCTTTTACAGTAAGTAAACTATCGTTATACTTTTTACAAAGTTTTGAGATTCTCTATATCTTTTTGTTATCAGGAGACCCAGAGACAACAGAGATAGTACAAGATACAAGATATTTTATTTCTCAATCAAGGGTCCCGGGGGTATTTCAATATACATAAATATACAATTTAAACATTATCTTTTTTTATAATAATATAATTAATGTGTTTTAAACAGTTATATATATGACCGATGTACATAATGTTCTCAGTGTCACTGATCATACACATAATACAAGTGTCCAGAAGAATGTCATTGATTACAAAACAATACAAAATGTGATGCTATACATGTACAAATTTAAATGGCTTAGTATGCATAAACATCATGACAAAGTGCAAGTCACAAGTTGTTATCGAAAATCGTTCACCGAGAATATATAACAGTAAACAGTACACTAACAATCAAAAACTAAAGAGTTGTGAACTTAACCCTTTTAGTGTGGTTGTCTACTTTGTTCAGTTTATCTTCAACAAAGTTGAAGATAATTTGAATTTGTTCACAATCAGACATCACCCTAGTCAATAGGGTTCTTAAAAGGTCAAACTGTGGTTTAAATTCTGGTTCTCTCATTCTTTTCTCAAGTTTACGAATTTTTCCCGGGTTTGTTCGCCTGTTGATGAAATATGAAAAATATACCTTACAGAGTGTTCAATTAATGTACATCTCACATTCCGTGATATTGATTTGCAATTCTTAAGAACTCATATTTAACCTTCGTAAATAAATTAACATTAATTATAATAAAAAATATTATAATTCAATATTGCTACTGATCGAATTGAGGTGATTAAGCATTAAAAAATAGTTCAATAACGAATATAAAATATCATTAACAAATTAAAGTGTTTATAATCATCACCTTAAGTTTGTTAATATTGAGTCCTCCACTTTGGCGTTGAACTGGCATTCCGACCAGTTGGACAGACTGTTGGAGTCGTGAGCTGGGGAATAGCTGGGATAAATCAAGTGTCAAAAATTTATTACTGAATCCTAAGACACGACAATACTTTTGAAATTACATTAAAATGACATATAATAATCCATTTACTCTGATGAGTTTGATCGAAACTTATTCATTTTTAAATACTACAAGTAGTGCTACGATGATCGAGAAAAATATTATTCTAATACGTACCCTTCAAAAGGGACGTGTGATGTACTGTCGGTTTCTGCTTTCTGATTTTTCTTACTTTCTGGGGTAGGAGTGGAAGGCCTTTAAAAAATATAACACACTTTCTGATTCCACTTAACACATTAATATTTGTATGAAAGTAGACATATTAAAATCAAGCCAAAGAAAGATAACTCTATCAAAATCTGTTCAACTCACCGCTTTGCCAGGCCCTCCATTTCTAACTCATCCCCCATTTTCATCCAAATTTGTTCGAACTCGTCAAACGATTTTGCTGAGCTAGTCGCTTCGCTGTCAATATAGAAAGTTTGTGTGCAACCCATAAATGATTTGATGACAAGTTTATTATATTAAAAAAACTTATAGATATATCAAATTTAGACCTTTTTCAGTAAAGTTTAAATAACCATTAATATTGCTTTAATTTGAAAAAAAAAATAAAACAACTGTAGGATAAGGGAAAATGAACATTACTTAAAAATTTATTTGATTTTTGTGTTATGAAGTGAGAGAAAAATTATGAACAGATTCCTTTAAAAGTTAGTATACCAAAATTTGTTCTCTTAAAATTTGATAAGTTATTATTTCACTAGCTTTATTTAATTTTGAAACGATTATCTAAAAAAATTACTTACAGAAACTGTAGATATTCTTCAGCCATTTTCTCAAGATAATAACGTTAAGCAAAACTCCGTTGTATTTATATGTCTTGAATGAGAAATTCGGTGAGGTAATGAGGAAATAAAACAAAAAAATTAAGCGGGTTGGGAATGTTTACCACCCCAATCAGCGCTTTCTTCGTGGGTACGAGTTAAAGGATTTGACGGGTCAAAGAAAAAGTACATCACGATAATGACGTAGATGCTCTACCCCATTAACTGAATTATATTCCCTTTTTAAAAACACCGCTGTGTCGTGACATATCTGCGCGACACACGGGACAGGAGTGATCTGCGCATTACCCTAGGGTCTCTGATTAAGTGATATTGTGTTAATTAATTCATAGTTGCTCTATTTTTTCTACACCTGTAAACACGGGTATTGTAAGTTTAAAAAAAAAAGCAATTTAAGTTACCTCGTTTCAATCCAATGTAGCATCTTTATTCAACTATTTAAGAGAATGTCTATCATATTTAGTCTTTTTTTTTTTACAGTAAAGTTTAAATAACCATTAATATTGCTTTAATTTGAAAAAAAAGAAGAAATCAACTGCATGTAGGATAATTATCATTACTTAAAAATTTATTTGATTTTTGTTTTATGACGTGAGAGAATGTACATGTACACTACATTAAAGGGTGATATTTGACCCCCCCCCCCCCAGAAAAAAAAATCCGCTGTAAATTATTTATACCCACCGATATTAAGTGACAATGAAATTACTTCCAAATAGTTTGTTGTGAACAAATATTTTTTTTCTATTTTACTGATAAACCTACAAGAAAGCTTTCAACACTGTAGCGCATTTAGTCGATATTTAAAATTTACCTTTGATAAATGCAAGAAACCTACACATGCAAGAAACCTGACTTATTCGTGTATGTAAACGCATACTTGTAAAGGAAAATAACAAATTAAGGCTTATAATATAGTAATTGTATAATTCACAGGGCCTCAGTAATTAAAAAAATTATAGTCACTGTCTCGCATGTAAATGTGTGAGATTGTTTAACACACAAATGCTTTGAAACTCTTTCAACACTAAATAAATATAATTATCCCTACATACGAGAACCATTGTTTTTAGTTCCCTCAGTATCTGTTTCCCTTATTTTGATTTGTAATCAGTTAAAATGCTTATAAGGGCGTTATTAGACAAATCGCGCGAAATCAGGGTGGCCTAAAGGTCACATGATGATGATGACGTTGAAAAGTCCGTGCAGAATTCGCGCCGTTGATGTTAAGATGGAAGGAGGGAAGCGAACATCACATGCAGCAGCTAGGCTGATATGCATAATATTCATTGTCATTATTGAGTTCTACACATGTGTTGAAACTAGATGTCCGAGATGTCCGTCCAGTCATGGTTTGGTCAATTGCGCTCTCTACGTACAAAGCAACTGTGTTGCCGTCGATGTCAATGTCCAGATACGCGAAATTCGGGTTGCAAAGTGCGATGTAACCATTGTCGTCAACGGAAAGGCGCCGTTTCCAGTAGTGCGGAGCAAACATGGAACTCAATGCCATGATCATGAATTCGGTAAGTAAATTATGTACATATCTATACATTGCGGAATATGGGTAAGGGGGGGTGGTTCAAATTAAAATGTTTTGACCCTTTAATTTCTCATTTATGACCTGTAAGTCGTTAATTGTCTTAATATGGACTGGTCTGGTAATTTTGAGTGATTTTTAAAAGGAGGGGGCTTATAGGGAACGATTCGTAGACTTTAAAATTATCGTGAGAAAAATTAGAACACGTGATTTAATCAGCCAATCAAATCGTTGTATCTTTACTATGGAATGTGTTTATGTAGTAAATGATAAAAAGAAGGGGAGGGGTCATCTCACAAGTCGTTCTTTTTTTAAAAATATATTTCCGGTAGTTACAGTTTCTGTAATTCTGTGATTCAATTTGCCTTGTACATGTCATGTATTTCACGCAATTTTGTAAGAAAACGCGTGAATACCTTCCTTTAAATATTAAAAGAACAATGTATATTTTATAAGTACATTAGCCCCAATCCGTTTCACAAAGATATTTTTTCTGTGTATGGTTAATGTAGCTATATAGAGTAGCCTGGGGGTAAATATCTACTGTGTATACATAAACTATAGGGTGATTTCACCATGCATCGGACACCTTTGGATTTTTCCCTTTGTTCGCGAATAAAATATCATCCAAATATAAATAAAACTTGTTTTAAAAGTTACAGGTTTTCCCCTTGCTTAAATATTGGAGAAAAATTTGTAAAATTGTTAAAAATGTAGAAAATAAAGCAAATTATTGAGGTGTTGAACTATTTCACCATGGATCGGACAATATTTACCAAGCATCGGACAGCTATAGCAGTACAGTAGAAATTAAAAATAACAACATTTTCTGGTTTTAATGCACAAATACAAAGGTTAGGAAAAATGAGTTTATTCAATTGCTATTCAGATTTCTTTTAATGTAAATCCTCAAATCTACATATAGGAACTTAGAGTAGTGCTTCTGTTTTAAAGAATATTTATCAAAAGGGGTTCTTTATCGTGCCAGCTCCTACAGGAATTTTGGACTAAAAAGGCTGTGTCCGTAAAACTCGATTTTTAAGTGGTCTGAGGAAAATGTTTGTATCAATTATTTTTTAAATTTTTATTTTACTTCACATTTAAAGTATATCACAAGGAATCATCTGTAACTGAGGCACCTACATCTGTAACTGAGGGACCTACATCTGTAACTGAAGGACCTACATCTGTAGCCGAGGGACCTACATCTGTAGCCGAAAGACGAGCCCCCACATTTTGGCACAGAATTCAATTGTCACTCAGTGATGTGGGAACTGGTATTAGTCATATTATTTCAATATGGTAAAAAAGCAATTGTTAACAATGTGTTTGTTTTAAAAGAAACAAGGATTATACAAAAAATAGATCAACGAAAAAATTAGGAAAAACTCGCTTTATAAAATGTACAGAAGTATAAATATTCGAACAAATCAAAAGATGACATATTTTCTCTTTCATATATAAAACCTCTTCCCACAATAGTAATGACAACGCTACTGAAAATCTACCAACTTAACTTGTAGCTGAGGGACCTACATCTGTAGCTGAAGGACCTACATCTGTAACTGAGGGACCTACATCTGTAACCAAGGGACCTACATCTGTAGCCGAGGAACCTACATCTGTTGCTGAGGGATATAGAGCTACATTTGAGCCCCCCACAAGTTGGCACAGAATTCAACAATCACTAAGTGATGTGGGAACTGGTATTAGTCATATTATTTCAATATGGTGTAAAAAAAAAAAGCATTTGTTAACAATGTGTTTGTTTTAAAAGAAACAATTAAGGATTATACAAAATTAGATCAACGAAAAAATTAGGAAAAACTCGCTTTATAAATGTACGGAAGTATAAATTACTTAAATTGTGCTAGAATTTAAATACTCTGTTGATAGTTCATGCATGTATATCTACTCTATTTTTTTTATTTAGGATTTCTGGCTTGGGCAGTTGCAGTTACATTATTAATCATATTTTTTGGGCTGAGGAAACTTGTAAAGTTTTTGATAAATCGCTGCTGCCCGGAACTTAACATTTCGGATATACATTTGTTGTCACCATCATCATACACAACTTCAGCAGACACAGACACACCTCAACAACCTAGACAACAAGCCGCTCAGCAAGGACAACACGCCCCCGCTCCCCAGCCAGGACAACAAGCCCCCGCTGTTCAACCGGCACAACAAGCCCCCGTTCCTCAGCCAGGACAACAAGCCCCCGCTGTTCAACCGGCACAACAAGCCCCCGCTCCTCAGCCAGGACAACAAGCCCCCGCTGTTCAACTGGCACAACAAGCCCCCGCTCCTCAGCCAGGACAACAAGCCCCCGCTGTTCAATCGGCACAATAAGAAAATGTAAAAAAAAAAAAAAAAAAAAAAAATGTCCGAATTTCCTCTGTTTTCAATATTAATCTACCTTTGTCGAAGCATATCTTCCTCAGATAAACAAATCATGAATATCAATATCAATATCTGTTAATAGCGCTGTTATTTTGTGTTTTTAAAACTACTTTGGACATCAGATATTGAACTTTGTAAAAATAGTTTTTGAAATCTAAAACCCTGAGTAAACGTAATCTTCAAATCACAATCCCTTAATATATATATATATATATATATATATATATAAATCTGATTTAGGCATTGAGGAGACCATACCCTAAAATGTAGTTTAGGGAGACAATATACAAAATTTTTATATGTGCATATTTTTTATTGCAGATAGTCATTTAGAGGTCTTCAAGATTCAAATTACTTTACATGTGTTTTAATTTTTCAATATATCTTGTCCTTAAAAAAATACAGCAAAAATGGTCTCCTTAATATTTTGTTACTCTCTCATAAGGCTTAAGGAGACCGTGCATATATTTTCATATATATTTTTTATGGCTTAAGTAGACCATTCTTTTTTCCCATAATTTTCATGATTTGCAAGTGCTCTATCATTTTTTATCGCCACGCAACATAGAATTAAGATATAATGCAAGGTCACTGTGTACATGTGCATGTTTATGTAAGCTTTGTTAATATCTCACATAGTTGATGGTGTGGACTTTTAATATTCATAGATGGTCATTTAGAGGTCTGTGGAATGGCAATAATCTCACATCTGTTTTAATTTTTCATTTCTATTAGCCCTTAAAAATATACTATATTGTCCCTCTAATATTTTGCTACTGTCTTATGCGGCTATGGGATACCGATAATACATTTTTATTAATATTACTTTATTAGGGTTTAGGTAGACCATTCTTTTTTTTACCATAACATTCGTGATTTGCAAGCCCTTTAATTTTCACTGTCCGTTTTTTTTCGCATGTCACGAAATTTGCGAAAATGGGGAAAATATGTAGCATTTTAAATTTGCGTCCCTACTGAAGATTATCTTCTCAATTCAATCCATTCTACATGTATCCTAATGTGTTTTAGAATTTCACATTAATAAATGAAAAAAAAAAACATTTCAAGTTCATGAACAAACTTTACTAATCATCAAAACTAATTTCAAATAGATTTCATTTATAATTTATGGACCAGGGTGTAAACATTAGTTCAATTTTGAAAGTTTAAACAATTAATCATTTCAAATTTATTAATAGAGCAATCATTTCCATTCAAAATTCAGTGTACATAACATGTCCATTATGTTGGTGAACTTGCAGTTCAATTACAACAGTTTGATTTTTTTCTGTGCAACAAAAGCATGTATGTAAGGATCTGTAAATTTATGAAATCAAAATATTCATAATCTATTTTCAACCTTCATATTTCAAATTTCATACATTTCAAGAAAATAAAGCTTTTAAAATTGATTTACTTAATATTCTTCATATTTCATATATAACAATAAAAAAAGGTGATCAAAGATCACGTATTGAATGAACCATTCATTAATAAATGTTAATGAATAACATTGATAATAAGTACACATGTAAGAAATTGACAAAGTTTAAAAGTTACTCTGGGAGCAAAAATGACTGATCAAATGCATGGCAAAAAAAATATTAAAGGACAACAGGATTATGCAGCTAAAAAAATTCAAAATTTTCAAACATAAAGACATTAGGATGTCGTCTGCAATACATATCACGTTTAGGGGCCACTTTCTTGCCTTATAAGAAACAAAGGTAATCACAGATTACAAAGCACCGAGACGAGGCATCACCTTTATAAAGCATCACCTTTATGAGACCACCTTTATCATATTACCTGAAAATCATAGTTAATGATCTTGGATATCTATGGATACTGTTTCGAAACAATATCATATTACTATATCATATGTTAAAAAATTGGATAATAATCATATGTTCATTTCATATATTAATATAAGATACACACATATAATAATAAAAATAAAATACTGTAATAAATAATGATGCAATATGATATTGTAACATATGATATGACATAGTGTCATGTTAAATACATTATTGCATTTGATCACATAATACAATATCATAATATATGATACAATGTCATATCACATAATACATCACAATTTTGTAACACATTATATTATATTGTATACTTAAGTATGATATTGTATGATATTATATCATATTTGATACATAATATGATATTGTATCATAAGATACAATATAACTTGATTCAACATTGTATCAAATCATATGATACAATATCATGTGATACAGTAATATATTATATAATACAATATCACTTTATACAATATCGTATCATATGTTACAATATTATATATTCCAATATCAAATAATACTATTTCATGTGATACAATTATATATTATATAAACCAATATCATTTCATACAATATCATATCATGTGATAAGATATTTTATATTACAATACAATATTGTATCATATTATACCATATTAAATATGGCAATATAATATGAAACAATAGCATGTGATAAAATCGTATATATTACATTATCATTTTATACAATATTGCATCATAATAAAAAATACTTTACATTACAATATAATGATACAATATCATATCATAATGCACAAAAATATTGATACAATATCCTACTAACTTTTTATAATATGATATATGATATAACATTGTATCATATAAAACAATAGTGTATCAAATCTGACAATACTATATCATATAAATCATGTTATATCATTTAACAACAAACACATCTATCAATCAGGTTAGAGTGAGGTAGGATATTCTTTTTAAACATCCTTGATAATAGAGATCAGGATCTGAAACTGAAGCAACCTCTATGATTCATTTATATTATAGTTAAATTAACTATGCAAGCTATTGTCTATAAATCATGTGACCTGTTCCAAAATAACTAAACCTCATCCAGCATCCAAAACCTATGACTCAGATTCGGCATTCAAGCCTGCCAGATGCATCAGTATCATAAGACGCATCATCAATTCAAGTTTGGTTAAGTTAGGACCAGTCATTACTAAGATATACTTTTAGCATCCTTGATTATGAAGATCAGGCTCTGCATCTGAAGCTACCTTTGCAATTCATTTATATTATAGTTAAATCAACTATGCAAGTTTGAAATAGTACTAAATAAATTTAATATATGACCTGTTCCAAAAAACATAACCTCATCCAGCATCCGAAACCTATGGCTAAGATTCAGCATACAAGCCTTTCAGGTGCATCAGTATCTTAAGATGCATCATCCATGCAAGTTTGGATCAGTAGTAATTTAGAAATTGCTATCAAAGGCCACCTGCACCAAAAACTTTAACCTGTTCCAAAAACCTTAACCTCCAGCATCTAAAATTCATTGCCCAGATTCAGCATCCAAGTTTTTCAAGTTCATAAAAAGGTCCAGATGCATCATCCATGCAAGTTTGGTGAAGATAGGACAAGAAATAACTAAGATAAGGACCTGCAACAAAAACTTTTACCAGGTCCGGACGCCAACGCCAGCAGTATAGCATAAGTTCCCCCGAACTTCGTCTCGGTGAGCTAAAAATAAATTATCATACATGCCCTACGTCTTGTTGTTACATTACAGTTACATTATATGTAAAATGATGAGATTCATGTTTGCTTTTTCATTGATTTCATTTTATTTAATTTTTTAAATGTCCTAAGTCTTGTTGTTTTTCTCTCGTTGAAGATTTTAGATCTAATCTTCAAAAATTTGGTCCTCTCATCAAGCCGTTCCAATGAATACATTTCATGTTTTTCCAAAAACTCCTGGATTTCTCTTTTACCTTGAAAAGATTTTAAAAATAATATGAACAATCAGAATTATGATATTGTTACATATTCATGTAAAAAGGATAATACCTATGTATAGATTCAAGGCATACCATACTCTGTATGGTTTTTGCTTCCACTACTTCTTGCTGAATATTTTGATTTTCATAAATACATTCATGCTCGAACTACATTCATCCACTTATATGTCAAGATTATCTGTTTTGAAATGCCCCCTCTACCGCTTTAGGCTTCAATACACAACCCAAAATAGAAAGCCTATAGGGATTTTGCATTGCATCGGCCATGAAATAGCCTGGATGACATAATTGAAAAATTGTATGAGGTATTTCAAGTGGGTTCCGAATGGTGAAAAGATGTAAACATTTCACATTATAAATCTCCATGAGAAATTTGTTTCTATTCCTGTAACGGTCACCTGAGTAGCCTATAACCCATACACAAACTTGTCGAGGAGTCTCATATATGCATTTAATTAATTGGGTTTTATTCTGGAGTAGAAAAATTATAAATTAGTAATGACGGCCACCTCCCTGCCTGAAATCTTTCAAAAAGAACTGTGAAACCTACAATTTTGGCAAAAAACTTAAAAGATCGGGTTTACAAAATCATGAATTCAGTTTCCTTTCAGGTGTGTGGGAGTAAAAAGGATAATTTTTTAACATTATATGCAATAACACCTATACATCCATTTTGGCCCTGCCCTAGAGTTAAAACCCATACTCCAGGGGACATGAAAATTAAAATTTCAGTAGAGGACTTCCTGGTAAACATAATTATAGGTCAGTTTTTTATACAGATGTGTGAGAATAGAGAAGAAAATGTTATAACATTATATGCATTAACACTATATTGCCTCCCCCCTCATGTCCTGAACCCCTGACCCAGGGGCCATGAATTTTACAATTTAGGTAGAGGAGTTAGTGGACATCGTAACCATGTATTCAGTTTTTTGCCCACATGTGTGGGAGTAGAGAAGAAGATTTTTTAAGATTTAAAACATTTTACTATATGGCCATATTGGCCCCACCCTAGAGCCTGAACCCCTGACCCGGGGGTCATAAATTTCACAATTTTGGTAGAGGGCTTCATGGACTTTATAACCAGATATATATATATATATATATATATATATATATATATATATATATATATATTTATATGGGAGTAGAAAAGAAGATTTTCTAAGATTTAATACATTTTTACTATATGGCCATATTGGCCCCACCCTAGAGCCTGAACCACTGACCCAGGGGTCATGAATTTCACAATATGGACATCATAATCATGCATTTAGTTTTAACAAATATATATGGGGTAGAGAAGAGGATTTTCTAAGATTAAATACATATATACTATATGGCCATACTGGCCCCATTCTAGAGCCTGAACCCCTGACCCAGGGGCCATGAATTTCACAATTTATGTAGAGGGCTTCATGGACATTATAAATAGTTTTTAAAATTTGGCTCTTTTTTTGCAAATTTGGCCCCACATGTGGCGCCCCGGGGGTAGTAGAGCCATGAATTTTACAATTTAGATTCCTCTCACCATAGAGATGCCTCACATCAAAAATGGAAATAATCAGCCCTGTAGTTTTTAAGAAGAAGTTAAATTTATGTAAATGTAAAATTGTTAAGGCACGATGCACGATAACGGAAGAAAACGGATTGCAATAAACTCAGGTGACTTAAAAATTGCTAATTCATCAAATTGTGGATAGATAGACCAAGCAACAAAGATATATCACCTGAGCTGCTTTTAGTCTTCTTGGCTGCAACTGGGCTTGCAAGAACTTTAGTTCCATTATCATCTTCGATCTCAAAGAAGCACTCTGTAATAACAATATCATGAATATCTTACTTTGCAAATACTAAGGACAGGCATGCATAAAACGTAATGAAAAGAGAAAACATTATGGATGGGTTTTAATTATTAAACGATGCAAATCAATGTACCATTGTCATCTTAAAGAAAGAAAGAAAATTATTGAGAAAAGTTTTTATCATTTCAATAATATGACTTCTATTACCCCCCCCCCCCCCCCCCCACCACTACCACACACAGATTCACACAAAAAAAAAAAGACTGATCACCTTGTGGTGTAACATCCGATGCATTTGCATTTCCACTCTCGCAGGGTTTGGACATCAAATCTTCTTCAGTCACATGTGATTCAGGTGCTGTACTTGGACCTTTAGGATTGTGCACATGTAACTCCGACACTCACCCTTTTAGATAAAATTTCAAAAATGTATACAAATACAAAAATTATTTAAGGAAGAAAAAAGAAAAAGAAATACATACACAGTGATTTACCACATTAAAGCACTGCCCATATGCAAATGTGGGGGTATTTTACCCAGTTTTAAGCTTAAGTGTAAATTTTCCCTTACATGTAAATAATCCCTTTTACAGTATTGAAAGTGGTACTCAGCAAATGTTATTAAACACTTTACATTTTCATTACTATCTGAACATTTCTTGAAAGTCAAATGGAATTGTGCACTACAGCCTCTGTCACAAGTCACAAGGAAATAACTCCATCTATACATTGTCATTCAAAAGCCAGAAGCCTAACACCTAGCTGCAATAATGTAGCCCTCTCCTGTTTTTTGGTTTTTTTTGGGGGGGGGGAGGGGGGGGGGGGGAGTAAACATCAGTTATAAAAAATCGGAGAGGGCTACATTGTTGCAGCTACATATGTATGACTATCCTATTATCAAACAAGAAAAACATTCACAAAATAGATTGAAACAAACCTATCAAGTTGACTTCTTTCATCACAGGAACTGAGAGAGGGAAAAAAATGGTATGGAACTGCAAAAGATCAAAGGATCGTTATTGCATAAATAAAGTTTAAAACAAGAAATCTTTTAAAGAAACAGTTGCCCCTTTTGTGGCTTTATCAATCTTAAAATGATTACTTCCTTTCACAAGTCAAAATTAATTATTCTTACTAGACTTTGACCCGTGCGTGCACGGGTTGACATTGCATATGATATCGGACATTCACTACATCGACGCACCGTATTGTTTACAATTACAGAACCAAGCTTTAAGCCTACAATAATGCTATTAATTTCACTACACTGTGCTTAGTTATAATAATCTGACAGGAATGCCTCCCATATACCCGTAATGTAGCAGAAAATTGCAGAATCGCTCCGAATCGATTTTTGAGAAAAATAATGAAGTTGTATTGAAAATAACAGTCAAATTATTCATAACAAACCATTCTGAGGCTGTAAATACTTTTCATCTAAATATTTAATTCATATTATTGAAGGAATCAACACTTTTTTGCTCGCTTCAAAATTACACACCATGTTGATATTCGGATCTCTTGGGATTTTACTCTAACACAGTGTATTTATATTTAGGAATATTATTACATATAGGAGAATTTATTACATCCATTACATTCCACTCATATCATGGAAATCAAATGCATTATCACAGCATTAGGGAGACCAGACAAACATGTTAATTGTTATACATAATAACGTTGCAACTTTGATTTTAATTCATTTACTTTGTTCAAAATGCTCACTGTTTTCTCTGAGGTTCAAGATGTCCTGTTTTTCCATTGCGTTGCGGCTAGCTCTCAATAAATCTGTGGTGGACTCTGTATAAAAGTACTAATATATTGTATTGTAAATACAAGCTTCAACATTTACTTTTTAAATCATTGCAAATTTTATTCCTTATGACTAATTAAAATAAATATTACAAATATATTACCGGTACATCCATTACATTCCACTCATATCATGGAAATCAAATACATTATCCCAGCATTAAGGAGACCAAGCCCCAGGATCACATAATAACATTGCAACATTTAGTTTAATTCATTTACCCTGTTCAAAATACTCAGTGTTTTCTCTGTGGGTCAAGATGTCCCATTTTCTCAATGAATTTGGGGTGGACTCTGTAAAAAGTACCAATATATTGTATTGCAATTTCAAGTCTCTAAGTTTACTTCTTTATATCATTGCTAAGTTTATTCCTAATGATTAATAAAAATAAATATAACAAATATATTACATCCATTACATTCCACTAATATCATGGAAATCTAATGCATTATCACAGCATTAGGGAGACCAGACAAACAATTTTATTATACTTTCATGTTAAATGTTAAATACTGAAATCTGATTGGTTTAGACGCAGTTGGTAATCCGTTCTATTACCCTCAGCGTTAGCAACACACTTGACAATTGGTAACACAACGAACTGTTACATGCGCTTAAATTATGAGCGTACGGTTTGTCGTAGAATTTACTTCATTTCTAAATAAAAGCAGTAAAATTTTCTTTAGAAATAAGACATTCAGTAAAATAAAATGAATAGTGCCTGTTTGGGAGGGTATCTATTGAAATTGACACCCCTCGAAAACCATTGTCAACCTCCGCTCACTGCTTTACCTTAGGGTCAAGCTGTCCTGTTTTTCCATTGTGTTGCAGCTAGATCTCAATGAAACTGGGGTGGGCTCTGTAAATAAGTACCAATATATTGTATCATAAATACATGCTTCTAAGTTTACTTCTTTATCTCTTTGCAAAACTTATTCCTAATGACTTATACATGTACTTATAAGTATAACACATATATTACATCCATTACATTCCACTCATATCATGGAAATCAAATGCATTATCACAGCATTAGGGAGACCAAGCCCCAAGATCACGAGCAATCTTAGACTTGAGTAGTAAATTGTACACTGCCAGTGGCGTAGCTACCATGCACATCATTTGGGGGAAAAATCAGTAAAAAAATAAATAAAGAAAAAAAAAATATAAAAAAAGAATTCAAGTATTAAGGTCCATACTTAGTTATTCCATCAGCCCGTTTCCGTCACTCGGTCCTACTTTATCCGAACTCAATGCTAAACAAAGACGTATTAAGCACCAAATATAGCCACACAATATGGTCTTAAAGTACCATATTAAAGAAACAGTACACAATGCATGTACCTAAAAAGGCAACTATTTATTTTGCCGTTGAACTTAGTTTTACACATTTTAAATTTCCCCGATAGAATATCACAGCTTTATTGAGATATTCATTACCATAAACTATGTGAAAATGAACTAAAGAATAAAAGCTTTGAGTGGGTCAAAGGCAAATGTCAAAAAAAAATTCTTCTTTTAACTTTTAATAAGTTTTGTGATTTTATTTTATGCCTAAACTATAGCCAAAACAATTTTAACTGCCTAAAAATAGGCTTAAATAGTAAGCATTCCTTTCAATTTCTGCTTTAATTTTTGGTGTTAAAAATCATCAGAATCCATGAGCTTCCAGGGGCTTTCGCCCCCTGGGCTTTGTCCTGGACCCACTGGGGGCCTCATGGTGGCCCCCACACCCCCTGCCATTTTAAGCATGCACTTCGTTTCAGGTCTAGCTACCCAACTGACTGTATTAATGTTTCTTGCTTAAAAACATAATAACATTGCAACATTGAATTTAATTCATTTACCTGCTTCAAAATGCTCACTGTTTTCTCTGAGGGTCAAGATGCCCTGTTTATCCATTGTGTTGCGGCTAGCTCTCAATGAATTTGGGGTGGACTCTGTAAAAATACTATTATATTGTATTGTAAATACAAGCTTATACGTTTACTTTTTTAAATCATTGCAAATTTTATTCCTAATGATTAAACAAAATAAATATAACTGTTACAAATATATTACATCCAGTACATTCCACTCATATCATGTAAATCTAATGCATTATCACAGCATTAGGGAGACCAGATCAACATGTAGATTGTTATACACAACTACATTTCAAAGTATATCTAGTTAATATAAATGGATTTACTTTAGTCTGAATTAAAATGACTGGGCTCTCAGCCTCTTGTTCTTTCAGGTATTTTTTGCAAAGTAAAAATGGACTGCAGATGCAAAATTATTCTTTAAATAACAACATTACCCAAAACCTTCTTATTTTCATCTGATTCAGAATCAGAACTTGGCGAGTAGTTTGATACACTAAATGGGTCAGAATCCACATCAGAGGGAATTGTAAGAAATTAAAACAATATAGAAAATTTTCTTTCATAAACATTCATCAATTATTAGTTTACCACATTTGGTAATTGATGTTTCTTTTTTATAAATCTGACAACAGACCACTGACTAAATCAAACTTTTCAGCCATGGTACAAAAACAAGACTGTACCAATATTCAGTGAAAAATTAATTCCAATTCAGATTGATGCTTAAATTAACTAACCTACCAAATCTGATAATTCTATGTAAATGTATTTTTTCAAGAAGTACATTCTGTAAACAATTTGCAAAATATACATATTTACTACAGAAACAGATTTTGTAATTTATCTAACATAAAACAATTTTGTTCTGCAAAGGAGACCCTCCACATTAGTGACAGATTCACAATGCACACTGACTTATATTAATAGCTTTTTGTTGGCATGGATGTTAGCGCGAGTGGGTCATGATGTGGGAAGAAGTTGGGGTGACTGGAGAAAACCCACGTGTCCAAGCAGGCGACCAATGTACCCTATCATATACAACAACTGTCGATCATGGGGATTAAACTTGGGTCGCAGTGGTGATAAGCAGGTGCATTGTCCACTGCACAACTGGACACCTCTTTCAAGCTTTTAATTTAATAGTGCTTGATAATGAAAACAAAATAAATCTATTCAGGTCAGCACAAGAACCGTATATGATGTTAAAATTGAAAGAAAATCAAACAACTAAAAACAAAATAAAGTGAAATAAAACCTAACAAAACCATTACCAAAATCAAAAGGATCACAGCCTTTTCTGAAATCAATCAAAACTAGTACCGGTAAAAACATGTACATGAACAGGGGCTAGTGTTGTCACGATGATTGAATTTCAATCAATGATCAGTTGAAAAGGTTGTCGATTTATCATAATCGATTTTAGATTTTATAATCAATTATACTCAGTCTGGGTTTATTACATTAATATTATACCTATCATTTTGTTTTCTAATCTGTATTGAATGAAATGAAAACTGTTGTGAGCTGGGGGTTTTCTTCAATCTCAAAAGATGTGTAACATTCTACCTAATAAAAATACAGCAAAAGTCTTATAAGCTTTTAAAAGGAAGTGAAAATAGCACTTATATATTTTAGATTATACATAGCATAAAATTTAGTGCCCCATATTATTGAATTTAATATAATTTGTTACCGATTCGATTATTGACCGATCATCAGATGGCAAGAGACAACCAATTCTGCTGATTAATTGATCACGATTTTTAACCTATTTAACAACACTAACAGAAGTTTTAGGCTTGTTTTTCATTAAAAACATATAAATTATCTATTCTGATACTTTTTAAATTCTTGAGAAAAACCTATTTTTTAGATTAGTTTAAAACAAATCAATGTACGAAAAAATGCAAAAACAAAACCAAAGCCAGATAACAAGATATCCAAAGCCTGATTGTAAATCACTAAACTCTCTCTTAATAATTATTTTTTGTGTATAATTAATCCAACCATTTTCCTACCTTGCTGCGCCACCGCAAGCTTTTCCCATCACAACCATAGTCATATACATGAAGTATCTCTTCCCCAACCACAATGTCTCTCTTAGCAAACAATCATAGGTATTCCCTTCCATTAAACACTGTGAGTTTATGGTGGAGTTTGCATCGTCCTTGCCATCATTTACAAACTGGCAGATACATGTATGGTTGTTCACTCCTGACAGCATCAATACTACAGTGTACATAAAAAGAAATCAAACCTTAAATAAGAAAAATATAATTACTGGTATTTTTGCTTGACTTAATTAGAATTGTTTATAGTTATTTCTAGAAACATTACTGCCATACATAAATGTTAAAATATTACATTTAACTGCAGGTCTGTATCTCCTGGTCTGAAAAAAAAATTTGGATAAACGTTGCTTCAATTTTTTTTTTTACATCAGGAGCTACATACCTCCAGCTTCATGTAAATATGTATAAATCGTATTACCAAAGTTCTTTTCCATTATATTTATAGATAAATATTTTGTTTTCTGTGCTTGTCTTCAATCTCTCCTCCCCATCCTGTCCTTTTAATGTTTCTCCTGCAGGAGAAAATCTCCACTGACATGACTGGTTGTGCTAATAACTCCAAAACCTACATTAAAACCACAAGCACCTGTGTGAAAGCATTGTTTATATGCAAAGAAAACTTTTGGATTCATAAACATCTACATTAAGCCCCATTCACAATTGGCGTACGAGCACTTTACAACTCTTTGCGAATGTTTTAGATTCGCACGAGCTCTCTCATATATTGCATGAGGTCTCGCATTTGTTGCATGCATTTTAGTGCTTGCATCAAGTCTCCTTAAAAATTGTGGACATGCACACTATTCAGACGCGACTGAATGCGATCCAAATCATCGCAGTGCAATGCACGAACAATATATAGTACGAAAATTTTACAACATTTTGTATACTCGCAAGAGTGCAGGTGCATGATTTTTAAAGGTCACAAGATGAATCGCTGCTGTAGAGAGAGAGAGAGAGAGAGAGAGAGAGAGAGAGAGAGAGTTGAATGTGATAATAGTCTACCATATATCATATGTGCATGTTCTAGTGAGAACATACATTAAACTGGTAAACAACAACATATTTACAACCATCGACCATTTCTAATGCTATCATGTATGAAACATGTCATGTTATTCTAATAAATCAACAATTACAGGGGGAAGGGCGCCCCGGGTGCGCATAAACATTAAAATTAATACAAGTATCAAAAAGTAGTTTTAAAAGTGTTGCTACATTGGTCATGCTTCTGGATTGAATGTTCTTGAGAGCACATTGTGCACAACGCTGTGTAATCAAGACATACATGTTTTGCCTGGTCAACAGATCACACTCAGCCCAACGGGAATCTGCAGACACATTGTTTACATTATTATTAATCATCAAAAGCCAAAAATTTTACAAACCTGATAATATCCGAAAAGCCAAACGAGAGTGATACTATGATGTCACATTTGTAAATGTGGGGTGAGCATCCCGGTTGTAAACATGGAGGCCTGACTATCTTACCTATAATAAGTCAATTCGTACATAGAATAGTCGGCTATCTTTCCACTATACAAGTGAAAAAGAGCAACTGATCTTAATTTGCTTTTAATTCATTTAGGTAACAAGGGGTACATGTACATATATCTACATTACGTACATAATTAATTTAAAACAATATTACTGGTACATATAACTGTAATATAGAAAATTCTTCATGTCGATCTATTTACATAAAGCGACATTCTTCGGTTAACTTTTCTGTTCATTTTCAATAAACTAGCTATATAATTACAGGGATTTTTCAGCCTTTTTTTATTTTGAAAATGCCAATTTTTTTGGAATTGGGAAAATTGTATCGACAATTTCATGCAGTTGGGAGAAATCATATGTTGCATACATCATGATTTCTGAATTTATTATCATAATGGAAAATCAAAGAGCTAGACTTTAATTGAATAGAATCTAATTAACTTCACAATATAGATATATGTATAATATTCCTATATTTAGTTATTAGAACAAGTCTTTTTCCCTGAAATAAACACCTTCAACACTGGTCATAAAAGTATTACATTATTAAGAATTTATCAACATCTCCTTTTAAATTGAGAATGTATTTTTCTGTTTGAAATATTTCATAACATTTACCTTTTACTTTTATATCAGTCTAGTGTCTGTAAAAAAAAACATGTACCATTTACAGTACTGTACTGTATACCACAAAATAACGATGTTTTAGAAAAACAGAGGAAAATCGGATTAAAAGTTGGCGATGTTTACAGCGTGTTTGGAAACTTTTATGACTGCAGTTTTGCTAAATTGGTTTAATCATTTGTTAATACTGAACATTTATGGACATTCTGGTTATTTTACGAAGTATTTTTTGATAAGAAATAAACATAAGAACTATTTACCAGTTGGGGAAAAATACTGCTATACTAATTGGGATCATAATTTGGACAGCTGCTGAAGTGAACTTATTTCCAATTGGGAATGGGGACGACTTTTGCTCTGGAGAAGGTACTGATAAATCCTTGAATTACAAATTACATCAAACGTACAGTGGAAATGAAAATCATGCTTTTATTGTTAACTTCGTTTCGAATGTCCTCGAAGATTAATCAACAATTGGTGTAAAATAGTCAAGTTGCACACATTATCGCCCTATTTTATTTGAATATTTAAAAAAAAAAACTTCATAAAAACATTACTTTGTTCAATTGTAGTAGGATTATCAAAAGTACTTACCATAAAATGGCTTTGATTCCTAAAAGGCAACACGCTGGCGTTAAAAGGTCCATTGTTTTAACCCGAGACGTTCCGAGAGTACTCGGAACAAATGGCGGAGAGCACTTGCCAAATGTTCAAACATGGTCAAGAAATTAACGACTTTTTTTCTAGTTAGGCTTTATACATAAAAAGTGAAAAAGTATTTTGAAAACAAGTTCATTTAGAATAATTAAAGGCTAAACAAATTATATATGTTAGATTTTTTGCAATATTGCAAGTTTTCGTTGGTCTCCTAAATGCAGAAAAATAGTCATTGCGAATTATACGATGGAGGCAGATTGAATTCCTTTTTACGAAAAAATATAGACAAAAGGCAACTATTGGATGTCAAATAATAGACACATTGATGCATTTTAGGCAAAGACACACCGTTCATTCATTTAAAGATAAGCCAATTACATTTTAGACAAGGTCAAAATAATACGGAGACCAAAATATGTCTCCCTAATCTACTGGTCTCCCTAATAAAGATAAAATAATACAATCGGTCTACCAAATGCATAAGTCAGGTATATATATATATATATATATATATATATATATATATATATATATATATATATATATATATATAACTTGTTTTGTTTTAAAACTTACCAGACTGCAATATGGTTGCGTCAAACATTGGATAGATGGTAGAACTAGTGGATGTAGTTAATTCTGTTGTTCCATTACTATCAGTTGTGGTAGTACTATGCGGCATGGTTGTTTTGGGGATGTTTGGTCTCTGTGGAAGAAGATAAAGTTGTTGATTCCTAATAGAATATAATACACATCATTATAATCATATTTAAACGTATCATTATCAAAATAATTGTTGTTTCTTAATATTTTTTTTTAAGAATTCAGGAGTTATCCCGCTTGATTTCGTTAGATAACATTAGGTTTTTTTTATTGTGTACATAAGACATTGTATTTACCGAGCTTTGTCCACATCTTTTCCTGTTAAATGTTATCGTTATGTTTATATCCAAATTCCAGTCTTTTAAGGTGGTGCAAGTTATCTTAGGTGATTTTTCTATTGTGATGCTTTTCAGATTAGGAAGGTTTTCCCGTTTCATGTGCAAAGGCAACTTCTGAACTCTTCTTAAAACCATTCTCTCCACAGTTCTCAAATCACTCAAGTTTTCTCGTTGAGCATGTTGCAAGTCAGTACTGTTGGATGTATCCATACTGTTGGATGTATCAATTTATACCATTCTTTCTTTTCGCAGTTTCCTCGCGTTCATGAATCCTCTCTATGTGTCGTATTTCCTCAGAGGATATTTTCCTTTTGGATAGATAAAGTTTTCGTTCCGGACGCGCACACAAGACAGGAAGCTCAGAAAGTCATCATCATGGGGGGGGGGGGGGTGTCTCTTAATGCAAGATATCGTCTTAAATTGACGTTTGCACACCGCATATACATATATTGGAACAGTTGACATATGTCTGGTTTTCCAATGATCCATAAAATTTTTGAAACTCTTAAATATTGAAATACTGGTATCACATCCCGATATGAAACGCGTCCAGGGTCAAGCTCATAAGCTCGGCACATTCGTAAAAAACTAAAGGATTTAATCCATTGACGAAGCAAAATGTACATATCAAAATTCTTTGAAAATGCGTCAAACCGCTTGTCCAGAACAAGCGGCGCATTTCATATGGCCATTGCGCTGCTGGGCCTATGATGTCCTGGATGTCCCGCCAGTTCAGGTAAATCAGTTGATTTCGTGACGCCATTACGGACAGTGTAGAAACATGAGATAATGTATTGTATGCATCAATGGTTTGAGATTTTATTTTTAGCAACATAAAAGTTTGAAACATAGCGAGACTTCATATTTATTAATACTAGTTTTAATGCTTCTTAATTGTTGGTAGCTTTCTGAATGTATATGTGCATTTCTTGTTTAATTTTACTTCATATTTCTAAATATATTGCGTTAGATTTCGATACGGAATAAACCGAACACACACACACTCTCTCTCTCTCTCTATATCAGACAGACATACAGACAACAATACACAAATGTCCTTAAAGATGTTTGCCCATTGTTCAAAACCAAAGCTAACCACGTTGCAGATCGATACGGAACCGAACGATTTGCACGTGCTTCCAAAGGACCCCTCTCTCTATCTCTATATCTGTCTGTGACATTGTCAATTGGAAAAATAAGCTCAATAATAATTAAAGCCTATATATATGTATATGTATATATATATATATATATATATATATATATATATATATATATATATATATACACACACTTTTGTCATCTGCACCGCGGTGCATATTAGTTTGAGCGTATATCAGATGTTTTTGATTTCACTTTTTGAATGCACAGGTGCTTGTGGACTGGACCGTGCACTACCTCCCCCCCCCCTTTTTTCTACATTTTTTTTATTTCTTTTATTAATAATCATTAACAACCCCTTATATATGTCTCCAGCCGAAAAATAAAAGAAATATCACGACTTGGTAGCATTTTATAATCACACTCGTTTCCCCTATATATATATATATAAAGAGAGAAGGTAAGCAACTCCCGTTTGTTTACATTGAGGTACCACCTGGGAAATTCAAACGATTACTATATCAAAAATCGCTATACCTTTGGTGTCATCTATTTTTCTCACTTCCACACATATCCTTCTATCTGAAAACTTATATAAATTAGCACGCTGAACCGTAATCTATCCAATTAATACACATTTGTCACTCGCGACCACGATATTTTGAAACGTTCCAAGAAGAAGCTACGGAAGTTAGCTGCACAGCGACATCTATGCTAAGAACGATAACTCTTCTTCGGCCATAATTATGTGACCATATGGTGTTTGAATCTTGTTTGTTCTGCAAACTGTCTGAATTCAAAACTTTGGAATGGTGGGCCATTATCCGTTTTCAGTTCTGCTGGTATTCCAAACAATGAGAAAATTTTGTCAAATAGAGGAATTACAGATCTGGCAGATGTAGATCGCAGTACTTCTACCACAGGGTATCTTGAATGGTCATCTATCACAACCAATAGGTACTCTCCTGTTGGAAACGGACCACAAAAATCAGCGGAAACACGAGACCAGGATTCATCAAGTATTTCTGTCAACTGTAGTGGTTCGTGATGTTTTATTGGAGTACTAGCAGCACAGGGTATGTATTTCTTACAGATCTCTGAGAAGCTGGTTGATTCCAGGAAACCATACTTTGTCTCGTAATAGTTGCTGTGTCTCCTTGGTGACCCTCGTGCGCAAGTTATACAGCTGTCTTCTGTAGGTGTTCTTCTATGACGAGACGGTTTCCGAAGAGTAGAATGCTTCCGTATTCAGTAGGAGCGATGGTAAGTTTGTCACGGTTGACGAAGTATGATCGAATGCAGGGTTGTTGAATATTATATCTAATGAATATTATCTCTAATGCTTTGTGGTCAGTATGAACCCATTTCCCCATACTATGGCCAACGCTTCCTTACCTCTTTTCCACATCTGATAGCCCCTTGCTTGCATATGATATGATTTTTCCTTCCTGAGTCAGAACAGCGCCTAGTCGCACTGGGCTTGCGTCAACGAGTATCTTGGTACTCTTTACTGGGTTGAAGTATGCCATTACTTCACTGCTGATTTTCTCCTTGAGTTCTTTAAATGCAGATTGCTCCTTCTTGCCCCACTGCCATGCTGTGTTTTGGTAGGTAAGAATGCGTAATGGAGCCACAATGGTTGCGAAGTCCGGTATTTAACGAGATACATAATTGGCCAATCCGAGAAGACTAAGGAGTACACCAGCGTTCTGTGGAACTGTGGCTGATTTTATGGCATCAATCTTTTTCGGGTCAGCTGACACACCTTCTGCACTGAAGCAGTATCCAAAGAACTCAACAGAGTTTTTGTTAAATTCACATTTTGACTTGTTCAAAGTTATGTTTTTCTCACGCAATCTTTGAAGCACATTCTTGAGTCTGCGGTCATGTTCTTCTTGGGTCTTAGCAAACACAATGATATCATCGCTAATGTTTCTTGCACCTTCTATGCCTTCTATACAGTCTCTGATGATGGCCTGCACAACTGATTCCAAATATTAATCGCTTGTACCTCCTGAGTCCCACATGTGTAGTAAATGTTGTAAGGTTTCGTGATTCAGGTGCAAGTTCCAACTTGGTAATATCCAGAGTTGAGGTCCAATTTGGAGAAGACACATGAGCCGTTTAGGTCAAGTATTACATCGTTTATGGTGGGGGTGATGTGTCGTTCTCTCTTGATAACTGTATTTCAGCCTCGACTTTTTTTCTCATATGAAACGGTATGCGTCGGGTGTGGCTGAGCAACAGGTGCTTTACTTTCATCTGCATACATATATAGCTGGAGGTCTTTTATCTTCCCGATACCTTCAAATTGGGCTGAGTATTCATCAAGAATATGGTCTAATGTAATCGACTTGATGACTGGAGTGATATCTTGGTCCACAGCTGTTTGGTAACTGAGCAAGGATCCACAATTGCCCCTCACAATGTAAACTTCTGTTATCACGGACGTCTGTCTACTGAGTGATGAAATGTTTGTATAAATGCTGCCGACTAAATTAACTGGTTTTTCATATCCATATGCAAAGACCTTTGTAATTGTAGGTTTAACGGCTGGGCAATTTCTTAGTTTACTGTAGCTTGATTCATCAAGAATGTTTATGGTTGTACCTGTGTCTACCAGCATTTCGATTTTGACCTTTGTTTTCGGTTGCTAAATGGTGCTTACTTTGGGTCTCTTGATATGAAAGGTGTATTCGTCTTCTGAACTGGAAGATTCAATGTAAGCAGTCTCCCGCATCTGAATTTGTTTCACTGGTTTTGATCTACACTCGCGACTAAAATGATCGTCCTTTCCACAGGAATTGCATCGCCTTCCTTTCGCTGGACACTTTCCTTGATGAGGGTATGATCCTCCACAATTGCGACACTCTTCTTCTTTGTCCCTTCCCGAGTTTGCTCTGTGTCTCCTTCTGTGTCCCCTTCTGTGATAGTTGCCTCTGTATCCTCCTCTGTGATAATTGCCTCTTCCTCTGTTAGGTTGATGTGGTTTTGTTTTCGTGCAGTAATTTCGTCCAGTAATTTTTTTCATGGCGTTGACATGCGCAGTCTCTTTTTTAATACCAGTGGCCTGTTCATCACTAATTTCAAATGAACGCGCCAATAGAAGTAGTTGTTTCAGGAAGTACTCCTGTATTTCTTGTTAGAACGGGCCACGTCTTGAGTACTTTCGACCGAGTAGTCATCACAATGGTATTCAAGTCCTTCTTGAGGATGACGTTAATTAACATGAAAGTCCCTCCATAACTGAGAACATTGGCCTTGGAAACATCGAACAAGATACCCCTTTGTAGGCAGTGTATGGTAGGCAAATCAACAGTCATTGACTGCCTTTGCTCTCCATTAGCATTTCTGTAGTTGTTTATTTTCCCAATGCCACAAATTTGCACTTTTAGTGTAGGGTGCACATGATGCTCTACCATCGTCAAACACGTCTTTCAGAGTTTTCATCCACAACGGATTCAGTTCATTATTTTTTTTTGCAAAATTCATTGTAAAGCAATAAAGACAGGCCTATGATAAGAAAATTATGATTCCAAAACTCCAGAGATACTTATTTAACTCTTAATATTTGTATAATCATGATCTTAGACTGTATAATAGTTTGTAGTTGCATGGTTGACTGGTTAATGGAATATATAGCTAATTGACTGGGCAACATTTATACGTGAAGGAAATCTAGATTGAAGTCCCCATAATTAACAGGTTGTAAATTTGTTGCATGTATGTACATGGGCAAACATTTACTTCAACAGACTTAAAGATGAAGTTTTGGTAGGGCAGTTAACAGCAGACACTTATTTTTGAGTTTTCAGGAAATATATACCCACAAATCAATTCTATATTCAAAATGTGTTCTACATTGAATGCATTCTTTTTAAAAGTTAGTGAGCAAAGATATAAACAACATTTAACCATTTTTTGAAATATACATTTCGATGTAATTTTTTAAGAAGTATACGTGGGTTAGTTAATTAAACATGTGTAACGGGACCGTCTAGGGGTTAAGTCCCGTACATATGTATGTGATTTGAATTCAAAAGGATGACTAATATATAATCAGTGTTTAGAAATTATATTCTGTAATAAATAACAGACATAAACAAATATTAACGTAAAAGGTATGAAACAGTATCATATAAAAATTCAAGGGAGTGGGATATTTACCGTTTTTATCAGATGAATATGAAAAGCCCCTATCCCCGAAAGTGCGTCTGTATCTGATATAATATAGTTAAAGACTGACTAAAAAAGACCCCGACCGGTCGGGCTTTACAGTCCCGGCACGCGCATACTACGCCCGGTCGGGTTAAAGGGAAATAACTCTAAAATAAAAATAAGGAAAAACCATCATACTCCACCTCCCTTAAGATCTAATGTGGATTCCAAAAACAATATTAAATTACAATAAATATCAACATGTTAACATACAATTACAATAGAAACAGCATTATCAATTAGTAATCAATAGAGTGTTCACTTCACGTAAAGTCCTTTCACTAAAGTCTATTCCTCAAGAAAAAGGGCGTCCCTCTCCTTCAGCATCTGTAGTTCCTTCTCTAGTATGTTCCCTGTTTCGTTTTTCCAGCAACCTCCTAGCCTCTCTCTCACGATGTAGTTCTCCTCTTCGCGATCTCCCTTGCCCTGCCAAGTTGATCCATACTTTTACAAATCCACGCCAGACAGCTTTGTAGTTCTTCTCTGGTGTTTGGCATGGCAGGGAGACACAGTCCTTCCAAGAGGTCTGGGTTGCCATGGAGGTCCCTAATCTTTCCTTCTTGGCAGTGCTTCTATCCCGGTATTCCTCCAGAGAAATCCTCGGCATCTTGAGTAAAGGCTGCTCCTGGTCGCTCTGCATCTGGTCCTGATCGCTCCATGTCCGGTTCTTGTCACTTTGAACCGTCTCCACAATCTCCTGCACTGTCGGAAGGACAGTCTTTGTCTCCTGGGTGGCTGAGGCACCCTTGAAAATAAAGAGTCCTGGGTCGATGTAATCCTTATTCTCCCTCTCCACCGACTGACACTTTAGCAATATAGCCTCCAGGCGTTAGAGATCCTTCTCATGCTTGCTCCTCAGGCGAGCCTTCTTGTCGGACTTGCGGCGGTACTCTGCCAAACAACCAGTCACCGGGCACAGGAAATTCCTTATCTTTATTCTGTGCCTCACCTCCCAGTGTCGAGTGAACTTGGTCTTGGTGAGAAACACTATCCCACTGAATCCACTCACAGGACAAGCCATGTCTCTGGGGTCAAACTTCAGCTCAAGAAACTCCGTTTAGCATTTGCGTAACACTTCGTTGACTTCTTCGATGTCTGCAAACAAGTCGAGAAAGTCGTCCCTCATCTGTAATTAATATAATTAGAATTTTACATGCTGAGAAAAATATACTATCCAGAATCATACACATGTCAAATGAACAGCCACCCCAGTGACCTAAAGAGTACAAATCCTAGCAAAACTATTATACACTACGCGCGCTGTAGTAGAATATAACACATGTGGCAAGGGTAGACAAGTCACCGAAAGCAAAACCCATGGTGAAAGTACATGTCACTCATTCCACCGTTAGGAATCCAGGTCCAGTACTACTCATGTCCTATACCAACACACCTATGTCTTAAATAGACATATAACTCCACCAGTTGCTTTTCTATTTACTAACAGTAAACTAATTGTATGTACATGTATATACTAGTAAATTTTTATTTAGTTTAAATGAAAAACAAATAACACTCCTTCATCCTCTTAAATTTTGTTATTTTGAATTTACGGAAAATATCTGGAAACAGGCTTAATAAGCCTTCCTCCCCCAGACTGTTTAACAGAATGCAATAGTGAGCTAGGCTGGGAGTGAAGAGATGCTTGTAGAGCATTAACGTTGTCACCTTCTTCGTCGGAGTTCCTATCTGATTCATTGTCAGGCTCAATATTCATCGATTCATCCAAATCAAAAATGTACTGATTTTCTGATATCCCGTCGCCTATGAGCTTTTTCAGGTGGTCAACATGAACCGCATTTGTTTTTCCAATAGATGAATTTTCAATTTCATATGTTATATCGGACAACTTCCGTACGACTCCAGTCCATCCAGAGCCTAGTTTTTGTTGTGCCTTGGGCGGATACCATCGCCATACAAACTCGACTGGTGAAAAAAGCTCGAGGTTTTAATTTGGTATCATAATACCTCTTTTGTCTTTTGAAACTTGACTTCAAGTTATCATGAACGATGGAAAATGACATTTCCATTGAGTTCCGCACCCATTCTACACAAGAATTGTAACATTCTTCGTGTTGATGTTGCATAGGGGGTGATCCAGCTAAGACGTCAATTGGGAGCGTTATTTCTTTCCCAAGCATTACAAGATTTGGAGTACATTTAGTACTTAAATGGACAGTCGCACGGTACGCCATCATCAGATATAGTAAGTGGTCATCCCAGTTTGTTCTGTTCTCATCCAAAAAAATGGCCAGCATTTGTTGTAAAGTGCGATTAAACCTTTCGATCATACCATCAGATTGGGCATGCTATGGCGTAGTACGTGCTTTTGCAATTATGCGCTTCGCCGTCGCACTCCCGCACTTTTGCCTTCGCAATCTCGCTTCAACGACCTTAAGGGGAAGGTCTGAATGGCCCCATCGGAACACCTCACCACACTTAGTTTCACTGAAAATCTGTTGAATGATTTCCTTAATATTATTCGTCTCAAATACCATTCATCCAGAAAAGCTTAAATCTGTATTGAAACACCTTCAGATTATGTAAATAAAAGTTAAATCAAAAGATGAGCATCAATGCATGGAAGGAGAGAACCACAAATAAGATTCTTAAAGCCGACAATAATTCATAAATACGCATTATTTCCCTTTTATCTCCGACTACCGCCATATTAGTTGTCGATTTCTATTGTTCTGCTCATCTCTACACCCCCCTATATAAGGCCGAGCACGTTACCTAGGACGAAAAGACGTGTAGAAATACGTTTGAAACAAAAATAATATGACAACCACTTCTCTGGCAAGGTATATCCAATGAATGACGGAACAAGACAGACTGAAATCCAGCCACAAATACTTCAAAAATCCTCGAAAATTCTCGATAAATGTAGACCGTTTTTCTGTGTATAATATAACATCGCACATGCGCAAACTACACTCTGTGGCAGATCGAGCAAATTCAATGATCGCATGGATCTTTAGAAACGGAGCGTTTTTGTTGGAACGGATGAAAAAGATGTTACGTTGTTACTTTTTGGGGTTTACTTACTCGGGTTTACTAGGCTGATTTTCTCTAAACTGGGAAAAACATATTTGTTTGATTTGTTTAATGTGATACATGTTTAGGAAATAAGATATATGCAGCTAGTAAGCAAAAAAGCAGAATTTTGCATGCTTTGCGATATATTTCACTGCCTGTATTAGGAATCTTAAAATTCACATTATCATCTATTTCGAAAAGCATCCTATGGCAGCTAAAGTACAAGTTTCAGTCCAGCTTTTTCAACCCGAAGAGCAAAGATTTCTATTTTAAAGATTTATAATTATTCAAAACACAAAATAAACTGAAATCCTGTTACAGTCCCTGTAATTGTTAGTTACCATGGTTACCAGCAATAATCAAACAATCACATAAATAAATTGACTCTTGACAGTGTTATGCTCCTGTTTTTAGGAGATATTTTCTTAACAGAGTGGTGCTTACTGTGATAGTGACACACCCACACTTTATTTCCCCCAATTGTTTGGCAGGCCCATATTTAATACATCAAAGAAACTATAACTTATGGTAATTGCATAGATGTTCAGACCTATACCTGACTTAAATCTTCAATCAGTAAAAATGCCTGATGCATTACTGGCTAGTCAAAATGTGTTAATAAAATCAAAAGCAATATGATAAAATGTCATAGCAAACAAGATGTGCTTTATTATTGTCTACATTACAACATGTTTGATTAAGACCCAGTATGAGGTACACAACATGTATCGTAGTACTGTGATTCTGGGAAGTACCAGTTATTCCTAAAAAATACCAGTATTTCCCACTGTCCTGGAAAAAATGAGTATGTCCCACTTTTTTGGGCGACCATGACTAAATAATTCAGCCTATACAATATCCATGCAACCCCAAAAGCACGTGCAAATTATTAAATACCAACAGTTAAATGTTAACTGTTATAGACTCAATTGTCAAATAAATTGGACTGACTTGTCAACCCCCAACCTTTTTACAATCAGATTTACAGAATACAGTATAGGACCAACATGTAATTAACATAAGACAAAACATCTTTTAATGAATTCAGACATGTAGCATACAGGGGAAGGGATCTGTCGGGGCGCCCCCTTCACTTTTTGTCACTAAAATTGTTTTAATTGACATATTATAAAGTGAATCATCATGGAGATGGCCCTCCACATTTTTGAGACCATGTAAAAAAAATGAAAATAAGAAAATGAAGAGTAAAAAATTGAAGTTATAGGTAAACTACTCTACAAAATATTGAAGTTATAAATATACTAGGCTATGCTTCCCCCCCCCCCCCCCCACCCCCAACCCCCTCACACACACCCATGGATTTGGATTTAAATTCACATCTGGAATAAATCACAGATTAGGATTTTTATGATTTCCAAAAGCTGCTTCCTTTCTCCCCCAACTTTCAAAAATGGTGTAACATAACTAAAATGAACGTTGATAAAAAAATTCGATTTAATTGATCTGTTTTAAATTTCATTTACAATATTTGCAGAGCTTGATCCCCAAGGTCATCCAAAAATACAATCTAAGGGACTCCAAAGACCCTCATCTACCATCAGCAATTAAAGAAATCATGCTGCTGCTTGGAAAATCATTCCAGACTACAGACAACGAAAAAAAAGTGAAAAACAGACTTCACTAGAGTGGAGGAGATATTACTCCAGAAAAGTTTCATAAAACAATAAATCTAAATGTACATTATGAACACACGTAAATGACACATCTGTTAACTTATGTTTTTTTGATAGTACTTGAATTATCATTATGATTTCATTTCAGGGCCTCCGCAGTATCCACAGGAAAGTCAATTCGTGACTTGGTTAAGAGAAGACGGTATAAAGACAACACAGATAAGGAGAATCTCCTTGAAGAGGATCTGCATGATGTGTAAGTATATCAAAAGAAACACTTTCATAGAGTATACTGTAATTCTTTTTAGACTTTTCTACAAGTTCATATACCGGTATTTATGATTTCAATATGATAATGATTATTAGTAAAAATGCATACCATTTACAATGTAATATATATCAATTGTGCATATTTATAAGAAATATGAAAACAATTTACATTGTAGTTCTATTGTTGAACTAAAATATCTTTTTCTTTGCAGTGGGTGTGACAACCGTGCATTTGAGGGGGATTCTAGTGACAGTGATGTCCCACTTGCAGAACTGGTAAAGAAGAACAAGTGACACGTGTTTTGAACTAAAAGATTAAGTGTTTGTCATATCATCACATGAATTGTGACCAGATTACATATATCAGAAATTGTGAAACATATGCATTTGTGATCTGTTACCATGATTCCAATTACTGTTGATGAAAGTTAATAAATAAATCTAAACATTATGTATTACTGCAGTTATCCTTTCAATATTTCATTGTCAGATTCATGAAGTGCATACTTTAGGCCTTAGACTCTATAATATAAAGCTGGTTTCATACTTATTTCACAACATA